>NC_056623.2:29787871-30101621 GCF_002870075.4 Lactuca sativa
TCTTTGTCATAAAAATAGCTCCAACATTATCACGCTGCAACGATGGAGGATCGGGAATAGGAGCAAGCATCTAATTCAGTCAACAGTTGCTTTATCCATATTAGTTCAACAGGAGTGTAAGCCAAGGATTGATATTCTTCTTTCGTACTCGAACATGCCACAACCCGTTGCTTTCTAGATGCCCAGCGTATAAGATTCGGTCCATGGTATATGGAAAAATCATATTGAGAATAATTGTCGTATTTTTCGGATAACCTTCCTGCATCTGAATAATCCAAAAGAGATGTCTTGAAAGTAGGTGAAAAGTGTAAACAATGATCAAGTGTTCCATTGAGATAGTGTAAAATTCTCTTGAGAGCCTGCCAGTAAAGAGTAGTGGGAGAATGCATGTATTGACATACCCTGTTGACATCATATGCAATATCTGGTCGAGTGATTGTAGTGTATTGAAGGGAGGCAATAACCTGTCTATACAATCGAGGATCAGAGAAAGATGGTCCAACAAGGGTAAGTCTTGATTGAAAATCAACAGGTGCAGAGATTGATGAGGCTTTGTCCATGTTGGTTTTATGAAAAATATCCTGAATATAACCTTGTTGATTGAGGGTTACACCTGTTGAGGTACGTTTAATCTGGATACCAAGAAAAAACTCAAATCATCCAAGTCTTTGAGAGAAAATGCTTGATGAAACTGATTAATGAACCGTTGGAGCAGAACTACACTTGAACCTCTAATTATTAGATCATCCACATACACCAAGATATAAATAGTAGCAGATTTGGATAAGTGGACAAATAGAGATGTATCCGATTTGCACGCCCTAAAGCCTTGTTGTAGAAGATATGATATTAATTTTGTGAACCAAGCTCTTGGAGCTTGTTTAAAGCCATAGAATGCTTTGTGTAGATGACATACATGAGAGGGATGTTGTGAAATTTCAAACCCACGTGGCTGTTTCATGTAGAACACTTCATTTAAATCACCATTGAGAAAGGCATTGTTGATTTCCAAGTGCCGAATACACCATCCTTTAGAGACAACAAGAGAGAGAACTAGACGAATGGTGATGGGTTTAATGACAGGGCAAAAATTTTCAAAGTAGTCTACCCCTTCTTCTTGACTGAATCCTTGAGCCACTAGACGAGCTTTGTGCCGGTCAATGGTACCATCTAATTTTTTTTTTGATCCTGTACACCCATTTGCAGCCTGCAAGATTAACATTGGAGGGACACGGAACAAGTGACCACATATGATTTCTTATTAAATCATCATATTTAGATTGCATCGCATCTTGCCAACATTTAGATTGAACTACTTGGTTAAAGGTGCGAGGTTCAATAGTTAGAGTATAAGAGATTTTAGAAGAAAATGTTTTTTGTTTTAAGGAATTAGTACACGCTCTAGTAAGCATAGGATGATGTGGCTTGTCTGCTTGACGATAGTGAGTGGAAGTAGTAGTTTGTTTTGCTCTAGAGCTTACTGTGGATTGTTGGTAATTTGGAGTAGATGTTGGTAGAGAGGCTACTGGTGTGGAAGATCTGTGAATAGAGTTAACAAGAGTAAGAGGAGGTAAAGAAGGAGGGGAATAAGGAGGGGAAGGGGAAGAATGAGGGTTAATGGTAGCTTGTTCTAGAAAGGTGGTATGTGTTGAGGTAGTCGGGGAAAAAGTGGAAACAGGAAGAGGAGGAGAAGGATTTGTAGAAAATGGAAATATATCTTCATTGAAAATGACATGTCATGCAATATATATGTGCTTGGAAGGGGAATGGTAGCATAAGTGTCCTTTATGTGTGGTAATGTATCCTATGAAGACACAGGGAAAGGACCGAAAGTCAAGTTTATGTTGATTGTGTGACAACCCGAAATTTTCTATCCTATACAGTCAAACACTTCATTGAAAGTCAAACTTACTCCTACTAACTTTTAGCACAATTTAGAGTCCGTTTGAGCATTCCGAGCTATAATACATCAAAGGATTAAGTGAATAAGTGTGTCAGAAGAACTTAGAAACTGTCAAACAAGCCTTAAGCCATCAAGAGAGGAGTTTACAGCCAAGAAGACCTTGGAGTTTACGACCGTAAACTCAAGGTGGCCGTAAACCCTAGTATATATATATATATATATATATATATATATGACACTTAGTCATTTTTACTTCTTTGCTACCATTCAAAGCCCAAGAAAACGGATTCTCTCTCTAGGATCTTGAGAGTTTTGCTTCCAATCTTCAATCTAGTAAGTAAACTTTCCATTTTCAACTTGATATCCTTCCATATCTAGTGAATACACATGATTTCATCCATGAAATCTCTTATTTGGATAGATCTTCAAGTGTTCTTCAAAACACCAAGAACACACACTAGTGTTCTTGAACCTTAAACACCCAAACAAGCTTCTATATTGTAAGTACTCTTGTCCTAGCTTGTTGTATACTAGAATTAACTTGTTTATACCTTAGAAAAATCAAGAAACCTGGAATGGAATGGAGTTTACGTCCAGGGCATCTCCCAAGGCCGTAAACTCTATAAGAGGGTGCATAGATGCCTTAACTTCCTTCCTAAGGCTTGGGACTTGAACTAGAACCATTGGCAATTGAGTTAAGGACCTTAATATACGAATTAGGGGAGTTTGCCATGGGTTTACGGCCGTAAACCCACTAGGGACGTAAACCCTAGGCCGTAAACTCCATGGAGAGTAGTCCTTGGGTCGTGAATTCAATAGCAATGCCTTACAACCCTTAGAGGCAACCCTAAGTTCTTATAACACCTAAATCCAAGTGTTTTCCATGTTTTAGGGTGTTTATACTTTCTTAATTAGTGTTATAATCACTAATTAGTTACATATATATATATATATATATGTATATATATATATATATATATATATATATATATATATATATATATATATATATATATATATCTTTATATGTTAATAGGATCATTATGCGTGTTCAAGTCTTCACTTGACACCTAGCACCTTGTCCAACACTTCCATCCAATCTACTCACTACAGGTGAGTTCATACCCCTTAATCCATCCTTTTAAATGACTTTAAATGCTTTTATGGGGGGAATACAAGTAGAAAACACATAATTATAGAATCAATCACATGTGATTTATAACTTTGTTTTCAAACAACGGATTTCATATACTTCAAACTGTGTTTCAAACAATGGATTTCAGTTACTTTAAACTTTGTTATCAAACAAACTACTTTTGAATCGTTTTATAAACTGACATCAAGTCATTATTATTTATTGTTCAAAACCCTTAAATGTATTACAAAACCTCTTTCAAACTTATATATGGTTAAAAACCATATCTAGACACTTATGTATTAAGTATATATGTATTGATATGAGAGCTTTATTTCTTCTTCAGTTCCAATACCCTTGAGTAACAAAGGTGTATAAACATACTTGGACATTCAAACTACATTATAGTAAACTATAATAGGTATAGTTTAGGAGATACCAATTACTATTCCTAGTACAAGGGAACATACATGAGTCAGTTCATTCTTGAGTCTATACAAACATACTATACAAAGAGAATTACTACATACTATACGGGACTGACCATCCTACACTTGGCTGCTAGCTACAGCGGGACTTGTTCATCGACGGATGTTCTCGGTTGTACTGTTCGACGATTTACCGCGTTGTGTTTATCCTAGACAAATGGATACTATTTCAATGAATATATAACTTTCCCCATTATCTTTATTTTGTGACACATTCACATAAATGATGGGGTAGACTATATTTTGATAATAATAGTTGTTCATGGGAAAAACCTTCATTCTTACAAAGAAGCAAACCTTCAAAACAGCCGAGTCTTAGTAGAAGACTACTTTTTATACTAGTAGGAAATATGGGATTTTTTAGGGTTTTCATACTTATACAAACTTTTTCATTGAAAATTTACAAGTATTTTCATCAAAACTTTACAAATCAATGACACTAAAATACTTATGAATTCACCAGCTTAAATGTTGATCTACGCTTTCAAAATAACTTGTATTCTCAGGTCACCAGTAGACAGGTACGATGACCAGGTTTTGAGAAGACGGAGCAGTCAAGACTCATCTTTTATTTTGATTTATTATTATGGTGTCTTATTCCATAAAAGAACATATATGTATTAAAATGTTACTGTTAATGAAATGGATGATGCTGTTGCTTGTTTACTACTTTGCACTGTTGTGATACTTTACATGACGTCCTCCGCCCCAGAATGTTTCCGCCGTTCTTGGTTTTGGGGTGTGACAGATTGTAAGGACGAAAAAACAGATAACAGAGACAACCATATGTTTTTAAAAAAGGCATAATCAGGAACTTTATAGTAAAGCTTTTGATATGGTGAAAGATAGTCGAGAATGGGAGTGATTATAGAATTATGAAGATATGTTGCTTTTTTTGAATGCGTGTTCCCAGAACTAATATGGGATAGATGATTGGGCTAATAAGGTAAGTCCCTTTTCGATAATGATGCGATTTCAACGTTCAACCGCACCATTTTGTTCTTGAGTATAGGGACGCAAATACGATGGAGAATGTCTTGTGTTTGAAGATAAGTAGACATATTTCTATACTCTCCACCCCAATCAGTTTTAAGACTCTTTATGTCACAATTAAATTGAGTTTTAACCATTTGGGTAAATTGCAAGAAAGTTGAATAAAATTGAGATTTATGGGACAAGAAATAAATCCAAACAAACTTTGTGCAATAATCAATGAACAAAATGAAATATCTATTTCCATTTATTGAAAAATGGGGAGATGTTCCCTAAACATCAAAATAAACCCATTCAAAAGGTGTTTTGGAAGCAATATGAGAAGTAATAAACGATAAATGACGACTCTTGCCTAATTGACAAGAATCACAAACATTGAGTATAACGTTCCAAAAATACAGGCAAAAAATTTCATTTTTATTTATGTTATTACATAAAACCATCAGTATAAAAACATTCATAATAAAGTCTCATGTCAAAAACCAAGTGACAGTAATCCAAAACATAGGATCATAAAACCATATCAGAGCGTAATCCCCAAGGATCTCATGTGCGGAAAACATAGTGTGATGCGCTGCGATCGAGCCGGCTCCTTTCCTTTGAAAACGAAGTACCTGAAACCAAAACTGAAAACCGTAAGCACAAAGCTTAGTGAGTTCCCCCATCATACCACATACCATACAAGCACATATAACATACATACTGTCAGGCATATCTGGGTGCTCGACCTACCCCTTCGGTCCTATCGGACGAATAATGCCTAACATATCTGGGTGCTGGCCTCCCCTTCGGTCCTGTCGACTGGATACTGCCTAGCATATTTGGGTGTTGGCCTCCCCTTTGGTCCTATCGACCGGATACCGCCTAGCGTATCTGGGTGCTGGCCTCCCCTTCGGTCCTGTCGACCTGATACTGCCTAGCATATCCGGGTGCTGCCACCTCGTTATCTTTCAACCGGTAACCGGGGACTATTTCACCCCTACCACTACCACATAATATCATATCACATATATCATAATCTGGCTAGCATGGCTGGGTACTAAACTACCCCTTCGGTCCTATCGACCGGTAACCGGGGACTATTTCACCCCTACTACCACTATCACATAACATCATAACATAATAGCATATAAACATATCAAGTAGTTGCAAACCTAGATGAATATCACAAAGACAATCATCTAACATACAACTCCTACTGGTGGGCCGACATTGTGGCCGTAGACCCACCGCTACTGGAAGGTAACTCACCTCACACTGCTGAAGTCCCGTAGACACAATCTCACACTTGCTGAAGTCCCGCAGACTCAACCCTGGCTGTTGGATGACAGGTTCCCGAACTGTCTGCACCAAAACAACACCCAATTAAAAATTGGGTCCCAAGGCTTGGATAATTACTACATTACCCCATGCTTGGCTTATTTAAGCCCAAGGCCCAAAGCCAACTAGGAATCAAGCCCAACATATGGCCCAATTTTCCAAATTGGGCCTAGGCCTATACATGGTCTTATTCTAAGGCCCAACATTATATAATCATTAAGGCCCAAACTATGGCCTAATTTTCCAAATTGGGCCCAAACCCTTTACATGGGCCTTACCCTAGGCCCATTAGATTATTCTAGTCTAATTGCTTGATCTTGTATGGCCCATTTAATAACCCAATCATCAAGGCCCAAAAGAAGGGCCCAAAAATAAACCTAAGTGAAATTAGGGTTTCTCATAAAATGGTGATTAGGGTTAAGTTTCCTACTTAACCCATTAAGGACTTAATCCTCTAAGGACTTAATCCATTAAGTCCAATATCGCTTAGATTAATCTTTGCAAATGATTGTTATTTAATATCTCAAGTTATTAAATAATTTCCCGTGTGTCCCGATTATCCCAAATTAGGGTTTCATTGCATTAGGGTTTCCAACCCATCTTAGCCCAATAGGCCCAAAATCAAGTCCTTAAGCCCATTAGGGTCCATTAAGCCCATTAGACACATGCTTGGGATTTAATGTTAATTAGGGCTTCATTGGGACCATTAGGGTTTTAAGCACCCCAAACGAATCGATCACGACGAGGCAAAGCACACCGCCACCTGACACGTCAGCCGGTGGCGGCAGGAGGCGGTAGCCACCACCCTAAGGTGGTGGTTTTCAATTTCTTTATTATACTTTAGCTAATTACAATTTACAATGCCTTAACCAAAAAAATAAACACACTAACTACATAAACACACACAATGGTGGTTTATGGCGGCAACCACCATCTCACGGTGGTGGCAGTGGCGGCTCTTATGATTTCCGGCCAAACAAACCACCCCATTTCACTGAAATAAACACACACAAACACTCTTTTGCCTGAAACAGCAGCACAGCCACCCACCTGGTGGCATACGAGGCAGAGAAGGCGCTAGATGGCGGCAGTTTGCGAAGGCAGCGACAGTTAACGGCGGTAGGCAGCAGCATACAACGAAAGGTGGCCTTCAGTAGCTCGTTTCCGGTGACAGCAAGCTAACAGCCACACGAGTCTTGAAGCAACATCACACACCCACACGAACCCAACTTCACGAGGCCACAAACTCAGCCACCATTTCGCGGTGGTAGGTGGCTAATGGAGGGCGTCGGCGAGATGTAGCGATCTTCTGAACGACAGCAAGAAAGCAGCAAGATCCGACAGTCACGTCGTTGACCCGTTCTCGCACGAAGAAAGTAGTTGTGACATTCGGCGGTGGCGGTAACAACAATAAAACAGTGGCAAGTGGCATCTCCCGGCTCCGTCGTCAACTGATATGACGGTTGCTCCCATCTCCTGCCGATCCTCAATGTTTCCGATGACGAGAACTACTCTGATGATTCTAGGTGGTCGGAAAAGCGAACAAGGTGAATGGTGGCGGCGCCTGAGACGAAGAGATGAGAGTAGTGGCGGCCGACAATTCTTTTAGGGCTAGGGTTTAGAATGTGTCATCGCAACATATATATACCTGGACATTTTACAAATTTCCCATAATTACACTTTTGGTCCCTCCCCATGGGATATTATCAAATTTAATCCAATATTTACAATTTAAACCATGAATATTAAAATCTATTACAACTTAGGTGCAAAATTTACCAATTTAACCCCTGCTTCCATAATTCTTCACAAATTCGATTCCTAATTTACCAAACAACCCCTTAGCCCCAAAATCTCTTCAAATGAAGTCCCAGAAGTTACCATTTAGTTCCCGCCTTCATAAATAATTATAAAATGAGTCCGAAACTTATACTTTTAACCCCCAACTTCTGAATTGTGCCAATTAACTCCTCGAAACCAACACCCTGCATATATAATTATTTGTTTTTGGGCTACGAGCCATTAATTAATTAATTTATTTATTTAATAAATAAACGGGGTTTTACATTGAGAAAATTATTTGATGAAGTAGAAAGCTTGAACAAAGATAATAGTCGTCTGAGAAAGGGAGCATAGGGATGTGCCAGCCTCTTGTGCCAACCATGGAGAGAAGTCCGCACACCTGTGAGAGCCATGATGAATGTAGAGTGGTTTTGGATAATAGGTAAACGATAAAAACCATGCTTAACGTCCCCTTTGAGGAGTGTTTTGCCCTGAAAGGACTTGACAAAGCAGTGAGATGGCCACAATTCCATGCAAACATTATTGTCATTGGTTAATTTAAAGATACCGATGAGATGTTTAGTAATGTGTGGAAAAATTAAAACAGATGGCAATTTAAGATTAGGATACAAGAACGATGAGCCTATGTGAGAAATTGAAAAGTGGTTAACATTTCTAACTTGCAGCTTGTCAGTACCCTTGTATTCTTCTGCAAGATTCAATTTCTGAAAATAAGGAACAACATGATATGTAGCTTCAGTATCGAAATACAAGGAGGGATCAACAACCGTTGACAAACTGTGATGATGAGTCAGTGTAACATCCCGACTCCGAGGTATGAATTTCAAGAATTTTTATACATCATTTAAGACCTACTCGATGAGTTGGAGGCCCTAACTCGTCGTGTAGAAACTGACCAGGTTGCGTGGTTTATGGAACCTACTCGACGAGTTGGAGGACCCCAACTCGACGAGTCGAGGCTATGCATGAAGACCCTAATTTTTAGGGTTTGCACTCTATTTAAAGGACCTTTAGTCCCCCTCACCAGCCTCCCTTATCAGTTTACAGTCCAGAGAAACCCTAATCGATCTAACCTTCCATTTTGAGAGTGTGTAAGGCTAAAAAGTGTGTGTTTGGTTCATTTCTTGAAGAAGCTTGAAGTGGTGAGTGCATAACTGAAGGAAGGGGCTGTAGATCCGACTTTTGCATTATTGTAGCAGTCATCTTGAGGTATAATGCTGCTACCTTGACCTTTCATTGGTTAGATCTCCTATCATGAAAGAAAATGGTCCCTTTTGGTACACCTTGGAGTCATTCTCGGATTTGGGCTTGTCATGAGGACATGGCTTTAGATCTAAACCCCTTTAGGCCTCCTTAGCCCTAAAGACTCAAGCTTTGTCAAGATTTGGCCAACTTCCATGCCCTAAACTTCTTATTTAGCTTTGTATTGGTGTTTTGATCCCTTTTATGCCTTCATGCACGTAAAGTTAGCAACTTTACGTGGTATCTTAGTCCTAAGAGGCTAGATCTGTAGTTTGGGGCCTTGGAGTCGATTGGAAAGGGCTAAACATGTTAAGACAGGAAAACTTAACGAGTTTCTTAGCCAACTTGATGAGTTGGATAAGTTTTCTCACTTTCTGGATTTTGAGTGAACTCGGCGAGTTGGTGAGATAACTCGACGAGTTGATTAAGGCTTTCCCGATCTTCTGGACACGACATGGACTCGACGAGTTGTTTGGTAACTCGGCGAGTTGAATCGAGTTTTCATGATTTTTGAGTTCTAAATGAACTCGATGAGTCAGTAAGTTGCACTCGACGAGTTGGGTCAACGTGGACTGTTGACCTTGACCGTTGACTTTAAATTTGACCATGGTTGACCAAGTTTGACTTCTGGGGGTATTTTGGTAATTTGGGATTCTAATGGAATCAGTCGTATGGGGATTACAGGCAGTTGAGTTTGGAGCTGAGAGTTGGGGTTTGATCTTCTTGATTCAACACTACTTGTGAGGTGAGTTTTCCTCACTATACTAACAGGGTCAAAGGCACCAATGCTGACCCTTTTTAGATTGTTATCCTGGTTATCGCATGATAACATGCTTAGTGATTTTTGATGGGTTTTTGGTCATAAGACATCCTATGTGGTCATACAAACCCTAATGCTTGGATCTAGGTTTCTCTATTGTACATGCTTTGAACCCAAGACTATAAACCCTAATTCTAGCATATGGAAATCAATATTAACATATAATTAGGTTTAAGATATTACCTTGATTGTTATGTAGCAATAACAATCCTAATTCCTCCTTGAATTAGCTTTGGGAGGCTTAGAGTCACAAGTGTCACTCCTCTAATGGCTTACAAACACCATAAGCAAGTGGAGAAGGTATAAAGAGAGAGGAGAGGTGTTAGAATTCGTCCCTAGAGCTTCTTGGGAAGGGTTAGACGAATTCATGTGCCTTAGAGGGTTTATATAGGTGTAAAGATTAGGGTTTTAGTCCTTATCCTTATCTAGTTAGCTTGCCCACCAAGCAACCATAAGATAAGTCTTAGAAACCCTTATCCTAGTCAAATTCTAAGGCATTATCACCTTAAATTCGTTCACCCTATATTTAAGATAATCCTTACCTTATTTTGTAACTATCACATAATTACAATTCAGCCCCTCTAGTTTAATTAATTACACTTGATCACAAAATTAATTCTTAATTAATTATTGACCAATATTAATTAAACAAATATGATTTCTCCTTTAATATATTATTCTTATAACATATTAATAAATCATAATAACCTCTCTCTCTATTTATTTCTCCAATCAAGTTGCTTTGGTGAAGGCAACCCAAAAGGACCATGCACCATCGGGTCAAATACATACCAAAATAGTTATGGACTTAGACACTAATCCAACAGTCTCCCACTTGGATAAGCCTAACAACTATTCTGCATATGACTTCAGATCCTGATCTGCAATCGTAGCTTTCCAAAGCCGTTGTCAACTCTGATCATATCAGATACGCGTGTCCTTAGATAAGGGATCATATATTCCTCCATTCTAGATATCATTTGAGATATGATTTCAAATCATTCTCTTTGTACTATTTCTCGATTTCTGATTTATGACGACAGACTAATAGAACAAATCAAATTATCCCTAGCCCGACCGAGCATTTACGTTTGTCATCACTAAACCATCGAGGGGCCCAAAGATATCACTTTTATCCTACTTTGAATAAAAGGAACGGATAAACTTTGATACAATGCTTGCTTGCACTTACTAACCAAATCACACACAACAATATGTTTTATAACACCAAGTTACTAGTGCGTTTACATATTATCAATGTGCAACCGATTCGCAAGATACAACTCACACATCTCGGTTTCAAGAATATAAGATGTTATCGTCTCACCAATCACTCGTGATACAATCCATGGAGTGATCCAAGTGAGCGTGGGTTTAATCCAATGCTCAAATCATATTCATAAGCACTCATGAATGTTGCAGCAAACATTTGCTTATGTCTAATACTCTTTTAGACAATCTACACACCAATTCACGACAGTCTTCATTCATATCTACTTCCAACATATGAACGACTGTGGCCCGTTTGAATAATTCGATTATTCTTAATAAATTCAATTATTCTAGAAGTCAAAACATGAAAATGTGAAACACAAGAATAATACTAATCCCATATGGCCTCAACCCTTTGAGCATAAATAAAACACCTTTTATTTATCACCATATTGATTACTCATTATTTGTTGTTTCGGGTAATCAACTTCTTACTTGAATTATTACACTTGTCCTATGCTCCTAGCATGCACACAATGTTTACCTATGGTTCTTTCTTTGTGAAATAGATCACATTGAACACATTTCCAATCATTCTCATTTCACAACTCCAAATCCTTTTTCCATAAGTTAAAGAATATCAAATTCTTGCTACTTATAGAATATGCTAGATTCTAACATTCTATGCAACGATCCTTTCGTAATGTCACTGCACTAAAGTCACAAAGACTATTGCCAATGATATTACAAAGTCTTCTATCGGAGATTGTTACAAGACAATTCCTTAGATATGATGTCTCTCACTCAAAGTACATTCCTTTGAACATCCTTTTGTATAAAAGTTTCTAATCTAGTCATTGATTTTTAATATTCAATTCCCAATATGGACACACTTCCATATTTTCCATATGACAACTCATTTTTAATAGAATCTTATCTATTCATAATAAAGTCGATATGGTCCATCCAATATGGAAACATTTCCATAATTTCCAATACTATACTTCCAACTACTCACAAGCGACCAATCCTCGTCGAACTTTGGATTGTCCTTTGATAGTTGTTTAATTATTTTAGTCAGAACCGATTCTAGTCCTTTTTCCCTCTAAATGCGCTCGACATTTGGAAAATTTTAGAATGGTCAAATATCAAATCATTTGCAATCGATCCTATACCCGAAGCGTATGGGACACGACGCATAATGTTTTATTTGCTATGTTCTCAAAATTCGAATTGTGAAGAGGAATGTCGTAATCATAAGTGAAAATTTAAGAACACACTTTGTACTTTTGACTAAATTTTATTAACATTTCTCAACCTAAACCTTTAGATTTGAAATGAAGCATAATATTCTCTCCCTTAATTATAGCAAAACAACTCTTCAACTATTGCGACTTTGCAAAGTATGACTCTTGTTTTTCTATAATTAATATTGCCAACTTTGCAATACTTTCCTTAATAATCATACAATCATAACATTTATGCTCCCACTATCATGATGATTATTATAAAACATAACACTTATTCTCCCACTAGCTTCGACATGTATTCATAAACATCTTAACTTTCAGAAAAACAATACTTATTGAATTTCTTAAGTTCATGTTTCTAATACTTAGTGCTTTGATAATCTTTTATCAAGGCTTCTTATACACTTTTTTCTTAGATAGTTCATATGTGTGTCTAAACAATTAAGACTAATTGCCAAACCTCACAATTCAAATTATGGAAAGGGATACCGTAACCATAATCGAATTCGAGAATGCAATTTTATAATCACTATCTTCTTAAAATCTTTCTTAGTGAAAGCATTTCCTCACAATCATTTTCATAAAGGAGTAAATCTTATGACACTTAAATTTAAACGGTGTATTTGTTCCTATCCATATGAATTTGTCAAAACCAAGGTTTACAACGAATTCAAACTCATATGGATCGAACTTTCTTAATCTTGATTTCTTGCCTTATGGTAGCACAGCTGCCCACCACGTCTTCCAAGTAGTTAAGCAGCTCACCTTTTCCTATCAATGTACTTTCCATTGATCAAGGTCCTTGCCTTTTATGCATTCAAATGAGAACTCATAGGACTCACATGCATAATTAACTCGATTGGATTGGCACAGAAACAAAATAATGTCTTCACGATAGGTTGTAAACCTCAACTCGTGTGCTAGTGATGATCGATTAGGTTTATTTGATTTGTTCTTGAAACTTTTCAAGACTATAAAGACTCCCACTGACTCCTTGACATATACGATTCTCTTGTCAAAACATTTCTTGACAAACAAATATTCAAGAGTTAGTGTAGCTTTTATCAAAACAAAACACTTCACAATTTTGGTCTTAGTTGGTCTTTGTCTTATCCAAGACATCACAAGTTTCCACAATTGATGAATGTTATAAACCTTCTTAATACTATTCACTCAATGTCACAATCTTAACTTTAGGACTTGTTTTGGAACGAAGTATGATTGACTTATTGATTTGACCATTTCTTCAATCTTTGATTCCTCTTCTTGGACATACAATTGTACCAAGACTCACTTAGAGGATCAATTGAGATATGGTTCTTAATCATTAAGACCTATGATAAAGCATAAAAGGTACTCTCCCTTCTTCTTAGAATGGAGAAACTTTTATCTCTCTGCCTACTTGATTCTTGTTATTCGTTCTACTATTGATTTAAACTTTTTCAATCAATTCAGAATTACACTTAATCTTATAAGTATAATCATATTTACTAAACCTTTAGTAAATCATGACGAATATCTTGTTACTCTTATGGTGGACTTTGATCAACACACAACTTTGTGTTCTCGATCTCCTAGTCCTTCACTTGACACTTTGTCAATGAATCAGTCTAATTTCCAAATACGAAATTTCTCATTCATCGTGCATCCACGTTGCATGATTCCAAGTTTCTGTCCAAATGAAACTTGGGCGATGAGAAACTCTCCCTATTTGGTAAATTCTCGACTTTTCCATAAACACCATAAATAAGAATCATATCCATTTGTTGTAGAAATATGCAAACACCAATTTTCATAACGATTTCATTGCAAGGAAATAAATAAATAAATAAGTCAAACGAAAATTTATTTTATTTATAAAAGCAGCGGAAAACATTTGTCCTTACAATGCAAAATCTATTGAAAACTATGTATTTCAAAAGAAAATTTCTAACAACTCTATCATAACTATCTAAGCTCAAAATCTAATCTTCAAGTCCATGCGATCAAGATCCATTCCTTGTGATTAGATTCATCTTGTTCTTTCACCAAGCTTCCTTTCTTTTCACCGATCCTGTAAAACATTCAAATGCAATCTTATCACATTATGTATCAATGAATAGGAACTTAATGGAGTTAGATAGTGGATTTTACCTGAAGCGCAGCCATACTCTTTGACTCTCCCAGCTTCTGGACTCTTCAGGCTCTTTGGGCAGACTTGTATCCAACGCCCTTTCTTTTGGCAGCAAACGCAGGTCGGTTCTCCTAGAACGTCCTCGGAAGCATGGTTGGTTGACTTTCCCAACAAATACGCTCCATTGCTTCGCCAAATCATTTCTGATTCAGCATCAATGAGCATATAAGTTAGGTCAATGAGGTTGTCGTCATGATCCATCATATAATACTTTCTTTTGAACTCATTATATGATTCAGGAAGTGACTGCAAAACCCAATTCACAGCCAACTCATTTGGGAATGACGCACCCAACATTATCAACCTATCAATGTGTGATTTCATTCCTAGAATGTGGGCACACACGGGTTTACCATCTTCATGTTTCATTTCCAATAGGGCTTTAGTGATATTGAACCTTTCAATTCTTCGATCTTGTGGGTTGGGGAGAACAATAGGAGGAGGAGGAGGAAGTGAAGCATGATTTCTCGTTCCTCGATTGAATCGTGGAATACCATCTTCATGTGGAATGGTTGTTCCACAGAATTTGGGAAGACCATAGTTGTCGAACTTTGACATCTACAAAACGGGAGAAAAACGAATTCAAGTTAGTTGATAGATTGAGTCCTTAGTAAATCACCCAAATGAAATACTAAGGCTAGGACCCAACACAATATTCTACAACTCAGGAAAGGGATGCCGTAACCCTAATTGCAGAATATTTGAAGGTAAGTGAATGACGATTCACTAATTTCCACCATGAAAAACGAAAAAGAAATTTAAGTTTTAAATCTATGAAAACTCCTAGATCCTTTGAGATTCATTGAACTTTCAATGGCATGTTTAAATCTCGATATGCCCCTCTTGTTTGTGACTGGGATGCCGAGGATCACAAAGCGGGTGTGAATAACCATGCAAACTTACATGGTGCCCTCACATGTTACAGTCACCTATTCGATGTGCCGGTAAACCACACACGCTCCACCGAACTATGACAAACATTGAGTCACCCTTTGCTACCTTTGCTTAGAACCATTTAGTGTGCCGGTAAACCACACACGCTCCACTAACGTCTTCGCAAGGGCACAAAGTGTAATTTCATGGAATTGCATCAATTCACTTTTGCCTAAGTAACTAAGATTGAGAATTTTATGAAAACATTTAGTTACTTTTATATTTCATTATACTTATAATGGAAGGTTTTGTCCTATCCTACCCGTTCGGCTAACGACCCTCCACTAGTCAAGAGTGCGGTGGGTAAGAGTGGATACCCATTCAATCGCCATTTTATAGGAAATTTCCTTAAACACCCCTTATAGACTAGCTTCGTGAATGAGGCCTACTAACGGTAAGACTGACTTTTACTCATACATATATATAATGTTAGACTTTTAATGTTATATATAGTATAGGGTGTATTTTATACTTTCAAAATACTAGGTGGTCTAATTTAACAATTATACCTTTAATTCAATTAAATTGTAAACCTAAACTTTTATGGATTTATTAAACTTCTTTTAATTATACACCTTAATTAATTAACAAAACCATAAGGGTGTGATTTGAACTTTTTCAAAACAATACTAGAGTTTTAGAATTTAACATTCCTAATTAACCTTTTAATCAATTTTTAAATTCCAAAACTTGAGGGCAAATTTTGAAACATTTCAACACATTAGGGTTTCAACTATTTAAATTTCAAAACTACAAAACTATTGGGTTCAAATTTAAACTATAAAAACTAAAGGGCAAAATATGAAACTTTTCATAACAACAAGGATCAAATAACAAATAATCTAAACTAACATTTAATTACATAATTATCCATATTTGATTTGTTTAATGATTTCTTGCAAAACAATTTATCAATTTACTCAAAATAATTAATCAATTATCTTATAAGGAAACCATTATCTTATTAATTGATAAATATCCTCAATTAGATCAAAAATATAGTCAAATATATCGTATAATCGGATTAATATTGATCTAACATGATAAGGTAATTATCCCAATGCAAAAAGCAGCAAGAAATCCCGAGATAAGCTCTATCTGACGAGTTGACTCGTCGAGTCAAGCCTGGACTCATCGAGTCACCTTGGACTCGGCGAGTTCAGCTATGGACTCGGCGAGTCCAGCCCCCAAAATACCAAAAATCGAATTTTTTAGATATACAATGCATCAATACAATTGAAACCAAACTAGGCTTTGATACCACTGATGGGTTTTTGGTCATAAGACATCCTATGTGCTCATACAAACCCTAATGCTTGGATCTAGGTTTCTCTATTGTACATGCTTTGAATCCAAGACTATAAACCCTAATTCTAGCATATGGAAATCAATATTAACATATAATTAGGTTTAAGATATTACCTTGATTGTTATGTAGCAATAACAATCCTAATTCCTCCTTGAATTAGCTTTGGAAGGCTTAGAGTCACAAGTGTCACTCCTCTAATGGCTTACAAACACCATAAGCAAGTGGAGAAGGTATAAAGAGAGAGGAGAGGTGTTAGAATTCGTCCCTAGGACTTCTTGGGAAGGGTTAGACGAATTCATGTGCCTTAGGGGGTTTATATAGGTGTAAAGATTAGGGTTTTAGTCCTTATCCTTATCTAGTTGCTTGCCCACCAAGCAACCATAAGATAAGTCTTAGAAACCCTTATCCTAGTCAAATTCTAAGGCATTATCACCTTAAATTCGTTCACCCTATATTTAAGATAATCCTTACCTTATTTTGTAACTATCACATAATTACAATTCAGTCCCTCTAGTTTAATTAATTACACTTGATCACAAAATTAATTCTTAATTAATTATTGACCAATATTAATTACACAAATATGATTTCTCCTTTAATATATTATTCTTATAACATATTAATAAATCATAATAACCTCTCTCTCTATTTATTTCTCCAATCAAGTTGCTTTGGTGAAGGCAACCCAAAAGGACCATGCACCATCGGGTCAAGTACATACCAAAATAGTTATGGACTTAGACACTAATCCAACAATTTTCTAGATCTGTATCCTGGTATATAGGATGATGCTATGTTTAGTGACCTGTTAGGTTGGTATCTTGGTATAAAGGATGATGCTATGATTAATGATCTATTAGATCGGTTTGACTGTTTGTACTGTTGGGTTTTGTATACTACAACATCCTATGGTGCACATACAACCCTAAATACTTTGGATCTATGTTTTTCTCTAATTATACATGCAATATTGTTTCCAAAGCATTAATCCTACAACTAGCATACAATTGGCATAAACAATATAAAATACTAGTTAGAAGTTTACCTCTTTATGTAGCTTGTAGAACTTGTTGTATTTGGCCTTTAAGAACTTAGCACCCCAAGTGTGATGCCTCAAACGGTTCACAACACACCTAGGACAAAGGATAACTTGAGAGAGATGTTGCTAGCTCCAAAATCGGCTCTAATGAACTCCAAGAACTCTAGTTTCCGATTTTGGGTGCTAGGGAGTCCTTTTATAGTGTGGCTAAGTCTAGGGTTACATCCATGCAAACCCTAATGCCCATGACCTTTCATATTACTTAGGCTTCATGGGTTAAACCTACATGGACTATCCATGGACTACCATATTGCTTTAGCCCATCCTAAATAACAATTGGCCCACACTATAAGAATCATTGATTTACCAAATCAATCCCCATATATTTAATTAGTCTCTTTTGATCACATAATTAATTCCAAATTCATTATTGATCAATACTAATTAAATAATATGATTTCATATTAATATATTAGAACTTATAATATATTAATAAATCATAAGTAACCTCTTACTTAAGTATCCATCCTATCAAATTGTCCTGGTGATATGCAACCCGAAATGAACGATGCTACTTTTTTGGTCAAGTACATACCAATTATGGTTATGAGCTTAGACACTTAATCCAACATGTACATGCTAGCATTTGTTATCTATGTGTTGATTGTATGCTTGGGGGTGGGTTGAGGCGGTCATGCTTTATGTTGTAGGCCAACATACCTAGGGCAGCTCGGATACACTGAAGGCTCAATGGGGTGTACCAGTCAGGTCGAAGGCCCGATAGGGCGGACCATACATGTCGAAGGTTCTGCGAGTGGGCTAGACAGACTGAAGTCCCGGTGAGGGCGGTCCAGTCACACTGTAGACTCTATATACATATTGTTTGTTATGATATGGTTATGGTTTGTCTGACGTTGGTATTTTGGGGGAACTCGCTAAGCTTCGGGCTTACAGTTTTGGATTTTGTTTCAGGTACTTCAAATGATCGCGGGAAGGCGAAGGCTTGATCGTGCACCTCCTCACATTTTATGATTTTGATTTCTGGGATACTCTGATGTGAAACTATTTTTAAAACATTTTGTAATAAATAATGGTTTTTGGATGCTTGAAAAAGTTTTAAATTTTCATGAATTTTATGGATGTTATAGTCAGGTTCACCTGTCGTTGAGCATTATGAGCTTGGTCTCTTGGATTGGGACGCTTAGGGTGAAAAGCAGTGTGGTTTTTGCGTTGTCAGCAATCAATAGTTTCGTGCCTAGGTTTGGTGCATATTTTGCATTGGAGTCTTTTGCGACGAGAATCACCAGACCGAGAAGATAGAAAAAACTATCATGTAGTGGGAAAGGATGAGAATCGAGATTGAGAATAATTCAAATTCATGGCAATTGGAATGGATGAATTTAGATATGGATTTGGTGTAGCTGGTTGCACAGACGAATATGCTCTTGTTTAATTCTCGATTCTTCTTACAGAAGCATACAAATGAGATCATCAATGGTAGAATTTTCTCCGTTGATCTTGAAAGCAACGAGGAAAGCGCCATAAGAAGAATCGAGACCTAATAGAAGATAACCAATGAGGTCCTTGGTGGAAATAGGAGTGAGATCCTTTGCCAGAGAATCGACAATAGATATTTTCTTTTCGAAGTATTACATCATCGACATGGACCATTTAGATAGGGTTTGAAGTTCCACTTTCATGAACATACGTTCTGCTCTGGTTTAGGCTTGGTATGTCTTTTCAATTGCAACCCAAGCCTGCTGAGAGGAAGTGGCTCGAGTTACAGTTGCAAGCGAACGACCCAAAATCATGGACTTTAACCAGAGAAGAACAAAGAGATCCCACTTTTTTCCATGTCTGAAATTCAGGATTTGGTTCAGTGGTGGCCTCACCTTTTTCATGGGTAACAGTAAGGGTTTCAGAAAGAGGATTATGGTTACGGATAAATTGCTCAAGATCAAAGGTCTCGAGAGCATAAATAATCATGGTTCTCCATAAGCAATAATTGCCAAGTTCAATTTTGATACTGAGAGAAGGAATTTGAAAATTGACCGATGATGAATTTGAAGCAAGTTCGAGTAAGAGAGGATGAATCACCATGGAAAGGAAAGAGAAGTGTAGAAAGGGGTAAAAATTCACTAAACTTTTGATTAGAAGTACAGAAGATGTGTATATTCAATTGATTTAATACAAGATTACAATATTTTATTATATAGGGCACTATACAACTGAATCCTAAATAACAGGTCTAACATATGCACGTGTACACACGTGTGTATTGACTAACACTAACACACTTTACCATTTTCAACAATGTAACTATAATAGTCCATAGAGCATGTTTTTATCACCAAATTAGTGTCGTTTAATTAGTTTGTGCCATTCAAATCAAGGTTGTCAAGATCGGGATCTTACCCAAGATCGTGATCGGGTCGGATCAAGATCCTAAGATCCTACCAAAATGATCTCATAATCAAATTTACTTGCAAGGTATTGGGTGTGAAATATAGATTATAGTTTGATGTTGATTAAGATGTTTATATGAAGTTAACTTTAATTTTTAAACATGAACCATAATTTATGTTATTTCCAACCCTAAAAGTTGGGAAGAAAACATTTTAATTGCAAAAACAATCAGGATAGTTATGATCATATAAAGTCTTAACATCACAAAAAGAATATCACGAGTGTTACCTGCTTGATTCGAAATGAATCGATGAAACTCTATGAGGCTTTTTGAAACTTGTGATGCTCGATTTCAAGCTGAATAGACATTTTTTTTAAGCCTCGACTATATAATAAAACTCGAGAGGTAGCATCAAATAATGTTAAGATATTAAGATCCTAGTCAGGATCTTAAGATCCCAATATAGATCTTGCTTATGATAGATCCTATTGAGACCAAGATTGTTATTGGCTTGTAGGATCTTAAAACCGTACGATCTTAAGATCAAGATTGAGATCTTAAAAACCATGGTTCAAATCATGTATTTACTATTTTACCCTTCTTTTTATAGATTTATTATCATCACCATTTTTTATGGAAAATAATCATGATGATCATTTATAATTTTTGTTTATATTTGATCATTTTTTACACTATTAACCATTAAGATTTTATTCTATATTCGAAATATACATTTATAATAGGTTGTAATAGGTTAATTTCCAATTGACATATATGTGATTGAGAAAATGACTTAAGAGAGTAAATAGTTATCATTTTTGTTCACATTTGATCTTTTTTTGTATGTTATTGACCATTAAACTCTAATTTTATTTTCAAATTATACTCTTATAATTAACAATACATGGTTTCATCTCTTCAAAATTGTATAATACAACTATTACAACCAACCCGTTATTGAATACAATAACCCTAAACATGATAACAATCATTTTTTAATTGGTCACTCGTGTCGGGGTGTCGTGTGTTTAGCTGACACGACACAATAGTTTTTTTTATATAACATGAATTCAACACAACACAATGTTGTATTTTATTTTACTAATACAAAAAACAAGAAAAAATAAACTATTAATTTAACAAACATATCTTAATACCGTGTCAACTTTGTGTCGAAATTTGAATACGAATACGACATGACACGATTTTGTGTTTTTTACACTTTGTAAGAACATGACACAAACACAAACTCGGAATATGGACGAAATTGAAATTCAAATTTGGTAACCCACATTGATCAAACATTATATAGAAATCAACGTAGTCTTGAGTTGTTTAGTTCAATCGTCCTATGTATCAAACTCTACCTAAGTGAGACTATTCATCATTCGTAGAAAACTATCCCCATTAAGGGTTTCACTGTTCACTACTTATTTATTTAAAAAAGAAATATAAAGTAAAAGAACCATAACCATCCGCTCACCGCCCACAAGTTGACTCTTTTGTTTCGTGACCCATTTATCTACCCAAGTGTCCATCATTATATGCCGGTATTACATTAATATTTATAATCAAAAACTACTTTCATAAATAATCATATTTTATCTCTATAAAATAAGTTAAATATTGATATCTATAATTTTTCATATATGTTTTTAGTTAAAAGTTGGTTTGGATTGAATTTGATTGCTAATGAGATAAAAGTTTTATTTGGATCCAGTTTTTATAAGTGTAACATAAAGAAACTAGTTTTTTAATAAAAAAAGTTAGGGGTGTATAGGGTAGCGTGAGGCGGTGGTTGTGCGTAAGAGGAAGAAAATGACTGTACAGAGAGGAAATAGTGAAGAGTAGAGAGAGAAAAAAGAGTTTCATTGTTTATCTTCACTCACTTGTTTATCCTCGTTTTTTCTTTTCCTTTTAGTTTAGCTTTATATTAATTTACTAGTTCATGTATTACATGAGTTAATTTAAAAAAATAAATAAATACGAAGATCAAAATATTTGAGAACTTTAAATTTATATGAAAATAAGAAAAATAATGAATTAGTATAATGTAAAACTTTTTTATCTTTTAAATTTAAAGAAATAAAAGAAATTAATGAGTTTTAATTTTGAAAATTTTGAAATTGTAAGGTAAGTTTATTAATGAAATTAATATTCATTTATTGTTATATTTATTGCAATTATTAAATTAAAATATTACGTGAAATAAAATAAAATATAAAAACTCATAAAATAATATGTAGAAAACAATTAATTCAAAATAACTACAAAATGACATTTGACAAGTTGAATGAAAATGTGACGAATGGAAAAAAAAAAAAAACTTCATTTATTAAAGATAATTTTCCTTAAATTTTAAAGTTAGTCATGTTGTAGACCAGTAGACCAGAAATAACATTAATATGCCTTTTTTTGGCTTTATTTTTGTATTATGCTTTGACCAATATCTTACATTTGCATTTCATTTACGTTAAGGTAGAATTGAGTAAACTAGGTAAAGTAGTTTAATAAAATTAAAAAAATGAAGTGTTAGGAATGTTACCACTCCCTACCAAATGCTAAGACTATATTCTAAATGGTCAAAAATAAAATGACACTTCAAAATATGACCAGACAATATGTTAAAATTGTTACCATTTCAAACATGTGTAAGGTATTACACATGTTTGAAAGGATGTTGCACGTGCGATTTCCTTTTTCGTTGTAACACCATGAATTTCAAAATAATTTTTCGCATAATATAAAAACATTTTTATTTAATTTTCATAAAACATCAAGTTTAAAACTCCAATCCATATCATACAAAATCCCAAGATCACATATCATAAAAACCCCATGCGTGTGTACAGATCAAGTCGGCGCCTTCCCACGGTAATCACTAGTACCTGAAACAAACAACACTAACACTGTAAGCACAAAGCTTAGTGAGTTCCCCAATATACCACACATAACACATATTAGCCACTCGAGGCTATAACTCTGTGGGTCCGTAGACCCTACTTTGTGAACCTACTGGTTCTAACTCTGGGAACCTTCCGGTTCCAACTCTATAAACATGCACAGGATAAATCACATAGAAATAATGCAGTACAACACATAACATACATATAGCATACAAATACTCTGTCACATAACTCTGATTACCTACTCAAGGTAAAGTATAGTGAGAAGACTCACCTCGTATATCTCGATAACTTGCGAATCCTGGAAATCACTCGTGCTCGATCCTCCGAGCTATAATCCTCCTATAACATCATATATCTCTAATTAACACTTTTACCATTAAGGTTGACTACCCCTATCAAGTCAACACTAGTCAACTGTGGTCAACAGTCAACGGTCAACTTTGACCGGACTCGGCGAGTGCACTAGGGCGACTCGGCGAGTTTATATGTGTTCACTGACTCCCTAGGATCCTCTGCTGACACGTCGAGTACACCCCCAACTCAACGAGTCCCACCTGGCATGAATCGCGGGGCCACCACGACTCAACTCGCCGAGTCTCAAGAACAACTCGGCGAGTTCCAGCTCGACTCAGTCCACCTGTCAACCCTCTCTAACTTTCCCTGGCTCACTGAGTCAACCCTTAACTCGACAAGACCACTCGCTGAGTGGTTAAGGACAATCTTCATGCTACTCACCGAGTCTGTTCTTCGGACTCGGCGAGTCCATGCCATGCATCAACTCAATCTCGCTTCTGAGGTCAGATCCGCTCCATCAACTCATAGATCTGGCCCTCCCAAGCTCATTCATCACGTAAAGTCACAATCTTGGCTACCATGCAACACCTACAAGGCTCCTTTTGAAGAAATGACCTCTAAGATGGCAACCTAAGTCTCCAACCCAAAAGGAAGGACATAAAGCATGGCATTTGGGACTCTCTGGACCTGCTAAGGTCCAAATCTAGGTACCATATCCCCATGGGACCTCTCACACTCCAAATACAAGGCAAACAAGGCATGAAGAAACCCTAGATTTGACCATGTCAACAAAAATACGAGAATAAGCTCTGAATGATACCTCAAGAAGCTTCCTCTGACGAAATGGAAGTAGATCCAAGCTCCCCAACTCTCCTAGCTTGATTTTCCCCTTCCTTTCTTGCAAATACACACAAAATTGGTGAATAATGGCCTCTTTTCTTACTCACAAGAACCCTCAGCTGATTAGGTGCTCTCAAGGTCAAGATAGCCGCAATGAAGGGCCATAAGGTCATTTAAATAGGGCTTAGGACCGGGAAATTAGGGTTTCATTAAACAGCGCGGACTCGCCGAGTCCATTCCTTGGACTCGCCGAGTCTAGGCGCGAACCCGCGTCCAGAACCGCGATCCTACTCGGCGAGTTTGAGCTCCAACTCGCCGAGTCCCCTCACAAAACACCAAAAATATATGAATAAAAGATACCTGGAAATCCGAGCTGTTACATTCGTGCTTCATTCTTACATATTGACTAATTTCTTTACAATTGACAAATAAATGAATTATGAAAGCTTTTGGTTTGTGTTTCCATTTCAAACATGTGTAAGGTATTACAAAGGGAGGTTATTTTACTACATCATTTGCATTTAAACTTAACTATTCATTTAAGAGAGTGTTTGTTTAGTTTATTAACGATTCTAAACCACTGTAAACTAAAAAAAATGTTTGAATAAAAAAGTGATAAACTGCTAATAAGTCATTTTTATATAACTTAACTCCCTCTAACTTGTTAGTTTATACAATAACCTAATAAACTACAAGTTAATAAGTAATCAGTTTATTTATTTATTTATTTATTTTTTTTTTTATACAAACACCTCCTTAGTATTTGAAACAATGAAAAAGAAATATTTCATAAATAAATCTAGAGAGAATTTAGGAACTTATATACAACAAGATCAAAGGCAATGAACATACATCCGAACCAAGCAAAATGACAAAACAAAATACTAGCAGCATGAGGATCTTTGATCCAAGAAATCGAATTAAACGTACCTATATATCTAATGCTTAAGAAAAATACTTGAAGCAAACAATAACATTCATATATATTGCTATTGGCCCTTCAAAAAAAAAATCCATATTGCTATTGAAGTTTTCATACTAACTAGCACGAGATCCAGTAATGGGCACATTATTTCCCACCTGCCCGGTCTTTGAAGTTAAATCCCTCACCCTGGGGAATGGGATGGGGATGATGAATTGCATGATGGCTTTGTTTACCATGTCCATGTCCATGACCATGCCCATGCCCATGTCCATGTCCATGTCCATGGCTACGAGTACGGCTACGGCTACGGCCACGTGCCCGGCCCCGACGAGGGTCATTATGCGATGTCTTACCAGCATCAATTCTTGGAACTATATTCTCAAAGCATAATGAGATGAGAAATATAAGGAGAAGAAGGGTGAAAAGGTTGAGCTTTTTGGCCATTACAAAATCTGGATTAATTAATGTTCAGAAATGATGAAAGTTTGGATAATAAATGTATCGTGCCATATATATAGTACTTTTACTCCAAGTAATCGATGGAAGATTAAATTTGCTAACATGGGGTATCCCGTGTCTTTAGTTTGAGAATATCTAATGTCCTCCTACGTACAACAACAATGAATTTCAGTCTAACGTTCGTTTCACAAATGGTGGGGTCCTTTTGAGGTGAAAAAAAGGTACTCCGACCTATAAGGAAGGAAGTAATGCATTTTGTGACTAACATATTGCATTGCTTATATATAAAAATATGTTATTTAGCGCAAATGTTTTTAAAGTATTTTATACATATTCTTTACAACAGGTATATTTTAATTAGAATGGGATATTATTAAACATAGGCTAATGTTGTTTTAACATAATCAACTATCTATATATAATATCCATTTTAGTCCTTCCTGTAAATCATTTACTAGTATTTTCACTACAAAAATAAGGGGACAGGGGGTCGTCTCGTCGTACGTTTATATAGATGCCTGCAATGACATGTCGCTTTAGACCTTTCTTTTGTCGTTGTGATAGATGTCGTTGCTATAGGTTACCCTTTTAGCAACGCATGCAATCAGCAAAGTTTAGTGCATATAACTTTAAGAAACTAAAAAGAAAATAATTAATTGATATAATCACGACGTCGTCATAGGTCTACCTGTGCAACAATAAGTCGTAGCTATATCTTTTTAAGGACCCGCCTAACATGTTGTGATAACAAGTCGTCGCTATAGATTTCCAGAAATGATGCTTGCTTTATTTTCTTTCCCACCAAACCTCTTGAGACAACATGTCATTGTTGTAGCTTAAGAAGCCAAATTTGTCTGAACAAGTTATAAAGGCGACGGCATGTGGACACAATAGTCTATCCTGGCGACGACAAGTATCGTTGGTCTTTATTCTTGTAAAGTTCTTAATTAATAAAACTTTATTTTTTTCGAAAACATTCTCGACAAAACATGTCGTGGCGAAAGGTCTTCGGAATAGGGGGTACCTACCCCGACGACACCTATGTCAACGACGTTATTGACCCAACGACTCAGTGCCGACGACAAATTGTCGGTATACCCTGTGTTGACGATGATTGTTTGTGATGATCGGATACACTTCAAGTATGAATAAGAAACGAAAAACTAATCTAAGCAAAATAATCAACAGAAAGTAAATAAAAAAGAAGTTCTCCAAATTGTTCCTTTCGTTAGAAAAAGAGGTTGTCTTCACCAAGAAGACGGGTTTGTCACAAAGACGATTGACACAAATCCGTGTTCTACAACATTAGGGTTTTCCCTAATGTTGTATATATACTAATCTATACATGTATATCCCATGATTGACGGGATTGTATCTCATCTGTACTAAGAACCGATCTTATTACAAAGATACCGGATTTGTGATCTATTCTACATTTATCTATATCATTAACTAATATACAAAGATTTCACATAATATCTATACTAAGTGCTGATGCTGGTAAACTTGATACGCTGGCGCTGTTGACGTGTAGAAGCTGACGCTAATAGATTAGCATGTCATATAGTTGACTCATCAGATCATAAGGTGTGACCTTACAATCTCCCCTATCTGTTGATGTCAAAACTAAACGTCTTCTGATATATAAGCGGAATGCGGAAGGCTTTTGGCTTGTGCTCATTCTGGGAATAATAATGAAATCTTGATTCATGCAGTTTTAACAAATGCTCCCCCTGATAAGATGGATGACTCATCAAGCATTTATGAAAGCTTGAGCTGAGCTGAGAACGTTGATATCTTATTGACTCGACTCCCCCTTAGAATGTGATTTTCTATAGTCTTAGTAGTGAGATTTCTTCAGCGAGATTTTCAGTTTTACCAAGACTCTCTCCCCTTTTTGACATCAGGAACTAACTTTGAGCAAAATAGAGTTTCAACTTGTAGTATAGTAAGATTGTGATGTCTCCTGATAGCGTGGGCTTAAACTACCATTCACTGACATAGTATTTTGAGATCTCATCAGCGTGTGGTGTCATACGCTGAATCATAAATCTCTTTTATTAGAAGAAAAATGGCAAGAATGGATAGGTGCATGTAATATATCATGGACAATGATATACCCATCAACAATGACTTTCTAACTTTTATTAGTGTGTGGTTTTACACACTGAATCATCAAGCTCTGTTAAGAAGATAAAGGAGAGAATGGACTGTTTCAGTCACGCTGAGGTGAAATCAGTGTGAATCATTAACAGTTTAACTCATCAATAAGAAGTGGTTTAAACTTTCGTATCATAGAGTAAGTTGCAATCTAGAATCAAAGATACACCATTAATTCATAATGGTACCATGTCTACCTCAAACTTGGAGATTAGGGATATAAACAACCCTTTGTCATTTAAGGACCTGACAAGTATCTCTTACGATGATGACTATGCAATCAGGGTAAGCCATTGGGTTATGCTCAATGTTTCAACAGAACATGAGACTTGATGAATACGACAAACATGCTTCCAGGGATAGGGTCAGGTAAAGATGATTAAATTAAAAATAAACACCCAAGCCTTTTTATCAATTTTTTTCTTTGGACTAGGCGATCTCACTTTGAGAATTTAGATATTGCTAAACAATTAGCATGAGAGGGTGACTCAATGCTCTCAGTAGATGGTCTTGCTGATGAGAAACTTAGAGAGATTTTTTCATATACAACAACATGCTTCTAGGGACGATGATGTGTCAAAAGTTTCATACTAGGCTCAAAATTGCCACTGTCAGATTAATATTTATTAAAATGGTACAAGATAAGAATATAAACAAAAGAGTTAGTCAAATAAGAAAACGGTTTAAACAGAGAAATATGTGCATCTGTTTCAGAAAGGTGATAAAGTCTCGTTCCACCATTGAATAGTCATTAATGCACTTCCATTTTCCGAGATATCTACCACTTGAAATTTCAGCTATAAAAGAGAACAAACAAGATCAAACATATCACACAATAACACAATTCATAGTAAATAAGGAGAGAGAATGCCCTTAACCATTGAGGTTCTGCAAATTGATTCCAAACTTCATGTTCACCAAGAATAAACGAAGAACATGAACCAGTGTTTGTAACCAACGAGTTAGAGGGATCCAGTATTTATGAACTTCAAGTTATGAAAGTCACCAAGACAAATGTCAGAGGTTCCAAAAATTAAGATCTATGAAGGAGGATAAGGTGGGATCACTGTCTTGTTGAAAGCGCCTTTGGATTTTTGAGGTGATGAAGTGGTAGTGACAACGTCTATGGAAATTAGTCCTTCCAGATCACCTAACTTCATCTCATCCCATTGAAATAGAAATATGTTGTTCAAGACAAAGGAGATTTGTTCCCAGAAGAACACTTGGTGGCACAGTTATCCCATATCTGATCCCATCAGCATAAAACAACATGTCAATAAGTGTGTGCATCAGCGTCAATGAGCGGGCAATTGTTGCGGAAGAAAAGATGCAGAGTCAGCGTCAGCTGGTTTCATAAGGAGAGTGATGCATTCAAGGAATGACATGTTGATTGTTTCAAAATAGATCAGTCAAATAAGGTCACTATTGATAGAGAAGATCATGTAGGAAATGTTAGTAGAAAAAGAAAGTGTATTCACAATGTATACTTGTTTGGTAAAGAATAAAAGAAATTTTTTAATGTAAACAAGCCAAAAATAAATTAAAATTGTAGCAGCTTATGTTCAAAATTTTAAAAGTAGCAAAGCATAAAACAAAAATAAAGTATCAGAGTCAAAATCAACAAATCAAACCATATAAATATCGTTCTCTCTGAGAGTAGAAAGCACGATTTTGTTTTCAAAATCAAACACTTTTCCCTCATGACGGTTGAAAAGAACTTTGTAACTAGCGTCACAAAGTTGAATGATGGAGATGAAGTTGCCTCTCTGTCCTTCTACATAGAACACGTCCTTCAGCTTAACTGTCATGCATTCAAAAGTTCCAACATCTATTACAACTCTTCCACTGTTTTCATCGAAAGTCACTATAGGACCATCCTTCTCTGTAAAATTTGTTAGGAGTGACTCGTAACTAGCCAAGTTTCTAGAACTTCCACCTTCTAGGTACCAAGTTTGACCTAGATTTGTACTTGATCCTTTAATAACGTGAGAACCATCAGCGTTAGAAATGTCATCAGGGAAATCATTTACAAGAGCCATGATACCCATAACGTTCAGTGCCTCATCTTTATATGTCTCCTCTTCATCCACCCATTCTTCATGATCCTCTTGTTTTGCATTGAAAGCTTCTGGCAGATAGGTGTTTTCCTTCTTCATATGAGCCACCAACATTTTGTACAAAACTTCATAGTTCTCGTGACTTTGGGCTTCTTTCCTTTCCTTGCAGTCCCTGACAAATGGTTAGGGCTTCCACAATGAAAGTAATTACCTGAGGTTTTCTTCTCTGAATTGGATCTTCTCGCTAAGCTTCTTCCCTTGAATTGAACTCTTTTGACCCCGTTTGCTCTGCTCTCTTCATAGCGCTTAACGATAAGTGCAGCGCTGGCAACAAGTTCATCGGTGTGATCTTCATCACTTTCTTCACCCTGATCCGACTTGTCTGAGTCGCTGATGTGCTTTATTGATTCCTTTCAAGACACTAGTGCAACAGAAATTTTGTTGTTCGATTCATTCATGATTTCCTTACGAAGAGCTTTGGTATCTTCATAATTTCGTAGATTACGGAACAAAGAATTCAGATCCATGGAATCGATCTTCCCACTATTCTTAAGAACATCAACGTGATGTTCGCTGGTTTTCCCAAGAGAATTGAGAAACTTCAGAACCAACTCTGATGAGTGCTTCGGGACTCCCAGCCTGTACGTGTCATTAACCAAAAAGTTAAACCTATTGAAGGTTTGGGTAAGAGACTCACATTGTTGAGTAAAGAAATGCCCGTATCTCCGATTAAGATTATTGATGGTCATAACCTGAACTTTCACAGTGCCTTTATAAGCCACTGGCAACATTTCCATCATCTCTTGGGCCGATTCACAATTCCATACGAGATGATACATGTGGTATAGGAGAGAATCTCCAATAGTGGCCCTGGATTTCACATCAATACTGAGCATTCTCTTGTCATTGTCATCATAACTCGTTGTTGGGTTTTGCTTCAAGGGGCCAACGAGAGCGTTGTTTACCATGGGTTGGTACAAAAGAACATGGGGACCTTTTTTAACAATATTTTTCATCTCATAGTCAATGGTTTCAAGAACCACCATGACATTATTTTTCTACATTATGAAGTTGTGTTCATCGAAATGAGGAATTTTGTTGAGACCAAAGGATTTGGAATTGCTTGAAATTGACATGATAACTTAAGTGTATCACAAACCAACTCTGATACCAATTAAAGGTTTGTGATGATCGGATACACATCAAGTATGAATAAGAAACGAAAAAGAAATCTAAGTAAATAATCAACAGAAAGTAAATAACATAGAATTTTTTTAAATTGTTCCTTTCACATCAAGACTGAGTATTCTCTTATTATCGTCATCATACCTCGTTGCTGGCTTTTGCTTCAATGGGCCAACGGGAGCGTTGTTTACCATGGGTTGGTACATAGGAACATGGGGACCTTTTCCAACAATATTTTTCATCTCATAGTCAATGGTTTCAAGAACTACCATGGCCTTGGTTTTCCATATGGTGAAGTTATGTTCATCGAAGTAAGGAATTTTTTGAGACCAAAGGATTTGGAATTGCGTGAGATCGACATGATAACTTGAGTGTATCACAAACCTGCTCTGATACCAATTGAAGGTTTGTGATGATCAGATACACTTCAAGTAGGAAAAAGAAACGAAAAACTAAACTAAGGAAAAAAATCAACAGAAAGTAAATAACATAGAAGTTCTCCAAATTGTTCCTTTGACTAATAAAAGAGGTTGTCTTCACCAAGAAGATGGGTTTTTCAAAAAGACGATTGACACAAAGTTGTGTTCTACAACATTAAGGTTTTCCCTAATGTTGTATATATACTAATCTATACATGTATATCTCATGCATGACGGAATTGTATCTAATCTATACTAAGAAACGATCTTACCACAAAGATATCGGATCTGTGATCTATTTTATATTTAATTATATCATTAACTAATATACAAAGATTAAATAAAAACTTGATATGTTGGTGATGTCGATGAGTAGAAGCTGACATTGATAGATCAGTGTGTCATGTGTTTGACTCATTAGATCATAAGGTGTGACCTTATAGACGACCTGTCATCGGTACAAGGTCAGAAATTGTTGTTAGCACAGGGGGTTAACATAGTAGTGTTGATGATGAAAGTCACTAAACAATAGATGATTCAACTCTATAATGACATCAAGTATAATATTAGCTAATTCCAAGAAGTAGAACACATTACGATGAGAATGTACGTCTTAATTTCCACATAAATTTATTTTCTTCTTTTTGGAAATGAATTATTGTTTTCCTACCAAGAAAATTTCAATAGAATTGCTGCATTATGTTTCTATTCATCTTTGTTCTGATTCTTTCTTTTCTTTGTTTTGTATTACATTTAATTATTCTTTGATTTGGGCATCCTCGGATAGGGAGGGTATCTTAATCCCAAACTATTTGTTAGGATTTGATGATGACTTAGCTTGTAACAATTGACAATGTTTCATCTGCCAAAATATACCTCTACACAACTTCTGTATGTCAAGAAAACAAAGAACAAGAAGAAAACAACTTTTGTCACATTGCTTTCATTCAACGAAGGAAGAGGGATATAAATAGATCCCAATTACAGTTGGATTTTGTTAGGCTAAGAATAAGAAAAGATAAATAAAAGGAAATAATTATCCACTAAATATAATGGAAAATATTATTTTCTTTACTACCCCTCAAGTTGGAGCATGAAGGTTACAAACGCCCATATAGTTAAGTAAAAATCGAATATGATCTATGTCAAGTGGTTTGGTAAAAAGATCTGCAACTTGATTAGCAGTGGTTATAGGAAGTGGCTTGATATCACCAGACTCTACTCTCTTGCGGATGAAAAAACAATCCATTTCTACATGTTTGGTTTGTTCATGAAAACAGGATTGTTAGCAATGTGTCGAGTAGCTTGATTATCAATAAAGAGATGATGCACCGGTTTGAGGAGCTTCAAGGTCTCGTAACAAGTAGCATAACCATAAAAGTTCACTAATTGTGGTGGTCATAGTCTGGTATTCAACGTATACAGAGGAACGAGAAACCACAGATTGTTTCTTTGATTTCCAAGAGATAGGAGCCCATCCCAAAGTTATGAAATAACTTGTCTTGGATCACCAAGTAAGTGGACAACAAAACCAGTCAGAATCACAAAAAGCAGTCAAGGTTAAATCTCCTTTAGACGAAAGAAAAATGCCTTGACCTGGAGTAGATTTGAGATAGCGCAAAACACATTGTACAATATCCAAATGTGGCTGTGTAGGAGAGGAAACAAACTGACTAAGTGTATTTACTGCAAATGTTATGTCTGGTCGATTCACCTTGAGATATAAAAGACGACCAATTAGGCGTCGATATCGCCCTGCATCGACAACTGGGGAATCAGTAGCATCATCTAGTTTAGCATTTTGCTCCACTGGAAAGGAGCATGGTCGAAATCCTTGAAACCCACTATCAACTAAAATGTCTAAAGTGTATTTTCTCTAACTAAGAACATACCAGCAAATGTACAAGTCACTTCAATACCAAGTAAATATTTTAAAGGGTCGAGATCCTTGATTCTAAATTTATTATTAAGATAGGACTTTACCTTGGCAATTTTTTTAGTATAATTCCCAAGAAGTATAATGTCATCGACATAAATAAGAGCTGCAACATAAACGTTCATGGATTTGAAGATAAAAGAGAATGATCCGCTTGAGAATATTGAAAACAAATGCCTAAAAGTGCAATAGTAAATTTGTTGTAGCAGTTGTGTCATCCTTGTTTTAAGCCATACAAAGACTTATTTAGACGACATACACGTGAGTCTCCTTCTTTTGCCAAATCCTTGTGGAACCTTCATGTATACCTCTTTTGTAAGATCTCCATGCAAGATCACCTTGTTCATGTCTAATTGATATTGCAACAATAAGAATGGTTCTTATCGTCACCAATTTGAAAATTGGTGCAAAGGACTCATGGAAATCAATGCCTTCAACTTGCCTGAAACCTTTTTTGCGACCAATCTGGCTTTATATCGCTCCACTTCTCATGAAGGTTTGTATTTTATTTTGTACACCCACTTCGATTCAACTAGTTTCTTTCATGGGGATAGTTTAGTCAACGTCCGAGTATTATTATTTTCAAGAGCTGATATTTCCTTCAGCATTGCATCTCTCCATTGGGGATATTTTGCAGCCTAAGAAAAAGATCTAGGTTCTTCTTGTACGGTTATAATAGCCAAAAAAACTTTATAAGCATTAGAAAAAAATTTATAAGCCACAAAATTAGACAAAGGGTGTACCGTCGAGGTCGCTGAAGTGGCCTTGGGGAGAGAATGGCCAATAGAAGATGGCAAGTCAACTTCATAATCGTCATACCTTAGAGGTTGAGTTCGAGCTCTTTCAGATTTTCATGTTTGTTCAACATCAGAATTATCATTTGTGTTAGGTTTGTTATCATTGTTATTGTTGCGAGTAGGCTGCTCCATTTCAAAATTTTGTGACCCATATTGATGTGTCGTGGGCATGACAAAACCTTCGATATTGGGCTGTTGTAACTCATCATCGAAAATGGGCTCAAAGGTGTAGTTAGGTGATTGAGAAGGTTGTTTTCTGATATGATCATATTCACTATTACGGAAAGGAAAATGACACTTAACAAAACTTACATCTCTTGACACAACCATTCTTTTCTTGTTTAAATCAAAAACTCGGAACCCTTTTTGTCCTTGAGGATAACCAAGAAATACACAAGGTCTCATCCTCTCTTCGAATTTGTCCTTTCCCGATTTATTTTCTTTGATATAAACCAAACAGCCAAAAACACGTATGTGTCCATAATACGGTTTGTGTGTATTTTGTAGGGGTTTTATTTTCAATGGTTCTTGACGGCAGCCTATTCACAATATAGGTAGTTGTCATTATGCATTCACCCTAAAATTTTATTGGTAGATTCGCTTGAAACCCGAGAGCTCTAGCTATTTCAAGTAAATGCCTATATTTTCTCTCAACTATCCCATTTTGTTGTGGGGTATGAACACATGAAGTTTCAAGCAAAATTACATTTTCTTCATAGAACTTGAACATTTGGTTTGACACAAACTCACCACCATTGTAACTTCTAATGATCTTAATCCTTCATTCAAATTGAGTATTAACCATATTATGAAATGCTATTAAACTATTTCTTGCATCAGATTTATTTGTGATCAAATATACCCATGTTGATATGCTAAAATCATCAACGATAGTGAGAAAGTAATGAGCTCCAAATGTCGAAGGAACTCGATATCCTCCCCATATTTCATAGTGAATTAAATCAAAGCAAGAACTAGTTTTTATTGAACTATCAGTAAAAGGAAGGTGGGTTTGATTTGTTCAGTGCTACCTATCGAGTAAATATGTTGAAGCTTTGTGTTCGAAGCATGCCCCAACCTTTTATGCCATATCTCTGAATTAATCTTGATTGCCATAGCTACCACCCTTTTATCTGTTCCTTCCATGTTGTAAAGACCATTCTCGCATCTCCCCATTGCCAACCAGCTTCCTCGAGCGTAAGTCCTTAACGAAATAGAAATCAGAGAAAAGGGTCTTCAAACAATTAAAATATTTGGTAATTTTGTTGACTGATAATAAGTTGCATCTAAAGTTCGGAATATACAAAACATCATTTATTTTCATGTTGTTAAGTTGTAACACCTTGTTTTGAGTCATTTCATAATTTGGGGTTGTGACCCAAAGATCAAGTATCATAAGGCTTCGGGCTTTGGGAAAGAGAGGTTTAGACCCATTTTGATGTGGGTAATGTAGATTATGTGATCTAAGAGTTCATTTTGTGCTTTGGAGTCAAAGGGTAAAATGGGAAAAGTAGTGTTTCAGACTTCTTTTATGAATTATGGATTTTAGTTCGATGTGATTTAAGTCAAAAGCAATTAGATATGGTCGTATAGCGCCTCAATACCTTTCCGTGGATATAAAGATCGTCGAAATCGGAGTTGAAACGCATAAATTATGCTTGTTAGAAGTATGGATGGTTTTGGGTTAAGCCGCGTACACTGGGTGTACGGGGAAGTATTTGGGCGTACTAGGGCATCCCTAATTATGTTGGGTGTACTAGGAGTACGTTGGGCGTACGTGATCAGTACTCAAACCCTATTTTCATGCTTTGAGCCCTATTTAAGGTCCTTAACTTCCCCAAAATCATTCCCTTCTCAGCCTCCACCTCTCCAATACCCTCCCATGAAAACACTAACTCTAGTTTGAGCCTTTTGAGGAAAAGTAGGTGATCTTCAGTGCTTTGGAGTGTTCTTAGTGCATCTTGGAGAAGAACGAGCTCTTTGGAGAAGTGTTGGTCGCATTGGAGCTTGTAGATCCAGACTTTGTTCACCTTGAAAGTATCATGATGTCTTATGGAACTATTAGGATCCATAAAAATGTGATATATGTCCTTCTATTCATTCCAAGGAAAGTATTATGATGTCTTCATGGATTAATAAGTTAAGGTTTTGGCTTTTGGACCTTTTCTAAAGATGGAAAGTCATAAAGTTGGAAACTTTATGACTTAGAATGGCATTGTAGGACTAGATCTGAGTGTTGGATGAAAGGACTTAAGAGAATAAGAGCTTAATGGAAAAGTGACATTTGATCGAGTATGTTGGGCGTACTGTTGAGTACGATGCACGTACTCGTATGGGGTCCCGATTCTAGATGGTGAGTATGCTATGCATACGAGTTGAGTATGTTGGGCGTACCTAGCCTGAAGTTTGACTTTTGACCAAGTCAAACTTGAGGATTTTGGGCTATTAATTAAGATTTTATCTGGATCTGGTGCTAATGGATTCACGGGCACAACCAGTGCATAAAACATATCGTATCATAGTATTTCATAGTTCTTCGATTCAAGTGAAATTTCTCATTGTGCTTGTGGGTCGAAGACACCAATGGCGACCTACTAACTTGTGTATGTAGGATGCCTGCTGATGTGTGCAAACTCACTTAGTTTTGAACCTGCTTTTAATTATAAAATAACCACACAAAGGCAGTGAACCTATCAATTATGGTATAGTTAAATAAGTTGGGTATCGAACACAGGAAACGGTAAATTAAAACTAAAAACTAATTCTATCTAATTTAATTAATAAGTAAGGGTTTTCTCTAGTTTTACAAGACTAGAAACTTACTATCACTTAATCTAAAAACTAGAAAAGCAAAGAATTAACTAGATTCAATAATGGGAAGGAACTTCTGTTTAGTTCAACTCAATTGATCCTATGGTTGATTTCATGGTAATGGTGCAATGGATTAATTCTTTTATTGGCTACCGACTCTAATGATTAGCTTCGCATTCACTACACTAACCCTTAGTGAAATAACTAACTCAAACAGTGATCAGTTGTCTAATTTAATTGAATTCACTAGATTAATTATTCGGGTTAATTTAGACTTGCAATAATTAACTAATTTAGTCCTTTAGTTAATTTCTTGTTGATGGTCATAACACAAGCTCACACATGAATTTACTTAATTTTCTTATTAATCCTAGTTTCATGTTCATTAATCCTAGACATATGATAAGGTGATCACATAAACATATGAGGTTGATAATCAAAAGATGTTCATACTATTTAATTACCTTCCTATTAACAGAAAATTAATTATCATTCACACACAAGATTCTTTAGCAAGCTAAAAATAACAAAAATCACCAATATTGAGTTAATCCTACCAATAACCAAACCATAGTCTCAATTTTGTATCCCCAAACAGAAGTTTAAGAGTTTTAGCTCATGTTTAAGGTAAATAACAGCAAACAAACAGATTCTAATTGTCTAGCCATAATGGAAAACAAAAGATTAAGTAGAATGATGAAAATTTGCCTCAAATCTCCTTCGGAATTGGATTCTAGGTTGTATCTTCGTTCTCCAAGGTTCTTCTGACTCTTCAATCGCAGCTAACCTCTCCAGAAGGGTTCCAGAAAATTCTCACCATCGTTCTGAGAAGTTATCTTTATATATGCGAAACGACTCGTCGAGTCAGGTGCCGACTCGCCGAGTCCATCTCTCAATCCCCGTATACGATAGGTCTCTGGGACTCCGAGTCTTTATCTTCACGAATATTCGCTCAGTGTAACAACGGAAATTTTAAAACAAATTTTTTTTCATTTCTAAAAATGTATTTTCATCCAAAACAAGGCATAAATATCCAACATATTATGTCATAATACAATCACATAAATCCCAAGATCATAAATCATCCATCAGTGTGTACAGATCACGTCGGCGCCTTCCTACGGTCCTCGCTAGTACCTGAAACACATACGCAACAACTGTAAGCATAAATGCTTAGTGAATTCCCCAAAATACAATCCTACGCACATACGCCTTTTCAGGCCCTGACCTTCCGGTCCATGTGTCTCAGGGGACTTCCGTCCCTGCTGGGTAAACCTTCCGGTTCTACCCATGCCAACCTTACGGTCCACATTACAACGCCTTCCGGCCCATAACAAGCGTATCATACATAGCATATATAACAATTAACTTATCACACATAGCACATATGTCTCATACCATATCCGACCTTCCGGTCACACATTCAAAACCCTTCCGAGTATAGTATAGTGAGAAGACTCACCTAGAGAATATCGATAGCTAGCAAATCCCAAAATCACACGTGCTCGATCCTCCGAGCTACAATCTCCCTATATCATTATACGTCTCTTATTAACATTTTTACCACTAAGGTTGACTACCCTTTTTAAGTCAACACTAGTCAACTCTTGGTCAACGGTCAACGGTCAACTTTGACCGGACTCGGCGAGTGCACTATGGTGACTCGGCGAGTCTAGACGTTTTCACCAAACTCTCTAGGATTCCCTTTTGACACGTCGAGTACTCCCCCTGACCCGACGAGTTCCACCTGGAAGAATCGCGGGGCCACCCCGACTCAACTCGCCGAGTCTCAGGAACAACTCGGCGAGTCCCAGTTCCACTCAGACCACCTGTCAACCCTCTCAGACTCGCCCTGACTCACTGAGTCAACCCCATGACTCGACTGGATCACCCACTGGGTGATCTGAGGGCAATCTTCAAGCTACTCGCCGAGTCGGATCATCAGACTCGGCGAGTTCATGCCATGCAATCACTCAAACTTGCTTCTAAGGTCAGATCTGCTCCAACAATTCATAGATCTAGCCTTCCTAGATTGATTCATCACGTAAAGTCCTTATCTTGGTGCTCATAACACACCCCATGGCTCATAAATGGCATTTTGACCTAAGGCATAAGGATTCCAATCCAAAACCTCCATTGAATCACAAAAAGCTTGGGCAAAGGGACACTCTGGACCTCCAAGGGTCCAGATCTATGGTCTGAATCGCTTAAGGGACCAAGGGAGCACTAGATCTAGCCACAAAAGGGCTCAATAAGCCCTAAATCAATGCAAACATCAACATAGAAGAGGATAGCTCGAAGATATTACCACAATAGCGATGTTCTGGACTCCAAACTCTCAGAAAGTGGCTCCTCTTGCTTTCCCTTAGCTGATCCTCCCTTTCCCTTGCAAGATGACACCTCCAAGATCAATGATGGCCTCCTACATTGCTCCAAACGCTCACACTCGATTAGGGTTTCACTCAAGGGACTGGTGAGCACAAATGACGGCCATAAGGCCCTTTAAATAGGTCCCAAACCCGAGAAATTAGGGTTTCATAAAACAGCGCGGACTCGCCGAGTCCATACCCTGGACTCGTCGAGTCCAGGTGCGAACCCGCGTTCAGAACCGCGATCCTACTCGGCGAGACTGAGCTCCAACTCGCCGAGTACCCTCACAAAACAACAAAAATTGAAAGCATAAAAGATACCTGGAAATCCGGGCTGTTACACTCAGACTCGCCGAGTAGACGACCCTATTCGCCGAGTAGGTGCTGTTTTTTGGTGGTTTTCTTCTTTGTTCAATTCCTGAGCTCCCAACCGCTTCTCCTGCGTCCTTTTGCTTCCGAGCTTCACTTTTGGACTGAAAACATAATTCAAACACTTTTAAGTACCTTTTGTCCATGATATGCAACAATTTAGCTAATAAATGATAAAAAAAATCTATACTTAATATGAACTAAATATGCTCATATCAAAATACCCCACACTTGACTTTTGCTTGCCCCCAAGCAAAACTGAATTTTAACACTTTAGAATCACATATGACAACTCTAATCTAACCCAACCATTATGCCAAGACCGCAACGCGTACATTTGTGTCTAAAATTTCCTAAATACCCCCATACTCCAAATACTCACAATCCTCATAAACATTCGCCCACTCACCCCGAACTATGTTCATTTTATGTATCCCTACGAATCCATCCGCAGAAAACCTCTTACCCTCAATGTATTTTTAGTTGAGCAACCCAAGCATACATAATCTAGAATTACAATTTATGATATCACTATGGAGTTCTTTTGAATTCTTCACTTCCTTGATAATTTAATCTTTGATTTCTTTGAATTCACCACCTTTGTTGTTTGATTTTTGGTATCTTCAATTTTTGAATTTCTTGGAATTTTGATCTTTTGATCTTCACTTTATTTGCTCCAAAATTCTTCAACTTTTCTTGCAATTCTCTCTCTTTTTTTAACATGTACCTCACTTCTTCCACTCAAAACCTACATGCTTAAGCAGGGGCGCTCAACCTCAACCTTTATTGGCTAACGATAATAATTTTCCTGGATACATTTATGGTACACGATGCTAAACATATTGCATCCCTCGGGCTAAGCGAGGTCGTGTTTTTGTCCCATGATTTCACTGGAATAAGGAAGCCACAAATGCACTAGAACGTATGTAACAGCCCAAAATCTTAAGTATTGTTAAATTGCATTTTGGGGTGTTTTAAAAGGGGGACTCGGCGAGTTGGAGCCAGACTCGCCGAGTAGGGTCGCAGAGTTGGTCGCGGGTTCGCGACTGGACTCGACGAGTCCAGGTATGGACTCGGCGAGTCGACGCTGTTCAGCAGAAACCCTAGCCGTTTCGTATTGGGTCGTATTTAAGGGTTGTTATGTCGTCATTTCACGTCTTTTGGCCGATTGTGGAGATCCCTAGACGTTTGTGGCATCTAGAACAAGCTTGAAGACCATTATTGACCTTGAAGAAGTTGTTAGGCAAGAAGAAGAAGAGTTTTGGCCAAAGGAATATCAAGAGGATCGAGTTCTGAGGTTTGGAGACACAGAGAGGGTGTTATTCAGGTAATATTTCGAATTATCCTCTGCTATGTTGATGTGTTATGGAATTAGGGTTTATGAAACCCATTTGGTGATTTGATGGATTAGTATGTTGTTATACAAGAGTTATACCCTAGTAATAGGATGATTAGAGGTCCAGAAGTCCCATGAGTGTGTATCTCGGGAAAAACGTATCTCAGGAAGCAGTTGGATCGACTGCATGGCATGGACTCGCCGAGTCGGATGATCAGACTCGGCGAGTAGCTTGAAGATTCACTGGGACTCGCCGAGTTGTTCTTCAGACTCGGCGAGTGGAGTCGGGGTGGCCCCGCGATTCTTCCAGGAGTGACTCGTCGAGTCAAAGAGGATACTCGACGAGTAGAAGGGGAATCTCAGAGGATTGAAGGACGACCAGACTCGCCGAGTCGCCATGGAACTCGCCGAGTCCAGTCGAGCTGACATTGGACTGTTGACCAGAGTTGACTGGTGTGATTCTTAGGGTCAGTTAACGTGGAAGATAGAAGTATTAAATAAGGGATATATGATGTTACAGGGAGCTTGTAGCTCGGAGGATCAAGTGCAAGGGATTTTAGAAGTTGCTATCTTCTAGTGACCGCGAGGTGAGTCTTCTCACTATACCTAACCCGGAAGGGTTTGATTATGTGACCGGAAGGTCAAGTATGTTATGTATTATGTTTATATGCTATAAATGGAAAGTTAGCTGCTACGCGTGATATACATGTTTATATATGGGCCGGAAGGCAAGGTGTTATGTGACAGGACCGGAAGGTCAAGTATGTTATGTATTATGTTTATATGCTATAAATGGAAAGTTAGCTGCTACGCGTGATATACATGTTTATATATGGGCCGGAAGGCAAGGTGTTATGTGACAGAAAGGTCAGGTATGATATGTGATATATGTGCTTTATGTGTTAGAGTATTTGTATTATGTGTTATATATGTGTATGGGCCGGAAGGCAATTATCTTGTGGACCGAGAGGTCCGGGCCGGAAGGCGATATTATGTGGATCGAAAGATCCGGGCCGGAAGGCGATATTATGTGGATCGAAAGATCCGGGCCGGAAGGCGAGATTATGTGGATCGAAAGATCCGGGCCGGAAGGCAATGTTATGTGGACCGAACGGTCCGGGCCGGATGGCGTATGTGCGTAAGGTATATTGGGGAACTCACTAAGCTTCGTGCTTACGTTGTTTATGTTACGTTGTTTCAGGTTCTTACAGTAACGCGGGATGGCAACGGTTCGATTGTACACACCGAAGAAAGAGTTGAGTTTTGGAGGATCCTGGTCTTCTTTTATAACGAAAATGAAACTACGTTTTGTAATTTGAATGTGAATAAGATTTTAAACAAGTGTTTTTAATATTAAATTGATTAATTAAATGAAAATTTTATTTTTTGGAAATCTGGGTGTTACAAATTGGTATCAGAGCCTTGGTTTGAGGGATTCGGACGCGCCTACGGGTAAATCTGGACTCAAACTGAGGAAGTAAGAAAAAGTTTTCCAAATAAATGGTTTTCTAAAAGTGAATAAGAGTTCAAAGAGGAAGCAAGAAAGAGCAGTGTGTACAATCAGCCAGAGCCAAACGGTGATTTCCCAAAATACCCTTACTTTTGTATTATGGAATATCTATTATGCACTTTATGAGACATTATTGCATGCTAGAGACAGGCTAGGTACTTCACATCTTAGGACTAGAGTGGCCTGATTTGTGATGCCTTAGTCTAGGGTTTGCTGTTATATGTGCGTTATGCTTTTGTGTGTATGTGATGAGTGAGAGTATCTAGTTAGAACGCACAAGGGGTAAAGCTACGGGGTACAGAGGTACTTCCGAGGATGAGCCGAGAAGGTGGAGCTACCACAGATGGGAAGTCCCATGTATGCTTCAATGCTCGAATGCTGCTTGCTTTGTGCTTTGTGGAGTTATCGATGATGGGAGTCAGATACCAAGTGAGTATGACGATACTCAGGAGGTAGAGGGCTGGCATCATTGGGAACTCTTCAGCAGCTGATAGCAAAGAAGTGGGAGGACAGCGGAAGGGACTAGGGAGTAAACCTAGCCAGATGAGTGCGCTGGTAGAGTAGAGGATTTCGCTGGAAAGCGAGCACGCGCGATGAGATTGGTGAAAGAGCAGGTTTATCAGCTACTTAGGAACTCTGGAATGGTCCGTGTGGAAAGTATGGGTAGATGTGGCAGGTAGTATGGGCCCGTACTACTGAAAGCAGAGGACCCATACTTGATACAGGGGGCATTCTGAAGGTCCTAAGGAACAGATTGAGGGGTGATGTTATGGTTCGGATACCATACATCGGAGCGGATACAGAGTGATGTTATGGTCAGGGCACCATACATCGGAACAGATTGAGATAGATGTTGTGGTTCGAGTGCTATACATTGGAGCAGGTTGAGGAATGGTGCTATGGTTCAGGTACCATACACCGAAGCATGTTGAGGAAGGATGTTATGGGATGAGTACCATGGTCCGTAGTGGATGATGCTTGTGGCTATCTTGTTATCCGGTTATCGATCGGACGAGCACGAGCGAGCGGGATGCGGGGATTCGCGAGATCCGGCGTGATGAGGTTGCTGCATTGTTGTGGGTTGAGTCGCCAGAATTGTTTGGGTCGATCAGGACCTCTATGATTGAAGTAGTTTGATGAGCGATATGCGGTTTTCGCAGAGACGGCTGCCGCGGTGGTTACAGCGGCTGTAGCAACGGCAAAGAAAGGGACTAGTCGGGGTTTTCAGTATCGGGACTTCTATTATGCGAAGCCTCCCACATTCGATGGAGTTCAGGACTCGATTGTTGCTATGAGATGGTTATCAGACATGGAGGGGTGTTTCTCCACGAGTTTATGCCCTACTGATCAGAGGGTGGGGTGTGCTCTGAACCTGTTGAGGCTCGGGGCGAAGGAATAGTGGAGATTGACCACGAGGTCATTTTCTGATGCGCAGAGGGCTGCGGTTTCATGGGATCAATTCAGAGGGATGTTCAGTACTCGCTATGTTCCGCGGGATGAACAGGAGAAATTGGCTCGGAAGTTCGTTAAGCTGAGGCAGGATTTGGAGTCGATGACTGAGAGCACCGGGATGTTTGTTGAGAGGGCGATGTTTTGCCCTGAGTTCGCTTCGGAGCAGGCTCAGATGCCCGATATTCGAGTAAGCTCAAGGGGGTATCAGACAGTTCGTGTCTGCGCGGAGGTGCGAGACCCTGTTGGAGTTGCAGAAGGCCACCATGTGGCGTGAGTTAGAGGTTAAGTTGCAGTTGCGTGAGCTGGGACAGGCCCCGATGCAGTCGCAGTCGGCGCCGAAACGGTTCAGAACCGTAGACGTTGAAATGGGGGATCGGAGCGGTCACACTTGTGGGAAGTGTGAGAGAGATGGCACCGGAGCTTGTTGGCCAATGGTGCATGCCGCGAGTGCGGAAAGGAGGGGCATGGTGCACGGGATTGTCGGCAGTCAGTGCCAATTCGGGATCCCAGGATTTGTTATCAGTGTCGGCAGGTTGGACATTTGAGGGTCAAATGTCCACAGCTTTTGCAGGATCGGTGCAGGCTCTAGCACCGGCCACCTTGAGGAGTTCGGGAGGAGGACAGGATGGAGTAGAGCCCAAGGGCTCAGGGTTGTGCTTATCGGCTTGCGGCAGAGGAAGACGGAGCAGTGCCGGGGGGCGGCTGCGGGTATGATGCTGTTTTGATGACTTGATTAGCTTGCGTTGTTTGTGGCGTATTGTTTGTGCTGGTAGTGTGGATTTCGATGCGGTATTCGTTGTTCCGCGGGGTTGGCATGATTATGGATTAGTGCTGCAGGTTTGCTTCGGCATTCGTTGTTCCCTGATGGTTGGGTAAGGTTATAGTCGGGTGTTTTAGTGTCGATAGCTTTGTGCGGTTTTCGATGTGGTATTCAACCTTTGGCAGGTTGTGGGTTTGGTTATGGGTTATTGCTTGGGAATTCCGTTGGTCATCGTTGTGAGGGTTGATAGTGGAGGTGCGGCACTGGGTTGAATGACGGGTAGTATCTGCAGTTGTGGAGTGGATAATTGAAAGATCGGATTCTTTTGAGCGGATTGATCAGGGAGGAGATGTGTTTTGCTGAGGGTTGCTTACGCTTGTGGGAAGCAGTCAGTGGGTAAATGTTCTCTTTGTGCAGGATTGTTCTGAGAAGTCGTTAATGACGATCGGTGGCAGTTAGTCAGTGCTTTAGTGGGGGAGAATTAGAAAATTCTCCGGGAGATCGATAAGTATGTGAGGGTGCTTAGCTGCCGGGATTCAGCAGTGTTTGTCAGGGCAAAGTATAGGCCGACGAGAGCGAGTGTTGGATATGCAGGGCGAGATACAGACCTAGGGCATTGATTGTGGAGGCCTGAGAGGAGGTCGGGATCGAGCTTGAGTAAGTAAACGGAAGTTTGCGATCAGAGTATTGGTACGTTTGGGGTACGTGATGGTTGTACTGCATCAATCCCACGGGATTATGTTGTGCATGTTTCTAGAGCTGGAACCGGAAGGTTCCCAGAGTTAGAACTTGAGGGTTCGCAGAGTTGGGTGTACGGACCCACAGAGATATAGCCTCGAGTGGCTAGTATGTGTTATGAGAGTCGGTCCAGTCATACTGGAGACTCTGTTGGTATTGCTGGATTAGTTTGAGATTTGCGGATCACGTATGTTGCAGTGTGATTGCATTGGAAGGTCTGGCCCTGGGTTGTTGATCTTGTTTAGCGGAGGCAGTGATTTTGATGAGTGGAGAGAGTGCATGGGATTGAGAGCCCCTGCAATGAGAACCAGAGTATGTGAATGGCAGTTACGCAAAAAGGGTGGTGTCGCTTGGGGCGAGCATCGTGGCACCGGTTGGGGTGGCATTATGTTCAAGAGAGTTCCGTGGAAAAGGAAAAGAGGAGGGTATGTAACTCCGAAGGGGGTGCAAGTTCACGAAAGTGAAAGCTGCAGAGCAGAGTTATGGTTAGAGTACTTCGAGTATGGTTCTGAGCATCGTGTTCGCGGCAGTGGAGTAGGAACCCATCCGGTTGGGATGTCTGTTGAGGCTCAGAAGGGATGCATGGAGAGAGAAAATTTTAAATTTTCAGTGTGAATCTGATCAGAGTGTAGGGTGGATGTAGTGGTTCATCTTGGGAGATGTTCGAGGATATCATCAGTGTATCGGGTCTTCCAACCTACGAGTGTTGGGGCTAGTTCAGCATGTGTATATGATGGCAAGAGGAGAATTTGTGAGAGTTACTCTGGGAGTGAGAATGGATCTCTCAGTTGGTCTGGGATGGACAAAGTGGGCTTGGATCGGGGATCCGGTGGATCAGGGTTTCCTAACCCTTATGGGTAGAGTGATCGTTGAGATTTGGAGCAGGGTGCATCGTGGGTAATTTCCGATTACAGAGAGTGATTGTTGGGGTTTAAGAGCAGAGTTGCATCTTGGGTGGTTCTCGGTTACAGAGAGAGATGGACAGTACAGAGTTTGGGCTTTAGTTGGCAAAGCAGACTCAGCAGGTTAAAGAGAGTTAGTGATCGTCTAGAGTTAACAGGGAAGTTATGCAGGCAGACGCCGGTTCGAGCTTGAGTTTCAGGTCGATGACTTAGTACTCCTGAAGGCCTCTCTTTGGAGAGGAGTGATTCGATTCAAGAAGTGGGGCAAGTTGGGGTCCCGGTACATTGGGCCTTTTTCATGTGATTGCGGGGGTAGGCCGGGTGGCCTAACGGTTGTAGTTGCCCACGGATTTGAGACAAATCTATGGTATTTCATGAGTCGCAACTGAGGAAGGGTATAGCCGATGAGTCGGCAGTGGTTCCATTAGAGGGTATTCAGGTGGATGCAAGCTTGAATTATGCCGAGAAGCCAGTGGTCATCAGAGAACGGAAGATCGAGGTTCTGAGGAATAAGGAGATACCTCGGGTGTTGGTTCAGTGGCAGCAACGGAGGGGATCGGAAATGAACTGTGATCTGGAACGTGGTATGTGGGAGCAGCATTCGGGGCTACTTTCAGAGTGAGACTTCGAGGGCGAAGTCTAATTCTAGTGGGGGAGAATTGTAACAGCCCAAAATCTTAAGTATTGTTAAATTGCATTTTGGGGTGTTTTAAAAGGGGGACTCGGCGAGTTGGAGCCAGACTCGCCGAGTAGGGTCGCAGAGTTGGTCGCGGGTTCGCGACTGGACTCGACGAGTCCAGGTATGGACTCGGCGAGTCGACGCTGTTCAGCAGAAACCCTAGCCGTTTCGTATTGGGTCGTATTTAAGGGTTGTTATGTCGTCATTTCACGTCTTTTGGCCGATTGTGGAGATCCCTAGACGTTTGTGGCATCTAGAACAAGCTTGAAGACCATTATTGACCTTGAAGAAGTTGTTAGGCAAGAAGAAGAAGAGTTTTGGCCAAAGGAATATCAAGAGGATCGAGTTCTGAGGTTTGGAGACACAGAGAGGGTGTTATTCAGGTAATATTTCGAATTATCCTCTGCTATGTTGATGTGTTATGGAATTAGGGTTTATGAAACCCATTTGGTGATTTGATGGATTAGTATGTTGTTATACAAGAGTTATACCCTAGTAATAGGATGATTAGAGGTCCAGAAGTCCCATGAGTGTGTATCTCGGGAAAAACGTATCTCAGGAAGCAGTTGGATCGACTGCATGGCATGGACTCGCCGAGTCGGATGATCAGACTCGGCGAGTAGCTTGAAGATTCACTGGGACTCGCCGAGTTGTTCTTCAGACTCGGCGAGTGGAGTCGGGGTGGCCCCGCGATTCTTCCAGGAGTGACTCGTCGAGTCAAAGAGGATACTCGACGAGTAGAAGGGGAATCTCAGAGGATTGAAGGACGACCAGACTCGCCGAGTCGCCATGGAACTCGCCGAGTCCAGTCGAGCTGACATTGGACTGTTGACCAGAGTTGACTGGTGTGATTCTTAGGGTCAGTTAACGTGGAAGATAGAAGTATTAAATAAGGGATATATGATGTTACAGGGAGCTTGTAGCTCGGAGGATCAAGTGCAAGGGATTTTAGAAGTTGCTATCTTCTAGTGACCGCGAGGTGAGTCTTCTCACTATACCTAACCCGGAAGGGTTTGATTATGTGACCGGAAGGTCAAGTATGTTATGTATTATGTTTATATGCTATAAATGGAAAGTTAGCTGCTACGCGTGATATACATGTTTATATATGGGCCGGAAGGCAAGGTGTTATGTGACAGGACCGGAAGGTCAAGTATGTTATGTATTATGTTTATATGCTATAAATGGAAAGTTAGCTGCTACGCGTGATATACATGTTTATATATGGGCCGGAAGGCAAGGTGTTATGTGACAGAAAGGTCAGGTATGATATGTGATATATGTGCTTTATGTGTTAGAGTATTTGTATTATGTGTTATATATGTGTATGGGCCGGAAGGCAATTATCTTGTGGACCGAGAGGTCCGGGCCGGAAGGCGATATTATGTGGATCGAAAGATCCGGGCCGGAAGGCGATATTATGTGGATCGAAAGATCCGGGCCGGAAGGCGAGATTATGTGGATCGAAAGATCCGGGCCGGAAGGCAATGTTATGTGGACCGAACGGTCCGGGCCGGATGGCGTATGTGCGTAAGGTATATTGGGGAACTCACTAAGCTTCGTGCTTACGTTGTTTATGTTACGTTGTTTCAGGTTCTTACAGTAACGCGGGATGGCAACGGTTCGATTGTACACACCGAAGAAAGAGTTGAGTTTTGGAGGATCCTGGTCTTCTTTTATAACGAAAATGAAACTACGTTTTGTAATTTGAATGTGAATAAGATTTTAAACAAGTGTTTTTAATATTAAATTGATTAATTAAATGAAAATTTTATTTTTTGGAAATCTGGGTGTTACAACGTATATAGGCTCAACTAAACATTTGAGTCTTCATGCAATCATCTACACAACTCTAACATGGAATCCTAATTACTTTTTACCAAAATTTCCTAAATTAATCCCTAAGTCACACTTTTGGTAAGCAAAATTTTTAAATTAGACCTAAATTAAGATTCTAAATTTACTAATATGACATCAACCCCCTACCCCACACTTAATTTATGCAATGTCCCCATTGCATATTATGCATGATAAAGAACAAAAAAATAAAAAGGGAATTGGAACAAACTCCCCTGGGGTAGCAGTCGCTAGGTCGATATCTCTATTCTTCAACTCCATCTTCAATTGACTTTAGTCATGGAAAAAGCTCATCCACGTCTTGGGTATCAAATCACATGTGGGCAGCTCCAAATAGGCAGGAAAAATAGTGTAAAATCTTCAAGAATCGATATGGAAGAATAAATGGTCAAGTGGTATATTCAACAGCATCGAATCAACAGCCTTTTGGTATAAAAATGAGTTACTCGTCGAGTCATATAAGCGACTCGTCGAGTATAGTCGCGGACAGCTTCGAAAGTGCAAAAATACAAGGCGACTCGTCGAGTCAGTTAAGTGCACTCGACGAGGAGGCCGCTGGGTGAAAAAAATTATATTCTGCATTTGTTCCAGCTTTTGACAAATCTTCAAAACTTCACAAAACTTCTAGACTCATTCACTTACGTCCCTAAGGACCGGACTCGACACCTTAACTCTAACTCCACCCTTTCTTGACTCTTTTCCACTCTTTATTTTTCTCTCTTTTTCAAAATCTAGACCCTTTTATGCAAGCATTCCAAATCCCAAAATCTGAAAATCATCAAGGCAATTAAACATCAAGCATAAAATAAAAGTCTTAAATTCAAACACACCAAACAAAAACAAAAACTAAACAAAATAAAAATTGTTCAACAATTCATAAAAAAAACTAATCCTCCTCCTCATCATCATGATCATGCACAGCTCCACTTCCACTAGAGCCACTCCTCCTTGCATTAATCACCTCATCCCAAGATGGAATGTATGGGAAGTTACCACCATCGATATGCGGAATATGGAAGTGGTCAAAAAGTAGAATGTTGGACTGGTTGCTAAAATTGAGACTCCTTGCCATTTGATCTTGCATTCTCCTAATCTCAACATTATACCAGTCTTTGGGACTTCATCATATTCCACCGAAATTACCGGCGGTTCCTCCTCCACGCCTCGCTCTCGCCTCGGCCTAACCCTCCTTCCCGGCGCCTCGGGACCAACCACCGGATCATCATGCGGGATAGCATAATGACCAGCGCCATAATCCTCAATAATCCTAGCCCTTCGAAAAAGAATGGGATTAAATGGAGGGGTAGGAATCTCCGTCATCAAATTCCATGCACCACTGGTCATCAACCCAAACGAGTTGGCTAGCCGGGTGACGAACATGCCACCATTAATTATGGAGGTTTTGCAATCCTTGACCGCACCCTCCGACAGATAAGAAGCCAAACACCATGGAATATTGCAAAAGGTGTCTGGTGTGATAATGTTCCAAAGGTAAAAGACATCAAGGTTGGAAACCTTTTCGTCGTCTTTTCGTTGGTTGATGGTGGTGGAGATAAGGCGGTGAATGAGACGGTGCGTGGGTGACCAAATACTTCCTTCTTGGGCCGACTTTGGAATGTACCACTTGTTGGCGATCGTATTCCACCAACCCGTACTCGTAACACCATCGGGGAACACCTTGTGAGAGTGTTCCAAAAAGGCGCGAAAAATAGCAGTCAAGACCAAGGGCTGGTCATAAATACCCAACCGACAAGCAAGATCAATAACGGAGCACTGATGAAACTCGCCCCCAAGGCAAAAACTGAAACTCGCCGGGTGATAACAATCGTCACCTCCACAGAAAGACACCGTAGAAAAGAATTCCAAGCAAAGTTCCCGGTACACCGGCTCTTGAATTCTAAAGACCCGGCTCCATCCATCGCAAATCGTCGTCTCCCCCTCGTATGTAAATTCCTTCAAAAGATAAGGTGCTAACTCCTCCTCATACCGAACACTTTTCAACCAATCCCAATCAACCCTGTTGGGTACATAAATCTCTTTCTTTCTGACTTCAGCCAACTTCTTCTTCCATCTTGACATTGTTGAAGTCGATTCAATTCGAGGAAAATTTAACCAAGGAAAATCTCCTTGGTGTCCACTTGAGCTTTGTCCTCTGTGAAACATTGTCCCTGCAAAACAAAGAACACAAAACCCAGAAAACATAGAAAATCATCAAAATAGATTACACCTGGGTCCCCGACTGGACTCGGCGAGTCGCATGAACTACGCAAGTCAGTCGACGGGTCGGTCAAAATTTGACCATGAAATCTCAAAATTCCTTAAAGGGTTTTGTCCAGGGTCATGTCTAAGATGTATTAGGGAAATAATAATCATCCAAAACAACATAATTGATGTAAAATCAAAACCCTAAAAATTCACTATAACTAAAAATCGGGTATACTATGAAATTGACACCCTAGATCATCTAAAAATCATGCCTTTAACAGAATTAAGGAAGAAATTAAGTACCTTTTTTTATGGAAACCAAAAATCTTGAAGAAAGAGTGAAGAGGTTGATGAATGCTTGAGAGAGGCACAAATGGAGGCGCACGGCGAGTGAAGGGGGGGGGGGGGGGGAACTGATTTCATTAGGGTTAAAAACCCTAGTTACCGGTTGTCAAAATAATTTTAAATTAATTTTTTTCTGTAAATAAAACTGACTCGTCGAGTCAGGGTCAGACTCGCCGAGTCTGGTCGCGATTTTAAACTCATCTGGAATCTGAATCGGCTCGTCGAGTCATGGTCAGACTCGGCGAGTCTCTTACAAACAATTCAGAAAATAAAATCATTTTGCCATTAAAAATTTATTCCACCCTACACTTAGTGCATACGCACTCTCAAGCAATCATTTCTGATGATTTGGAAGATAAAATCCTAAAACTAAAACCAAACTAAAACGAAAAAGATGAAAGAAAGCAAACTCTAAAAAGAACGGGTTGCCTCCCGCCAAGTGCTTCTTTTTAAGGAGTCATTAGCTGGACTCCTTCCCATCTACGTTTCTTCATCTTCCTGCATCGGGAATGCACGCCTAATCTTCTGCGGTTTGTACTTCGTCTTGTAAGCATGAATTCTCTTCTTGTAAGCTCATCTCAAGTCTTCTTTCTTCTTCCTTATAGCATCATCCTCAGCTGCATTAAATTCTCTTTTCTTCATCTTTTTCTTCTTCACCCCATTCTTTTGCACCTTTACTTCCTTTTCCTTAAACTTAATTACTTCATATTTGGTGAAAACTCGTGCTTTAGATTTGGTGAGGAATGTTTGATCAGCATCATCTCTCCTATCCCTTGCCTTTTCTTCTTCTCTAAAGCTTGTCTCATCTTCAAGTGGAATATCTTCTTCTTCTTGCATAATCGTGTCAAGGCATGCTACATGAACGTGTTGGAATTCACCATCCACTTCTCCTTTTTCTTCTTGTTCTTCTAAAGAATGAGGGAAAATCTTCATGTCCAACACATGCAGGGGGCTGGTAACAAGCAGATCAAAATCGTCCAAGTTGTTGGTCATTTCGACTGGACTCGTCGAGTCTGGGAAATCGACTCGGCGAGTCGGATCATATTTCACAATTTCCACTGTGTTTTCCGAGTCTGCTCCTTTCAATAGCTTTTCTATCTCATCCAAGTCTTTGTCAAAATCTTCATTACCTCTAGAGGGTAGCAAAAGCTTGCTTGGATCTTGTTCTTGCAAAAGTGCAAGTTCTCTTTGTAGTATCTCATCATCCAAGTCAATGAATAAGATCTCTTCTTTTCTTTCCTCTTTTTGCTTGATCTCTGGTAAAGCTTTAAATACCGCTGACTCGTCTCCTACCCACAACGTTAGTGTGGACTCATATACATCAATTAATGCACATGCGGTATTCAAAAATGACCTGCCCAAAATGATTGGAATTTTGGGGTCTTCTTCCATATCAAGTACCACAAAGTCCACGGGAAAGATAAATTTGTTGACCTTAATAAGAAGATCTTCACACATGCCTCTTGGATGAATTGTTGTCTTGTCCGCCAAATGGATCTTCATATTTACAGGCCTTGGCTCCGGTAAATTCAGCTTCTTGAAGAAAGATAAAGGCATCAAATTGATACTTGCACCCGAATTGGTCAACGCTTTAGTGGCAAGTAAATTCCCAAATTGGCAAGAAATTATGATGCTCCCCAGATCGCCCTTCTTTTCTGGTAGCTCACTCAATACTATCTCCGCGACTTCAGCTAAATCCTTCCTAGCAGCAAAGAGACCCTTTAGCAAGTTAAAGTACTTGGGTGTTTAAAGCATTGTTTCCACAAATGGAATATTGACTTGAAGGGCTCGAACATGCTCCATGAAAGCTTTATATGCTCTAACTTTTTCACTAGGCATGGCTCTGATTGGGAATGGAAAAGAGGGACTGTAGGGCCTAACAGTTTTGTCATCTGCGCATGGACTCGTCGATTCCATTAGAGTGACTTGGTGAGTCTGGTCGGGTTTAGCCGGAGCCGACTCTTCTGCCTTTTCTGTATTCACCTTGGAGATCCTCTGTGCAGGTGTGAAAATTTCTTCATAGCTGGAAGTCACAACACTCACATTCTCCATTCTCGGATTATTTTCGGTGTTACTTGGATGTTGACCCGGTCTTCTTTCGTTCACTTGATGTGCAAGTTGTCCCAGCTGTTTCTCAATGTTGAGAATAGATGCCTGCTGATTCCTTAGCATATTTCTAGTCTCTTGTATAGCAGCATCATGATCATTGTGCCTTTTTTTGGACGCGGCTATGAATCTAGTGAACAATTCTTCTAAATCGGCTTTCTTTTCCATTACAGGTTCTTCCTTTTGATAAAATCCCCTCTCCTTCTGCTTGTATGATCATTGTGCCTTTTTTCGGACGCGGCTATGAATCTAGTGAACAATTCTTCTACATCGGCTTTCTTTTCCATAACCGGTTCTTCCTTTTGATAAAATCCCCTCTCCTTCTGCTTGTATTTCTCCTCCTTCGCCTTCTTGTATTCTTCATACGGGAGCCAATCCTTCTTCGGTCTCTGCCAATTCTCATCGTATCGATCGCCGCTTGAGTAGAACACTTGAGCCTTCTTATTTCCATTTTCATCCAAGTCACAATCCTTTGTGAGATGGGGCCCTCTACAATTCTCACATCCAACTCGAATAGCATGGATTGTTTGATCCATTTTTGTCATCCTTCTATCTAGACTATCGAGCTTAGCTATCACCGCCGCCATGATATCATTTGCCGAGTTCACTACCCCCCGACTTACTTCATTTCATGGATTATGGTATTCTCTAGAATGCTTAGAGAATTCTTCAATTAATTCTTTGATTACCGGAGGTGGCTTCTTAGTGAGCGGGCCTTGTGAATTGAGCAATTGCCTTGTGGTGACATTTACTCCATCATAGAAAATGGAGACCTCTTGTCGGCTATTAAGGTCATGGTGTGGGAAATTTCTAAGAAGACCTTTGTGCCTTTCCCAAGCTTCATAAAGAGATTCCCCGGGTTGTTGCTCGAATTTGGCGATGGCTTTCTTCAACTTAGCTATTTTGGAAGGCGGGCAAAAATGGTCTTTGAACTCTTCTTTCATCTTGGTCCATGTGGTGACCGATTCGGGAGGAAGTGACTTGAGCCAATCCTTTGCAGCACCCTTGAATGTGACTGGAAGCATGCGAAGTAGCTGGGTCTCGCGTGGCACATTTGGTACATTGAAGTAGTCAACCACATCATTTACTTCATCCAAGTGCTTGTAGGCGTCTTCGTGGTCTTTCCCATAAAAAGGAATCTCCTTGAGTTGAGCGAGAATATAGCACTTTAGCTCGAAAGTAGCGGTTGCGGGATTTGCGGGCTGCACAATTCCCGGGCCAGTGTCATCGCGCATCCTCTTCTTCCATTCCTCTATGGGGACTTCATCGATATTAGCCATAGTGATAGCTAAATCGTCTTCAAAATCGGATTCGTGCTCGTATGTGGGTTCTTCTTCTTCCTCAATCTCGTACTCGGTGTCTTCTTTAATTGGGTCTTCGATTGTCAAAGAGGCACTGGATGCTCCTGATTTGCAACTCCTCTTCTTGCTGAAAACGGACTTGAGGTTCTTGAGTGGCGAGTTCTTTGAAGAAGCGGATTCTCCAACGGTTTTGCCATTGCTCCTCCTTAGTGCGGATTCCGGATCTTCAAGAGGAGGGACCAGAGGTGTATCAGATCCTCAGGTCATGAAACAACTGTAAACAAAACAAAAACGCGTAAAAAGAACAAAAGAATAAATAAAAATTAAAACTGTGAATCAGCGATGAACTTGCCGAGTCGGCACGAGTGCACTCGGCGAGTTGAAGGCAAAAACATAAAAACTTTCTAATTACTTTTGAAAACGGATTTCTATTAAAACTTATACTAATTACTAAATTACCTAAGAATTAACTCTGTGTAAGATAAATCTTACACAAAGGATCGATAAAAATAGAATTTAATGTTAACTTTAGAACCGTTCCCCGGCAACGGCGCCAAAAACTTGATGTGTGCAAACTCACTTAGTTTTGAATCTACTTTTAATTATAAAATAAACACACAAAGGCAGTGAACCTATCAATTATGGTATAGTTAAATAATAATCAAAAGATGTTCATACTATTTAATTACCTTCCTATTAACAGAAAATTAATTATCATTCACACACAAGGTTCTTTAGCAAGCTAAAAATAACAAAAATCACCAATATTGAGTTAATCCTACCAATAATCAAACCATAGTCTCAATTTTGTATCCCCAAACAGAAGTTTAAAAGTTTTAGCTCATGTTTGAGGTAAATAACAGTAAACAAACAGATTCTAATTATCTAGCCATAATGGAAAACAAAAGATTAAGTAGAATGATGAAAATTTGCCTCAAATCTCCTTCGAAATTGGATTCTAGGTTGTATCTTCGTTCTCCAAGGTTCTTCTGACTCTTCAATCGCAGCTAACCTCTCCAGAAGGATTCCAGAAAATTCTCCCCATCGTTCTGAGAAGTTATCTTTATATATGCGAAACGACTCGTCGAGTCAGGTGCCGACTCGCCGAGTCCATCTCTCAATCCCCGTATACGATAGGTCTCTAGGACTCCGAGTCTTTATCTTCTCGAATATTCGCTCAGACTCGCCGAGTAGACGACCCTACTTGTCGAGTAGGTGCTGTTTTTTGGTGGTTTTCTTCTTTGTTCAATTCCCGCGCTCCCAACTGCTTCTCCTGCGTCCTTTTGCTTCCGAGCTTCACTTTTGGACTGAAAACATAATTCAAACACTTTTAAGTACCTTTTGTCCATGATATGCAATAATTTAGCTAATAAATGATAAAAAATCTATACTTAATATGAACTAAATATGCTCATATCACTTGCTGTCTTTGTGACTCTTGCATGACTGTCTGTGTATGTACGTGCTGACTAGTTGGGTCTTATTTTTTGTTATTATTATATGTGATACTGTGTATGTTGAGACCTTAAGTACTCTCCATGGTTGCTGATAGCCCACAGGGCATGCTGTATGCCCACTGAGACTTTGGGTAGTCTCCAGGGTTGCTAATAACCCACGAGGCGTGTTGTTGCCCACTGAGACTTCGAATAATCTCCAAGGTTGCTGATAACCCATAGCTGTTTATTTGTGATGTGCTATGTGTGGTATTTTGGGAAACCCACTAAGCTTTGTGCTTACAATTTGTGGTTGAAATGCTTTCAGGTTTTCTTATAATAAATGAGGGGCACAGCTCTATGGGAGACTTGTGTACGTGATAACTTTTGCCGATACTCTGATAAATGTATTAAGATTAAATGGTCCTATTTAAGATTTTGTAGTAGTGATTTGAATAAACACTTAAATTTTTAATTGAAAATTTTGGGTTGAATTTTGGGGCGTTACATGGGTAATTGAACTTCTCCGATTCCTTAAACAAGAACTTTATCACCATTAGGAATGCTAACTGGAATTCCATCCTTTGGGTGTGTTAGGTTAGTGAAATTCGACTTCAGACGTGCAACATGTTTTGTTGCCCCTGAATCGATTACCCAAGGCAACCGAAAATCCAAATTACCTACCATGTTGATTTCAAGTTTCTGCACATCATTCAACTACTTCATTAGCTTCTTGTACTGTTCCAGGCGAATACCTTGTATGGGGTTGGATTCCACCTCAGTGTTTGCTATCTTTGGTTTGGGATGATTTGGCCTTTTCTGATCAACAACACTTTTGCGACATGTATCTCACCAATCCGAATATCCAATCTTCTTAAAGCATCCATCAATAGTGTGTCCATTTATCCCGCAATGCTTGCACTTCATTCCCTCTTTACTAGTGTACTTTTTTTCAAACTGGCTCTTATCAACGATGCTCTGAGCACGTATCTGATATGATGTAGTATCTACATTGACTTTTCTTGCAACAGATACGTTTCACTGTTGTTCATCTTCTGAGACCAGGTGATAAACGGCTCAAGTGATGTCATAGGTTTGGTGCTAAGGATCTGCATTTTTATAGTTCCAAAGGTGTCTTCGAGTCCCAACAGAAGCTCGCGTTCTTTGTCTTTAGATTATGTTAATCTTTTTCCAATGTTGCAAGTGCACTTGCCATGGATACAAGTTAGTGTTGGTGAAGCAAATACGATTTCATCCCAGATTGCCCTCATCTTGGTGAGGCAGATACGATTTCATCCCAGATTGTCCGACATTGTTTAATAGGATGCAATAGCGTGCTTAATTTGATACCATCAAGAAAACAAAAAACAAGAAGAAAACAACATCTGTCACGTTACTTTCATTCAACGAAGGAAGAGGGATATAAATAGATTTCAATTACCGGTAGAGTTTGTTAGGCTAAAAATAAGAAAAGATAAACATTATGAAACAGTTATCTACTAAATATAATGGAAAATATTATTTCCTTTAGTATAAATAGAAGATTGTGTGGACCGCGGACAGGCAGATGATGGCCTATACGATTTCGTCAAAATATGTTGGCAGCTTTTGTTTATTTAAGATGGATCAGATTATCTTTTGGAAGAGAAGTTCTCCTGGTGCTGGGTAACCTCAATCGTTTAAGTTTATTTGATCATCTTTTCAGCAACATAATATCTCAATCGCACTATATATATGCATCGTTGTGGACAGCAAAAACCGCACCGCAACTAAAATTAACCGCAAAAACCGCAACCGAAAAACCGCAACTGCAATAAAAACCGATGGTGAGGTTTTCTGTTTTTCAAAAACCGCAAATTTGCGGTGCGGTGCGGTTATTAGTTTCCAAAAACCGCAAAAAAAAAAAAAAAAACGCACCACACAGCATATATTATATACAATTTTTTTATCAATTATTAGTTTGTTAAATATTAAAAATAAGACAAGTTTCATGAATTGAAGACGTATACATTACTAGAAGACAAAAATGTTGGTTTTTTCTTATGTTTCACTTTGAAAAAAGGATGAAATTAGACAATTTTAAGATATTTATTGTTAATTACTATTGATTTGACGTTTTTAAGATATTAGTTTGTTTGTGGTTTAAGTTAAATAGTTAATTGTCTTATATCTTATGGTTTTTTTTTTTATTACAAGTAATATGTTTGAACTCTTAAAACTATTTAAGCTATAAACTGTGGTTAAAGACCACACAAAATAACTGCACCAAATTCATGCGGTTAATAACCGCAACACAGAAAAAACAAAACCGCACCGTAAAAATAACCGCCTAACCGCACCGCAAAAATAACCGCACCATGCGGTTTTGAAATTGGATTAACCGTATTTGCGGTTAGTGGTGAGGTTTTAGCTAATAACCGCACCGAACCGCACCGCGTTCACCCCTAGACAAAACTATAAGATTCGAATTCAATTCAATTTATAAGCTATAATTAACTCATTAAATTGTGACTACAAAACAAGGTAACTGATGATTAATTGCATACTGCTAATTATCGATCGTTTATGAATGAATACTCCCTCATCTCCTCCTTCATTAATTACATCTAGGGATGACGACGTTGTGATTTCGGAATGATGACTTCCCTTCCTTCCATATTTTCTTCCTCCCCCATTCCACTTGGCTGGGACCTCCAGACCCTGTAAGTACCATGTCCCATTACCCTTGGGTTAGGGTTAGCTCTCATGTCCTCAGGACCACCTTCGGTTTTTGGACTACTTCGGACAGAGTTTTTAATTCCCCTATGTAGCGGTCTCTGTGGACGTGAGCCAGGCCTAGGGTTCTTCATATCCTTTTCTTCCAGCGATCGTGGCTCCGGACGCGTTCTCTTTATTGATCCATCGGGCACAGTGTTGGAAATGTTACGATTTTCTTTTTCAAAATCTTTGATCATATATTTAGAAACCCTCGCAGCATTGGTTTGAGGAGTTACTCCGATGAAGATTAACGTGATGAGAAGTACAACAACAAGGGTGAAAAAGTGGAGCCTTGTAGCCATTGAAATTGTTGGATGATGATGTTCGATTGCTGATGATCATGGGAATGGAGAGAAATTTTGAATATGTGGATGGTGTATATATATGTATGCATGCATGTTTTGTAAGGTGACCAGAGACGTAGGTTTGGAAGAAACCCTAATTCTAAACCATAAAAAAGAAACAGAAATGAATGAATAAAAAAGAAGTATTCAAACACCTGGGTGAATGGAACTTGACTTTCATCCCCAGCCTTTGACTTTTTTAGAGGTCAAGAAAGAATGGCCGACCAAAATCCAATCTAATTGTTAGAAAAGATTCCGAAGAAATATATTAAATTTAGAGGGTTTAATATGAGAATTATTTTACGCTTCTAATTAAAACAATCAAACGTTTCCCTTCTTTATAGTTATAACAAATATTTAAAATAAAAATGTAGCAATTAATATTTAAAAAATTAATACTAATCTCATAGTATAGTACTATAGTTTACCATCATCAAGCTTTGGAGGTGGGCCCACATTTGGTTCCATGAAAGTGGGGATTTGTAAAAGCCAATGCGAATTCGTTAGATTCGACGAGAAAGGATAATCTGGAAGCTTTCTTCGATGGGGAATCCACCACCTTTGAAACAAGATGACGACGACGATATTTACACTTACGACGCAGATAACATTAACGTTGATCGAGAAATCGACCGTCTCTTATCATCCGATGACGAACCAGATCAACTTTCATATCGACACGGCAGCCACCTCTTGCACATTGAAACATCCCCGGTGACAAATCACGCGGCATTGCCACCACTACCACCGTTCTCCTGGAAGAAGCTATGGAAATTCACCGGCCCCGGGTTTTTAATGAGCACAGCGTTTCTTGATCCGGGAAACCTAGAGGGGGATCTGCAAACTGGTGCTGTCTCCGGGTACTCTTTGTTGTGGTTGCTTTTGTGGTCCGCCGTGATGGGGCTTTTGATCCAGCTGTTGTCCGCCAGGCTTGGGGTGGTGACGGGGCGGCACATGGCGGAGATTTGCAGGGATGAGTACCCTTATTGGGCGATTCTGGTTCTATGGTTTATGGCCGAGATAGCGTTGATTACAGCTGACATTCAGGAGGTGATTGGGAGTGCCATTGCCATTAAGCTATTAAGCAATGGGGTTGTTCCACTTTGGGCTGGTGTCTTGATAACAGCTTGTGATTGGTAAGATTTTTTATTTCTTTAAGCTATGAGATACTCAATATAATCTATCCTTTATTGCTCTTCAGTCTTTCAAAGATTCTTTTGGTAGTTCTATTAAGTTTTAACTGCGTTTCTGTTGCTCCATCATGATCAGTTTCATTTTCTTGTTCCTTGAGAGCTACGGAGTGAGGAAACTGGAAGCTCTTTTTGCTTCTTTTATTACAATAATGGCACTCTCATTTGCATGGATGTTTGCTGACACCAGTCCTAGCGGAAAAGAACTACTCATAGGTTCCATCGCCTACTTTCGTCACAAAGATGGCTGCAAACAAATCGACCCAGCTAATATAATATCAACAATCAAAAGAAAATTGTTTGCATACAATCTAAATCACAATAAAAATCATCGTTTCTTTATATCAGAATCCACCTTTTCTAATTGAGCGAACTCCATCGGTTTGTTTGCAGCCCAAAGTGTTCGATAAATTGTTTGACTGAAAACCAATTACAATCTGCAGGTCTTTTAATTCCGAGAGTTGGGTCAAAAACGATTCGGAAAGCTGTGGGATTACTCGGTGGCATAATAACACCTCATAATGTCTTCTTATATTCTGCAGTCGTACAATCAAGAAAAATTGACCCCAAAAAAAAGGGTCAAGTCCAAGAAGCTTTGTATTACTACACAATAGAATCATCACTTGCCATTTTCGTGACCTTCATGATCAACATGTTTGTCACCACCATTTTTGCCAAGGCTTTTTACAACACAAAAGAGGCCAACACTATAGGCCTATTGAACGCAGGGTATTATCTTGAAGAAAAATACGGAAAAGACGTTTTCCCAATCTTTTACATTTGGGGGATCGGGCTTTTAGCAGCCGGGCAGAGTAGCACGTTAACGGGCACCTATGCCGGGCAGTTCATCATGGGCGGGTTTCTTGATCTTGACATGAGAAAATGGTTAAGAACTTTGATCACAAGGAGTTGTGCGATTGTGCCAACGATTATTGTAGCAATTTACTTTAATAGATCAGAAGATTCGTTAGATGTTCTTAATCAATGGGTTAATGTGCTTCAAGGGATGCAGATTCCTTTTGCTGTTATCCCACTTGTTCGATTGGTGTCATGTGAGCGGATCATGGGACCATTTAGGATTAAACCATCCATGGAGGTATGAATTTATTATTATTAATTATTATTATTTTTAAGAAAGTTTAATGCTGTGATCTTTTGGTTATTGGTTAATTTGTGTTTGTAGAGGGTGGTATGGTTTGTAGCTTGGATTGTGATTGCTATCAATGGATGTGTTTTGATAGAGTTTTTCGTGTCTCAAGTTGATGGATTCATGATTGGTTTTGTGGTCTGTGTTTTGAATGTTGCTTACGGTTCGTTCATTTGGTATTTGATTTCACATGGTAATAACTACTTGGTTGTTACTATCAGTGTCATTGTTATAGTCATTGTTGTTAGTATCATTGTCACTAATAGTTGGGTTTGTATTTTGCATGCAGATCATGTACATGTAGCTTGACCCAACGCGATAATGGTGGAGATTTGTAGAGGGATGTTGTAAGTATTTATTATGTAGAGTTTTGTGTACATATTAAGGAAGTTTCAAGTTCGCTCACTCTATAGTTGTATTTTTTTTTAAATATTGACTATGGATTGTATATATTTACAAATTTTCTCAAATAGGAAATAGAATGCTATTATATTGTTAGCTTCGGTTTTTCTAATTAAGACACAATAAGGGAATTTTAGTAATTTACTCTCTTACTTCTGTTAAAAAAGTTAGTTTATTATTTCTAGCTTAGGTTTAGTCGTTTATACATTTCGTTTGTCTAATAGTAACTTCATCATTGTAGATAAATTAAATGAAATAGAAATTCTCCCAAAATCGTTTGTAACATGGTATTAAATTAGAAATTGATCATTTCTTCCACTTGAATTCATTATCATAATCATGTTAGAATCAAATTCTAATGAATCAAACATTCTTAATGTTAATTTCAAGCACCTATTTCATTTGTTATTCTTCGTATGCTAATGAATCCGCCGTTATCAATGTTTCAAGCCCTTGTTGCACATGTTCTTCTAATAATATGAGCTTTGTTCTTGTTTCTAATGTATTCAATGGCGTTGGATTCATTTCCTATAAACGTTCGATGATCATACTTATTTTTGTTGGAAACAAACTTGATTTTGTAGATATTGTTCTAATTTCATGGTCATAGATTGGATTATGAATTCGCTTACTAAGAATATAGCAGACAATGTTCTTTTTTCTTGAAACAGCACATGAGATCTAGACTGAACTAAATCATCACTTATGTCCAAAATTATGGTTCTTTGATATATCAAACACATCAACAATTATATTGTAACACCTGAATTTTTGAGGTAATTTATATTTAATTTTTGGCATAATTAAGGTTGCCACAACATGGTGAGTTTAGATTATAACGCGTGTTTTATTTTATCCGCCACAGCATGGCAGCATGTGTCCACGACGTGGCAGCCACCTGATGGTAAACCCTAATTTTTTAGGTCCCCCTCCCCCCTATTTAAAGGAACGAGGAAGCTAGAGTTAGCTCATCCTCATCCTCCTCAAGCCTTGAAGAAACCCTAATCTCTTTCGTCTATTGTTGAAGCTCTTATTGTTGTTCTTGGAAGCTATTAAAGGAAGATGGAGGAAGTAGTGAGCTAAGATCCAGCAAGCAAGTCTCCATTCTTCACCTTGGAACTTTTCTGGACCTTTGTAAATGTCCTATACTCGATTTTTATTATGATAGGTTGCTAGATATTGAGTTTTGTCCCATAATCTTCTTGTTCTAGTTAGATTAAATGGTGAGATCTCATAAACTTTGCAACTTCATGAATCTCTGGGACATTTGGTGTAGTTTGTGGCTTGGATATGTAGTTTGGTTGTATTTTGAAGTCATGCATGGGATTTAGGTCATAAATTCTCTTTTTAACCTAATATGGGTTCAATACATGCATTGGACATGCATGTCTATAAAGCACCAACTTTTATGTTGGTTTTAGTGTTAGAAACACTTCTAGAAAAGATGGACTTTGTACTTAAAGGAGTAAGTGCTTAATGGTTAAGTTCATGCCTTGTGGAACCTAGATTTTGAGTTTTGGACCTTTTGGATGGTCCTAATGGGTAAAGAAACTTTATCCTTCTAGACCATGTTTTGGACTAAGTCTTGGCTTGGAAGCTCGGGGGCTGAAGAAAACAGCTTAATCCATTAAGATGTCTAGAACCCAAATACCACAATGTGGCATCAAGTCACCACGCCATGTCGACTGGGGTCAGATCGGCTATTTTGTCATCTTGGGCCCACGTTGTGGCCACGGAAGGTCACAGCATGGAGGATTATGGCGTGTTGACTTCTCTAACTTAGGTCCACATTGGGTTTAGACCCGTGGACCACGATGTGGCGAGTCAACTTTGACCATTGACTTTGACTTTTGACTTGCATCGGCATTTGGTTACACCCTTAGTCTTGGAAGAAAAGCTAAGGGTGTACTTTATATGGCCGTATAGGTAGTTGGTAGCATCTGTGTTCGCAGCAGTAGTAACAGTTGTAGTTGATCATCGTTAGATAAGTGAGTTCTTTCACTGTACTCATGGGTCGAAGGCAATAAATGTCGGTCTACTAGATTATGTTTGTAGGGTGATAGTTGTCTTTGTGACACTTATTGTTATACATGTATATGCTTGTTGTCTTTGTGAATCTTGCTAATATGATTGTATGGTTAGTTATAGGGGTGAAATAGACACGATACCGATTGAAAGAGATCGAAGGGGGGTGAAATAGACCCAGTACTGGTTGAAAGAGACTAAAGGGGTTGAAATAGACCAAATACTGGTTGAAAGAGGTCGAAAGGGGGTGAAATAGACCCAATTATGTTTTAAGTGTAATGTATGTATGGTATGGGGTATTTGGGGAAACTCACTAAGCTTTATGCTTACAGTTTTATGTTTATGGTTTCAGATACTTCCAATTCAAAAGGGAAGGGCTCAATATGATGGCACCGCATCCACCAACATTCTACATTTTATGACCTGATTTGTACTCTGATAATTATTTTATACATTATCACATTTGATGGGTTTTGAAATGAATGAATGATGTTCTGTTGGTTCTTAAAAAGAAATTTTTTACTTAGAAATCTTTTGGGACTTTACATATACTATGTTTCTCATGGATTTGATAAATTTTCTTCATATTTCACCAAAATAATTAAAATTTAGGACGATCTTTACATTGTCCCATGCATCCCTATTAGGTTGAGAATAAAAATACTAAGAAAACAGATATGAATAATACATGAAAAAACATAAACGAAAATCAAACCAAAGCACATAAAACACAAAGATTTAAGTGGTTCACACTATCTTGCGATAGACTACATCCACTACCGAACCAGAGAGAGAGAGAGAGAGAGAGAGAGATTTTATTTCACACACACTTTTTCTGCTACAATGTTACAGATATGGCCTTTCATAAGAATATAAATGATAAGATTTGACCTAAACATCTAAAAGGAAAAGCCCGACTTAAAAACACAAAAAAAGCCCTAGAATAAATTGGCCTGCCCAAAAAAATTTCAGTCTTTAAAAATTCCAGATCTGATGATAAGTCTCCATATCGAAAAATCTCCCACTTGGAGGCTTGATCATCATTTTGCTGGCAACCAAGTTTGTATCCTCTATAGCAATCGTCTCTCTCTCTCTCTCCCTGTCTCACACTCTCTCTCTCTCTCTCTCTCACTCTAGTCCCTGCCTCCTCTTCATGTTTTTGGAAGCCTAGTTGAAGCCATGCACAACTTTAACTTATCAGTTGGTACCATCTTATTAAACATATCCGTTGGATTCTTCATATTGGTATTTTTCTTCAAATTTAGTGTACCATTAGTTATCTGTTCTTGTATGAAATGAAATCATGTCTTATGTGTTTCGTTCAGTTGTGAAACACCGGATTTTTCACAAGATGTACTTCACTTTGATTGTATAGTGGAGAAAACATTCTTCTTGTTTTACTCCCAGTTCAACCATATCAACTCTTTGCTTGCTTCTGTAATGACGATATATTCTTCCCCCATAGTTGAGAGGACAATACTTTTCCGAAGCCTGGACATCTAACTCACTGTTGTACATCTGATAATGAAAACATACCCAGTAGTGCTTTTTACCAAATCCACGCACTCCCCTAAATCAGCATTAACGAATCCTTCCAAAACCACTTTATTTTTGCTGAAACATAGAGCGACTTCAGAAGTACCTTTCAAATAAAGAAGCCTATTGACCCCTTCCCAATGTTGTTTACCTAGGTATATGATTTATGACCCTTCATTCAAGTATAAACTTGTACTTGGCATCCTTGGTATAAGATTCAATGTTTTGTATGTTTTTTTATCATCGTTCCAATAAATTAAACTTGTCTTTTAGTTTTTTCTGCATTCAAATCACGTACAAATGTTAATTCATTTGTATCAAGTTCTAATTATGGTACATTGTTATGGCATAGAAGCTTTTGACATATACCATCGAATAAACTTCAAACACTTTCTCTCATTCCTTCATATTATCATAATACTTCTATTGATATGTATGTTGTGTATTTTCAAGCTAAACAACATCAACTGCCATTTTTCAAAACGTCTTTCATTTTCCAAAGAACATTTTGATTTGAAACATGTGGATGTTTGGGAATCTTCGAAACATGGATATAAGTTTTCTATTACGATAGTTGGTGACTTTAGCCGAGACACATGGGTTCATTTATTAACCCATACAATTTATGCATGCTCATTTATTAAAACATTTGTTGACTCTTCCAAACTCAATTCGAAGAAGATTTCCAAAATTATAAGGAAAACAATGCTTATGAGACCGGTCCGGTAGGTGTGATACCAGTGACAAGTCTAGAATATAAAACCACATGGTTCGTTAATTTTTCTATAGAAAATTTTCTATGTTAATATATATATATATATATATATATATATATATATAGTATATATATATATATATATATATATATAGGTCATTAAAAATTTTCTATAAAAATCTTAGATAAATTAAAAAAATTGTGTGGTTCCTTTGACCCACATTACTTATACATAGCCTCCCCTTGTATGGTACAACAACTCACCACACTTTTAGCCTACCACGTCAGCCGCACATCATGACTAATTCGTCGTCTATATCGTCGAAAAAAACGTCTTTAAAATCGTCGACAACGAGATTCACTTAAGCATTGAATATATGTTCCACCAAATCAGCATGAAGGTTGTGGTATCCAAGTCAGTCATATACTTCCCCTCTATTTGAATGTATGTCGGTGTACCAATACCTACTCCTTCGACATTTGGATCGAAAATGCATGCCATATCCAAATATCATGAGACGTCACCGCTTCTAAAATTATTATCAATTGTTTCTGATCACTTCTCATAAATTGACCACATCATGAATTAGGGCACATGGACCACCCCCAATGCATATAATCATTGCTACCAAGCATTCTGTGGAACCCATGTATATTTTCAGGTGCCACATACAATTGGTGGACGACGCTAATTGCCGACTTGCGTAAATACCGATCATGATAGAGAATAATCATGGTTTTAGCAAACTTGTATAAACATTCACGGGTCATTCGCTCTGGTATCCTCACATACTCATCCCATAAGTCTGGTCCCATGTCAAATGCTAGTTAACAAATTGCAGCTGTATATTTTTGAATTGTTGAGAATCTTTTCCGGCCTCTTACATAAATCTTTTGTTTAAAATATGTAAATCGATTCCCACATCTTCAATAATGCATAGAAATAATTCTTTACTCATCTGATACCGACGTCTGAATTTCACAACATATACTGCATCATCGTCAAAATAGTCATGCACAAGTTGGTTTTTCCCGTCTTCACAATTTCTCCATAATGGAGGATTTCTAATTTTTGTATGCTAACTTTCGGCTTCATTTTCTTGTACATAAGCTAGTGTTGTTCTCATAACATCGCTGATAAGTTCTGCTTCCCACAACACAAACGTATTTGACGTAGTGTTGGGGATGTGGATTTGATATAGCACCAGGACCAGATGGTATTACATTCAAACTCATAAAATATAAAAGGGGGTTAATGAAAGACGATATAGTGAGATACATCAAGCATTTTGAGGCATTTGGTAAAATTTCCCCTAGCTGTAATTCATCATTCATCACCCTGGTCCCTAAAGTTAAAATCCAATATCTCTAACTGATAATAGGCCCATTAGCCTAACTGGATGCATTTATAAAATTGTTTCCAAGATCCTCGCAAATAGGCTGAAAGGATTTATCGGGTATATGGTGGAAGAAGTTCAATCAACATACATAAATAGCAGGAACATTGTTGATGGTATGCTAGTTATAAATGAAATTGTTATGTAGGATAAGAATCACAAGAAACAAATGTTTTGTTCAAAGTAGATTTTGAAAAGTCATTTGATACAGTTAATTTGGGGTATTTAGATTCGGTGATGGAGCAAATGGGGTTTGGAAGTAAATAGAGGAGATGGATCAACGAATGTCTCTCTTCAGCTAGATCTTCGATCTTGGTTAATGGAGCAGCCACTAAAGAATTTCCAATCACAAGGGGAGTGAGGCAAGAGGACCCACTTTCACCTTTCTATTCATCCTTGACATGGAGGGACTACACGTATCTATCCAAGACACATGTGATAAATCCTTAATTCAAGGAGTAAAACTACCTCGTGGTGGGCCAATAGTTTCACATAAGTTTTACGCGGATGACGCCATCTTCGCAGGAAACTGGGATATGGGTAGCATAAAGAACTTATCGCGCATTCTAAAATGCTTTGAAATCTCCTCCGACCTCAAAGTAAATTATCACAAATCTCGATTATTTGGCATACGAACTTCAGATTCTAAACTCCATGATATGGCCCAAATTATTGGATGTTTGAAAAGCTCTTTCCCCTTTTCATACATTGGGGTTCCGATTGGAGCCAATATGTTGCTGAATAATAATTGGAAGCCTATCGTGGAGAAATTTCAATCAAATTTGTCAAATCGGAAAGCAAACGCATTGTCATTCAGAGGACAATTGACTTTGATTAAATCGGTATTAGGGAGCTTGCCTACTTACTACTTATATTTATTTAACGCTCCACATGGAATATTGGATACATTAGAAAGGATGAGGATGAGATTTTTATGGGGTGGCACGGACATGAAAAACAAGATTCATTGGGTTAAATGGGCAAAAGTAGTGGCAGATAAAAAAGAAAGTGGTCTTGGGGTTGGTGCTCTTAAAGCTCAAAATGTGACCATACTTACAAAATGGTGATGGAGACTAAAGAATGAAAACGAGTGCCTATGGTCAAAAGTAATCTTTAGTATTCAAAATCTTAGGAATCAACCAGCCTCTTACTGATAAGTGTCATTTTATGCATCTTTTAGGGTAGTTTTTATAAGCATTTAGCATCATATTTTGTACATTTGCATGTCATCATTTTAAATAATGTTCAACTCATGTCTTTTATCAGAATTTCCATACTGCTCGCATTTTTGTGTCGTTTTCAGATAGTTCTAGTGGAGCAGTACTTTGGGAGCAGCTTTAGATGCGTTTGATGGAGCATTGGAGTTAAAATGAAGCTTGGAAATTATTAAGGCTTATGAAGAATTATTGGAAGATGTTTTGGTCAAGAAAATTTCTATTGAATTGATCATACGAAGACAAATTGCTACATTCTAAAGCCTAAAGGATGTTGTTGGCAGCTTTGATCCCCTATCAGTATTTTGACCATATCTCATTACTTGTAACTCAAATTGACGAGATTCAAAATGTTCCAGAAACTAGACAAAATTTTGGACGACTTTTGTGTGTGTGAAAAAGGCCAAATGTAATATCCTGATTTCCTGGTATGCGATTTATTCCTTAAAAGGCAAGTTTCCCTTGGAACTCGGCGAGTTGATGGCCTCAACTCAACGTATTGAAGGCTTTTGGGTCATGCATCTTTTTGGACCAACTCGACGAGTTGGTGAGGAAAACTTGACGAGTTAGTGGCTGGTTGAGAAACCCTAAATTTTAGGGTTTGCATCCTATATAACCTCCTTAATCCTTGAGGCTGATCTTTTACCAGCCTCCAAACCCTATTATTAGCTTTGTAAACCCTAATCTTCATTACATCTCATATTGTGAGTTAGTGTGGCATTTTAAAGCAAAAGAAGGAGAAGATTGGGAGAAGGAGGCAAGGATCTAGCAAGCTAAGCTCTCATCTTTAGTTTGGCACTCTTTTGGACCATTGTAAGTATTCAAAATCCGATCTTTTATCTATCTATGTAGCTAGATCATGATTTTTGTCCCTTTTTTCTCTTTATTCTTGGACGTTGCAATGGATGGACTTCATAAAGTTTGCAACTTTATGAATCTCCAGGTCAAGGTGACCTTAAAGTGAGTTAGATCTGGTCTTTAGCTAAGCTTTGATGCCATAGATGGAGTTTAGGTCATATTTCTCTTTTTTGAACCATTTTGGGTTCAAGACATGCATTGGACATTCATGTCTATAAAGCACCAAACTTTGGGCTATTTTTGAGTCTAGATTCTCTTCTGGAAAAGTTGGGTTCCATATCTCAAGAATTTTGTGCTTAATGGTTAAGCCTTTGAGTTTTCAAGCATTGTGGAAGGGTTTTTGAGCATTTGGAGTAGCCCCAAAGGATAAAGTTGGAAACTTTATCCTTTTAGACACATTTGGAGTTCAGATCTGAGCCTTAGAGTCCCTGGAATCGCATAATCATTTGAATGTGTTAGGCTGGGAAAAACTTGGCGAGCTGTCAAGCCAACTCGGCGAGTTAGCTAGGGTTCTGTAATGCCCATTTATGGTATGTAAATTAAATATAGTATTTTTTCCTTTTCTTAAGAGGAACTCGACGAGTCAGTAGCCCGACTCGTCGAGTAGAGACGGGATTTGCACGCGTCTTTAGTGGGCGACTCGACGAGTTCGTATCTCGAACTCGGCGAGTCCGCCAGTCTGGATGAAACCCTAAATCCCAGGGTTTGCACCCTATTTAAACGTCATTATAGCCTCCCACCCCAGCCACTAGCACCTCTAGAGCATTTCTCTGTAAACCCTAGTCCCCATTGTTGAGCTTAAGTGTTTTGTGTTAGCTTGGAAGTTGTAGAAAAGAAAGGAGGAAAGAAGACCGATAGAAGAGAGAGGAGATCCAGAATCTAGCTTCCATTTGCTACACATTCTGGTAATAAAGTTATTACCTTGCTTATTCTTCCATTAAACCCTCTTTTATGCTTGTTTATGGTTCTCTTGGAACTTTATATGATTCAAACTCGAGAATTGAACTCTCCTTAGGATGGAGACCATAGATCTGGATGTTATTGAGCTCTAGGAGCTCAATGTAGCTACCTTTATGCAAATATAGCCTTGTTCCAAACCCTAAGTGCATATTGTTGGATGATTTTGGTGTTTTAGCCCCATTCTCGTGTGCATGTATGTAAAGTTGGAAACTTTACATGTAAAACCAACCCTAGAAGCCCAGATCTATGAATTGGATGCAATGAAATTGACTGGAATCGACTGTATAGTAATGGCATCCATGGAACTCGACGAGTTGTTCATACAACTCGTCGAGTCACAGTCTAGACGTGTTCATATGATGAAGGAGAACTCGACGAGTTGTTCATACAACTCGACAACTTGTTCATACAACTCGGCGAGTCGGATGAAGTTAGATTTGATGTTAGTATGGAAGAAGAACTCGTCGAGTTTTTGCCAAACTCGACGAGTTGAAGCGGGTAGAGGATCAGAAAAGGTTTTAGGGACTCGGCGAGTTGGCGGCCCAACTCGGCGAGTCCGGTCAACTGAAAGTTGACTTTTACCAAGATGTTGACTTTGACCAAGGGTAAAATAGTCATTTTACCCTGAGAACACTACAAGAATTTTAGGTCTTTATCCACACATATTTTACCTACACATGTTAATGTGTGGGTATATACCTACACATTTTTTGAAATATGTGGGTAATTGAAAATATTAGTTTTTTAATAGCAGTCAACATTTAATATGTGTAGATAATATGTTTTATGAACACTTTATTTTGCTACAATTTTTTTTCTAAAACATTGGTGATTGTTAGCGAGATCAATTACCTACACATATAATAACTTCCGTCACTGTGTGAGTACACATTACCTACACAAAAATAAAAATTTATATATGTGTGGGTAATTTGTTAAGTTTTACCGACATATAATTTATATATATATAAAAATGTGTAGTTATTTATGGTAAACAATTTTTTTACTTTTTTTTTATGAGAATGATGTGGCATGTTATATATCCACACATGTTGTATTTGTTATTAATGTGTGGGTAAAGTAGCTATATATATTTTAAACTTAATAAGTGTAAGTAACTATTAGTTTGGCTAACGCATAATATTTATTCATAAATTTTTAGTTAAATAACGTAAACAAAAATTATCTTATTTTACAAAATGATATAGAAATTTAGGTATCCACTCATCTCATATAAAATTGTATTATGTGTATCAATTGAAAAAAATTACATATTAATTCTAAAATAAATTAGATTACAAGACCTTTTGTATTTCAATTTTAATTTTGGCTTCCACTAAATTTAGATCTCGCCTCCGCCTTTTTTTAAATTTCATAATTGCTCCCACCAAATTTGAATTTTCCAAAATTTTAAATTCCACTATTCCACACTCATAAAACCTAAAATCTCCATGCCTCCCATAGCCCCGCTCCACGATTCTTTCGACTCTTTTGCCTACTACCTATGTTGCCCTGTCTCCCACGACTAACCATGTCTCTTGATATCTCTTTCTCTATTGTTATACGTGTGTTCGATTTTTTACCTTCTAGTTTTCCACTCTTTCTTTCCCTATCTATCTTCTTATAATATCATCATTTAAATCTCCTAATTGAATATTTGTATTCTTTTGATTTTCGTTAAAAATTAAAGATCTTGATTGGCTCTTGTTTGTTGCTAAACCACTTGTATATTTTAAATTCTATGTTTCGTACACATTAGGGAATCAAGGTATCATTTAGATTTAATTCATACTGATATATATACTTCTGATTTAGCATCGCCTAGAAGTGTATTGTTGATGAAAATGTTTTTTTTTTTAATATTATATTCAGGTACCAATTTCCACTGTTATGTTGGACCAAATGTAGAGCAAATTATGAATAGCTTTCTTTACATTCTATTGGTAACCAAAGTAAAATTGTTACTAAAAATATAAAACTGTCTTAGTGAATCATTTTGTTCATCTGTTTGTAGAAGTTTACGTATGAAAACCTAATTTTTACATCTAATATAGTTACTACAAATATTTTCCACTTTCCACTATAATTGTTACTTTTATGTTCAATGCTTTATTTTTCACTTTATTTTGCAGAAATATCATTATACTTAATGTCATTTGTTCAAGTATAACACAAATTTTGATTACGTATATACGTGCAGGAAGAATTTGAACTAGCTTTGTCCAGGACCGAAAAGGAAAAAAAATGTTTGAACAATGTGCATGATGTTCATTTATTTTTGGTTTTTTGGAGTAAGGTACATAATTTTCTATCATTTATTTTTTGGTTTTTTGGAGTAAGGTACAGTTCTAGAATTTGAAATGGACTTTTCATTGCATATGCAATACAAAGTTCATTTGTTGCTATCTCACTTGATATTTGTTGCTTAATGTTTGTATTGTATTGTTTTCCATCTTAATTTTTAGTTGTTTATTAATAAATTAATTCTATTATTTTAATTGCAGGGGCAAAAGGGCTTAGGAAAAGATTCATCTCACATCAAGATACATAGGGGTCATCTGAAAAGCAGGATTTTAGGGGTCCTAAACATTCAAAACCAGGTCGGTATTAATTTTCCCATGGTACCGAGCTCAGTTCACATATAATGCTGTGAAATACGTGTTGTTTTTACCGGTCTTTTTTCTTTGGAATAGACTGCAAAACAGAAAGAAGCAAGGATGAAAATTAAGGAAATCCAGTTTACAATAGTGAAACAGCATAACCATGGTCTCTTAGAACCAAGCAAGCTTAGTTCAACCATCTACAAGGATGACCAACAATTTTATCCTCCAACTAGCCATAACACTTACTCTCCGTGTATGGTTCAGGTCTCCTATAAATACATGATTTAATCTATTTGCAGGGTGTTGTTCAAGTAAATATGTGGGTAGCTCGACTTGAGAAAAGCTGATGAAGATATGGTAGAAGCAACTGTTAAAATTGTTTTAACGACATTATTATTAGGTTATATTTATGTTTTGACAGGGTAGGTTAAAGTTGGATGATGTAATGTTTCTACTAAGGAATTATGTATTACTTTTCAATATTAATATTAATTTGTGTATTAGCTTAGTTCATCCATCTACTGTATTTTAATTATAATATTAATAGTAATATTTGTATTAACTATATTTTTTATCTACACATATCAAAACCAATACCTACACATAAAAGTATGTTTACCCACAAATATGTTATGATACGTTTCACCCGCTCTTTGTGGGTAACATGCCATGTAACTTGACACATCACATATGTAGTCCACATCATTGTCCATGTCATTAGACATGTCATCAACCATCACAAAAAATTGCAATACTTTTATCCACATACTTACTAGTTTTATCCACACATTAATGTGTAGGTATAGCTCGTTCTATACCCACACATAACCAATGTGTAGGTAACGATCTTTATCTACAGACATGAGCCAACACATAGCGACATTTAATTTATGTGTGAGTAAAAACAATTACCAAAACATATAAGGCATTTACCCACACATAACGTGTGTGGGTAAACACCCAAATTTCTTGTAGTGGAACAATTATCAGTATCTGATTTAGTGTTTATGGGATTTGTAGCCGGGAAGTTCCGGAGCAGCAGTCAGCCAGTTTCAGATTTAGCATCTCAACAGCCAACGTTACGAGGTGAGTTTCCTTCCAGTAGGAACGGGTCTACGGCCACAATGTCGGTCCGCTTAGTTAGCAGTAGTTCTGGACTTCGATCTAATGCAGTAGTTTAGTGTTCTTGATGTATTTGTGATTCAAGCATGTATTTGTGTTATGTGTTCCGGACTTTGGTCCGATGCAGTATGCAATATATTTGTTTATGCTTGTAGTTATGTTTATCCAATGCTATGTTCACTCAGTTTTCGGACTTCAGTCTGATGCAATTTCTGGACTTCGGTCCGATGCAGAGGGCAAGGCCCTAGTTAGTCCCGGACTTCGGCCGATGCAGTTTCCGGACTTCGGTCCGATGCAGTGGGCAAGGCCCAGTAGTTGCTTTATATGTTGTTGTATGGTATGTGGTAGTTTGGGGGAGCTCACTATGCTTTGCGCTTACAGTTTTAGTTTTGGTTTCAGGTACTTCCACTAGTAAGGGGAAGAGCTCGGGATGATGGCATGGCACACACCACAGCTTCAGTTTATCTTGGGAGTTTTATTCGGATATTTTTGATATGTTTTGACATCAGTTGATTTCATATATTTTCTTTGACTTTTTGAGACATGCGATTCTTGGTTTTAGAATATGATGATTGATTTCATGGTTTAATTTAATGTTTTAAAAACAAAATTTTTTTGGGGTTATATAATTGGGACGTTACAGTTTTCCCCGACTTTCTGAGTAATGTAAAACTCGACGAGTTCATAAGGTGCTCTCGACGAGTTAGGTCAACATGGACTGTTGAACTTGACCATTGACTTTGACTTTGACCATAGACTGTTGAACTTGACCATTGACTTTGACTTTGACCATGGTTGACCAAATTGGACTTTTGAGGGCATTTTGGGTATTTTGAGATTTGATGGGTTGGTCATGATGGTTGTAGGCTTTGATTCGGGAGCTGAGATTCGAAGTTAGATCTTATCAGTTCAGCTACTTGTGAGGTGAGTTTTCCTCACTGTACTTTCGGGTCGAAGGTACCAAGGCCGGCCTATTTGGTTTGATAACCTGACATTATTGATATGTTGAGTATGGTATACATATGCATGCTAGTCTTGATATGCTAGTTTGATAAATCTATAGGACTGCCTGTGATACAGTCTATTTATCTGTATATGATATTATATGATATATATGTTGACATATTGTGTAGGTTGGGTTGAGGTTGTACTGCTCTGTGTTGTAGCCAACAAACCTTGGAGTATGCCAGATATGAGCTGAGGGTCAGGGAGGGCATGCCAGACTCATACTGAGGAGTCATGAGTAGGGATGAAAGTGGGTCCAAACCCAGACCGGATGGACCCGGACCCGGAAAACCCGGAACCGGTTAACGGGATTTTGTAGAACCGAAAACCGGACCGGTATATAGGAACCGATTCCGGTTCTGTTCCGGGTACAGTTCTGGGTAAAGTGAGTCTAGAATCGGAAAACCCAAAAACATCAAAGTGAGTAGGTTAGAACCGGATAAAGTGGGTTTAGAACCAAAAAACCCGAAAAAACCGGAATTTTTTTGTAATTCCTTACTACTTAGTGGGTTGAACTTTGAAAATTTTTATATTTATATCCCGAATTTGGGTGACTGTAACTCATTGAATATGAAACCAAAATTAACAAAATTATAGTCTAAAATCATGTATAAAACTCTAAAATACACTCTGGAAATAACCGCATGTCAATCCGACTTTAAACGAATGAGATTTTCATGTGTTAATATTTTCACATAACACAAAGTACAAAAACAAATAGTTGAAAAGTTGAAAATTCTTAGTTTTGATATCCCGACTTCGGAGGGCAGTAAATCATTGAATGTTAAACCAAAAATGACAAAATTATAGTCTAAAATCATGTACAAACTGTAAACTACAAGTTGGAAAAAACCACATGTCAATCCGACTTCAAACGAATTAGATATGCATGTTTTAAAACTTTCACCGAATACAAAAAAACTGAAAAACTAAAAACTTCCAGCTTTGATATCTCGATTTTGGAGGACTGTAAGTCAATGAATATAATACTAAAAATGGCAAATTTATAGTCTAAAATCATGTACAAACTCTAAACTACATGTTGGAAAAAACCGCATATCAATCGGAGTTGAAACGGATGAGATATGCATCTTTTAAACGTTTCACAAAAACCGGTTCCGGCCCTAAAAGTGGTTCCGGTTCCAAACATTGGTTCCGGTTTTTAGACCCGGTTTACTCGGACCCAATGGACCTAAACCCGGAGTACCCGGAACCCGGATAAAGCCAATTTTTAAACCCGGAACCGGAACCGGTTCTATATATTTCGGTTCTAACGGTTCTGGTTCCGGTCCGGTTTTCCGATTCTAAATCTCATCCCTAGTCATGAGTATTCCAGATAGGAGCTGAGGGCCGGGAAGGGCATGCCAGACTCGTATTGAGGGCTTAGCGGTATTCAATCCAAGGACTAATCAGGCCGGGAAGCAAGCCAGACATAAGATGTGGGCTGAGGGTAAACCAAAATTATGTTGTGGGCTCAGGGGTAATCTAGTCTGTTAAGTTGTGGGCCCATTACATGTTGTTATGATATTTGTGCTATTTGCACTAAGCTTTGGGCTTACAGTTTTGGATTATTTTTCAGGTACTTCAGAGGATCGCGGGAAGGCGAAGGCGTGATCGTGCACCTCCTCATATTTTGTTTTACGATTTTGGGATTTCTTTGATGTGAAACTTATTTTGAAAACAATTTGTAAACAATGATGGTTTTGGGTTTATTTTAAAAGTTTAAAATTTTCAAGAATTTTACGAATGTTACACGACATCTACGGTCTCGTAAGCCAAAAATGCGATCGTAGAAGTGATCGCATTTTTTTTTCTGCAATCACATAAACATGTCGGAGTCCCAAAAAGTTCAGAAATGGCTTCGTACTTCATTCAAACGTAATCCTGGAAAAAAAAAACCCTCAAATCTGCAATCATATAAAGGCTTTCTACGATTGCATTTTGTGTTGCAACCTCAAAAGCTTCATAAATAGCATACAACATCATTTAGGGGCAAATCTGGAAAAAAAATCACATTTTATGCGATCGCATATCTGACATCTGCAATCACATTTTTTCTTTCTTTCTCCAGAAGCTTCCATCTCGCATATAAATACAACCTTTATCATCATATTAGAAGGTTAGATGGTTCCAGACAACAAAAATCATTTCTAAAGGCGATTTCTGATACCTTTCAGCGACTCCTGGAGATCTGAAGCTGTGAATCATCTCACACATTTAGTTTATCTAGAATTATCAGTAAATGTTTCTTTTATTTAGCTTAGTTTCATTTTTGACCATGTCTGGCTAAACCTTAGTTTTCGGTTCTGTAGAGACTAGTATTTTTTATGTGATTATTATTCAAATCTGGTTTTCTTTTTGTGTTTCTATCATGATTATTGAGTTTCAAACTTGATGAATGTTTGATTTTAAATTCTTGTTAGTCTGAACATCTAGCTAAGGTTTTATCATTTCATTTAATCAGTTAATAGAATCTGGAGTTGTTCTTGTCAACTGGTAATGTAACAAGTATCATATTGGTTCCGTGTTAAGGATTTAACTTTGATATAAACTGGAAAAAAAATCATATTGTTACGCTTCCAAGATTGTGAAAAGAATTGTGTATTGCTAGGAATTTTACACAGAACATAAAACTGTTTTTCTGATTTAATTAAAAGTTTGTTTAATTGAACAGTAAAAAGTTAGGGTTAATTCAAAAAACTTGTTTTGATTAACTAATTTAGGTAAAAGAAATTATACTAGAGTTTGTTAGTTTTTCTCAATACCTGCTTAGATAGAATGCGTCTCAAATAACCATATCTGAATTGATTGCATGATTGAAAAAGTCGTGGCAGAATTGAAATTGTTTTATTATAATTTTATTTGTTGTAAATTCCAACTAGTTAGTTGATATGGCCTAGGCCTTTTAATATAATTTTATTTGTTGTTTTAAAAAAAATCTGCCTTTATTCATATAACAATCGTTTTTTATTTTTTTTTAATCTCTATATCAATATTAATTTTAGAGAAAATACAAAACAACTTTTAAAAGCACTGGGTAATGTATGCTAAAAATAGTGGTCGGAACTGTGAAGCCTTGCCTCCTTTTTTACATTTATAATATTTTTTAAATTTAATCTTTTTTTAAAAAGATAAGGACACTACATTGGAAGAAGACACAACATAAAGCCAAGCTATTCTAAAATTCCCAAATATATTTATAGTTAATTAATTTCCAAAAACTGTTAATTTTATTAGCCTGCAACTGATTATGTGTATAAGTTTTACAAATTTTAACTCTTTCAAAAAAAAAATAATAATAATAATAAGAAGGTATCGGTCCATTGGATAAAGCATGGCATCGCAGACTCAGAGGAATGTGGTAAAGCCTGAATCCATAAAATCCTTGTTCGTGGGAATTGCCTTTGTAGAGTACGGAATACGGAGATAATATGCGCAGGCATAAGGCATAGTACCAATATTTGCTTTTTTACAGGAGTGGCGGGTGGCAGACTGCCCACATGGATTGGATTGGATGTTTTTTTCCTGTGGTGTTCTAGGTATACTATTTTTTTCCTCCAAATTATGGTTATTATTAAATTTGATTATTGATAAAATCTCAAAGTATTGGCTTTAGATATTTTATATACTAAAGTTGAATATTAAAGGTACTAATTTAAACATTAATATACTAAAGTTGTCTCCATTTGGGTTTTAGATATGTTATATGTTTAGATTGTTATCACAAGTTTTGTATATCATCAAATTCTTAGGGTTTGAGTATTTAAATAAATAAACCATCAAAACTACATATATGTTTATGGTTTGGATGAACATGATAAACATAAACATAGTGTGAAATATAAAAAGATTATCCTTCTTTGTTATGAAATAGTTTTAGTATGTGTTATTGATTTTCTTTGAACAATAATGACAAGTAAAGATCTACATTTGCAAAATTAAATGGCTGTGGACAATGGTGGTAGTGGTCGTGATGGACTGATGGTGGTAATTTTGGGATTAATAATAATAATAATAATGAAGTTAATTTTAAAAAAAAAAATTATAAAATCTTTTACAGGTGGACGTCATGTTAATACCATATGGACGTCATGTTATAACTTGTCTTAGTGATAAGTGGACACAATTTTGATACTTTAAGGTTTTTAGAATTTGACGTTGAATGACCAAATGATTACAAAGCCAACATTTTCATAGTTAATTTTATCTATAATTCTCTTAAATTCTGGAGCAATAATAGCATGGATTTTATTTTATTTTTAGTTTTTTAAATACATGTAAACATTTAAGAGATAAAAAAGTAACATGGTTACCAAGTGCTCAAAATATCTTAAACTGAAATACAACTTAAAACCGACGAACAATAATGATTATCTTCAAAAAGTTTCATTCGGTTAATGAAACCGGAAAAATCTTTGGCTTTCGAGAACGGCTATAGTTCACAATTTTTCCCTTGAACAGTCGAGCACTAAATTAAAATTTCCAATATTTTATTTTGTTAGGACGTATTTATGATTCATATTACTAGTAAAGAAATTATTTTTTGTGTATATTTTTTTTATATGTATTATATTAACTACTAAAAATATATTGTACTTGTAATTTTCAAGATGAAAATTTTACTATCAGAACATCCAACAATCAAAATTTATGAATCTTAGGGCATTAAAATATATTGAAGTACAAAACTACAATAATACAACCTTACTCACTACCATTAGATGTATACAATGATGTTTGTTTAAACTATAAACTTAAATATGTTGTTTTCGTCTTTTGTAAAGAAATTGTTGAAGGTTATCTCTATTTTGAAAATATTACTTTGTAAATGGTTAATTGGTCAATCGGATAAAATGACTAAAAAATAGTCATTTGACATGCAAGTAGGATGGTAATATCAGTTACGTTATTTGGATATTTTTTTAGAATAATATTACGGTATTTTGTAACAAAAAACATATTATTTGAAATTATGAAACATTGTTGTGTAGCCTTTTACAAACTATTAAAATACTCGTTAATACGGGAAAAATGTGTGAGCCACAATACAAAATTACTTTAAAGACTTGCCCAAAATAAAAATGTTGCAGTTTTTGACAACAAACAAATCGAACGTGTAGTGTCTTTTCTAAACCATAGGGTACATTTTTGGATGAGAGGTTTATTGTCTTATTGATGAGTTGTCTGTCTACCGAGTAAATTAGTTTGCGACATAGGGATGCCACATTTTATATAATTGGTTAATTAAGAGGTTTGAGTTGCTTAAATATTTTTGCTCTGTTAGTGTAAACATTATTTTCTTTATGCTAAAGACATTGTAATCTAATGTTTCCATTTAATCGAAATTTGGAAATGATGTTTAACCCTTTTGCAATCTTATACAAGTTTATAAATTTATGATATTGTTTTTTTTTTTTAAATTAATTAGTTTACAAATATGATTTATGAAGATAAAAAAAAAATGGAAGAATTTTCTTTGTGTGGTGGGACCCACACTATAAGATGGTAGACTCACACCCCCAGCCCACTACATAACGGCAGGTTGCAGTTTTTGGATGAAAGAAACCCCCGTTCGTTATACCTTCCCCTTCACGCTTCAACAAATCTTTCCATATATTGCATGCATTTCTCTTTCTCTCTCTAAAACCCCTTCTTTCTCTCTCTAGAATCATACCCAATCAATCATTTATATATGAATATATTATAATTATAATACGATACAGCCATTCCCTTCCGATTCTGCTTCATCTCCCCAAATCATCGACTACGCACTATCTTAATCTTATACCAAATTGAAATTTCTCAAAACCCCATTAAAACCCTCATTCCAAGACTCTGAAACCTCGTTCTTTTCGTCGATTTTGAGCCAATGGAGCATCAAAGAAACGCACAGATGATGCAAATCCCGAAGCACCAGCAGTATCTCACAAATGGGGTTCCGTTTCGATCATTGCCGCCGTCGTTTGTGTCCGACGCCCACTGTTTTTCGGCGTCTGAAGACCAAAAGATGACTTTTAACCTACCTGCTTCGATTGACGTCGATCAGAGCTTATCAAATGTCTTTTCACTACTGAATATTTCGCCGGCGAAGTACACCGACCGTCAGCCGTTCCTCCCGAGGTCTCTCGGCAGTCAAATCAGCTCTTCCGTTGGCGTCGGCGAGGGTTTTGCTCACCCCATTGGTAGTCCTCGACTGATGCATTCCGATGAGGGCTTTACCAATCACTTTCCGGTGGAACCTCGTCGTCATCAACAGCAGCAGCAGCTTTTCAACGATGCGAATGATTTGCAGAGGCATTGTTCTTCTGGATTTGACTTTGACCAAAAGTCTCCCTTGAGCTCCAAGAAATTCCTTTACTCAACTCAGCAACTCGATTCCTTCCCCAAATGTTCATCAAACCATGCTGCTGCCAATTCCGATAAACCATTTCTTCCTCTCAATGGCAAACTGAAATTTCAGTGGTCAGATGAACACCTTACTCCTTATTATAACAACAATCATCTTTATAGGGTTCCCTTTCAAACCCATCAGTTTCTGAGTTCGTCGTCGTCTTTGAAACAACTGAGAGGAAGGATTTATGCCCTGGCTAAGGATCAAAATGGTTGCAGAATACTACAAGCCATGTTCGAAACACCAACAACGGAAGAAGTGGAAATGGTTTTCTCCGAGCTGGTCGACTCCATTACTGATCTAATGAAAGATCAATTTGGGAATTATGTAGTCCAAAAACTCGTCACTCTGTGTAACAATGATCAGAAAATGAAAATACTTCTTTCACTAACCAAGATCCCAACCAATATCATCCTCGTCTGTATGAATCCACATGGGTATGTTCAATTACTTTAATCTTCTTCGATTTCTTTCATTAACTCCACATCATGTAATGATATTTCTTCATTTGCTAATTCTATAGAACAAGAGCAGTGCAAAAGTTGTTGGAAAACTTGAAAGATCCATTTCAGGTTAAGCTGATAATGAACGCACTACACCGTGGCGCCACCTTATTGGCCAATGATCCAAACGGTCATCACGTTATTCAGTTTTGCCTGATTCATTTCCATAGCGATATTATCAAGGTACCATAATCATTATCATATAATTTGTAACTCATTATCATTATCATTATATGCTAATTTGTAACTAAGACTCAATAAATGAGAGTAATTTTCGCCATTATTTTTGTCAGCCGATTCTTACTGAGATAGCAAATGAGTGCTATAAAGTAGCAACAGATAGAAGTGGATGCTGTGTGCTTCAAGCATGTGTAGAACACTCTCGTGGAGAACTTAGAACACGATTAGTCGCTGAGATTATGGCCAATTCGGTTCATCTGGCTGAAGATCCTTTCGGGTTTGTATCTCTAAATTAATCCTTTAAACCAACATTGTCTTTTATCTTTATCATTTAATGGATTAAGATGATTGGTGTTACTGAATTTAGGAATTACGTTCTGCAACACATGGTGGGACTGAACATTCCGGTGTTCACTTCAATGCTTGTGAGACAACTTCAAGGGAATTTCGCGTCACTTTCCTGCAATAAATACGGTAGCAATGTTGTAGAGAAATGTCTGAATGAATCTGGAGAAGATGTATCGACACAAATCATTCTGGAACTAATCAGAAGCCCTAATTCCTCTTTGCTTCTAATAGACCCCTATGCCAATTTCGTTATCCAATCTGCCCTAAAAGTTTCCAAGGTTTGTTCATGCTTTTGTTGTTAAATTACTGATTAGTAGCTCAAATCGAACGCCAAAATTGATCTTCTGTTGTTCATGGTGAGGTTAGGGTTTCGCACAGGACTGTTTGCGTGGGCTAATTTCGAAGAACATGTCGTCAATGAGGAGTAATCTGTATGGTAAAAAGATATTGGAAAAATTGGAGAAGAAGAAGGTGATGAAGAAAGGGTAAGTTAAATGGATGGATAGTTTGTTTGTGATTATTTGTTGTTAATCCACGAATTATAGGCAATTAAGTATGTGTCTGTGTGATGTTGTTTCGTGAGTTGTTGTCTTCTAAAAAGTTAATTTACAAGGTTAGGAATTTAGGGCATGAGAAAAAGTTGGTGAACATTGTGGACTATGTTAATTTTTGTAGCAAGTGTTCGAATCTTGAAGGGTCAAAAGTACAGTGTGTAACAATGAATTGATGTTTGTAGGAAAGTTTTTGTTTTCTTATTGATATCCATCAAATACTATAGATATTATATGTGAAATTGGTCATTTTACACATGTCATCTACGAGTTGGTAAACTATATGCAAAATTAAGTAGTCTATTTAACGGGAAAGTAAAAACGGGGTTTTAGTTGGAGTAGAGGATTTTACCCATGATATCTTTGAAATGTATTTTGTAAGAATCCTCTAATAACATATGTGGAATCTTTTTTTTTTTTTTTTTTTTTGTCATCTGCCTTTTGAGAAATGACATGTAATGCCGGAGATGGAATCCGTACTGTGAAATCTGATATCTGTTATTCGTGAAATGAAATTAAGAAAAATAAGTCATGGGCTTTTTATAAGTTCTATTTATGATATTAAAAAATTCAATAAAAGGTTGTTTGATATTATTTCTCTAAGAAAAAACATGACTTCAAGTCTAACTAAATATTTTGTTTTAAGTTTTAATGGATCATGACAGTCGGTAATTGTGAAACTCAAAATATTAGGATTCTATTAAATAGGTTGGATATAAATTTCTCTAGTTCATTATATTGGGTAAAATGTAAGACAATATTTAATATCAATTTATCTTTCCAACATCTATTGTTGCAACATGTTATAGAGATTGTCGATTAGACTCATGTGAAACATCGGAAAAATGTTCTTAGGAAAGTCTCAATTGTAGTACATATATATCTCGTAAAATAGGTGGTGCTCCACTAGAAGTGGCCCCGACTAATCAATACAATCCACTATTGGTGGAAAACGATCTAACGAAAAAGACTATGATAAGAACTGATATATCGAAAGAGGACGTCATGTCAACACCGCATGTATAAAATTGGACTGTTGACCTACATGTCAGGCCACATAGACTAATTGAATGTTCAAAATGATAGTAGCACCACTCAAATCATCACATTTGTGCAATTTTGCACAACTAAAAATTACATGACTAAATAGTAACACCCACCACATTTTGATGGTCAATTTTTCTAAATCATTTGTCAAATTTTGATCAAATTGGACATTTTCAAAGTATTCTACTCCAACCAAAGTCTAACACAAAATGTGTTACATGTTGGGTTAATCAGATTTATGAGTGCATGAGTACTTTGCGAAACCTTTTTTTTTAAGTATTTGATTTAGATTAGGAAGTTGGTTGCTTGATTAATAAGTATTAGTATTGGTTTAGGTTATTGCTTTCATTAGTATAAATAATGACATGTATTCGTTAGTTTAGAGAGAGATCTATAGCAATAAAATCATTTATCACAGTTTTTCCTATTCCTCCTTTGTTTGGTCTTAGGCGTCAAGGCATTACCAATTTAATATCTTACACTTGGTATCAAAGCTTAGGGCTCGTGAAGGCGTAGGGCGGCCAGTTTGAGAGTCAATTTTAAGAAAATTGTAGCCCTTCGTTCCGGGGCAGATGCAGCGGGAACCGGGTTCGGTTTAAGGGGGTGTGGATTTTTTTTAGCGCGAGCTGAAACATCTCAACAGCAACCTTGATTTTTCTTGATCAGGCTTGTTCTAAGGTAGAGAGAGACTAACCGGAGGAGCGGAATAAATGGACGAGAAGACGTCAACGCGGGTGGCTTTGATTCGGTTCGTTTTTGCGGGTGACGGAAGATGGTAAAGGTGGTCATGACATTGTATTCTTGTTCGGTGGAAAAGTGCTCTCGGAACAAGTTTTATTAGGTCGGGGTTGTCAAAAAAGAGAATAAGACGTTGATCGGTTGAAATCAAAAGATAAATAAAGTCAAAGGGTTGTGTTTCCATTAATCGGACAACAATGATTAGCGAGAAAGAAAGTTCGACTTGTTTGTGATAAAGGGATACCAACATAGGTGCGTGAAAAGCGGGCATGAAGGATCTGTCAAAGCAAGTCCGATTAATGAGACCTTTCATTTTCCATAACCTATGAGTTTTAATGACCTTTTCAAAGAAAAACTTTTCATTTTCCATAACTTGAGGACAAGTTATGGATTTCATTAAAATCGTTTAGATCATTACTTTAATTAACACAATAATCAAATAATACATACATGATCTAGCTAAACTCATAAGAACAAGATAATTCATATCATCAATATTCAAGAAATTAGCCTAATCATATAAACTAATACAAATCTTAAAATTATGACAATTATCTTTTAATTGGACAAGCATGATCATTACCATATCAAAAAACATATTTCATGGTTCAAAAAACAGTTTGGCGTAATGATCCTAATCCAATTTGGCCAAAAAAACTTGAAATTCTTCACACATATACATCACCACATTGTGGTAAATATTGTCACGTCGTGTTGGGCATGCAGAAATGAAATTTGCAAACTTTCTAGCTTTAAAAACCAATAAGCATCAAGTATAATAGAAAACAACCCTAGGTTGTGATACCACTGTTGGGTTTTTGTATACTACAACATCCTATGGTGCACATACAACCCTAAATGCTTTTGATCTATGTTTTCTCTAATTATACATGCAATATTGTTTCCAAAGCATTAAGCCTACAATTAGCATGCAATTGACATAAACAACATAAAATACTAGTTAGGAGTTTACCTCTTTATGTAGCTTGTAGAACATGTTGTGTTTGGCTTTTAAGAACTTAGTGCCCCAAGTGTGACACCTCAAATGGTTCACGACACACCTTAGATAAAGAATGACTTTTGAGAGAGTTTATACATACTAAAAATCGGTTATAGTCTACCAAAGATCACTAGGTGCCGATTTTAGTAGCCTAGGGTCTTCTTATATAGTGTGGCTAGGATTAGGGTTACATCCAAGTAAACCCTAATGTGAATGACTTTTCATCTTACGTAGGATCCATGGGTTAAAACCTCCATGGACTATCCATAGACTACCATATTGGTTTAGCCCATCCTAAATAATCATAAGCCTACACCATAAGAATGATTGATTTACCGAATCAATCCCCTTACATTTAATTAGTCTCTTTTGATCATTAAATTAATTCCAAATTAATTCTTCATCAACACTAATTAAATAATATGATTTCATATTAATATATTAGAACTTATAACATATTAATAAATCATAAATAACCTCTTCTCAAAAGTCCATCCTATCAAATTGTCGTGGTGATATGCAACCCAAATGGACCATGCTACTCTCGGGTCAAGTACATACCAATTATAGTTATGGGCTTAGACACCTAATCCAACAGTATTGGCCTGTATTATTGAAAGCACAGGATCCGTATGGGAACTAGGAAAAGTTGAAAATGTTCTAAGAAACTAGGGGGGGGGTATATGGTGTGTTATAGCACTAGCGTTAGTTGCAGTTGTCTCCGTCGCTATTGGTATGTCGGTCATAATTTTGAGAATGAGACTGGTAATTGATTGGGCCTTAGTGTCCATGACAATTTGGGACTGAATGGTGCAAATCTGTGTGAGTTAGCTGATACAGAGATCTCGGGGACCTTATTCAAAGTAGTTCTATTTTGAGTCGCAAGACTCAAGAAGGAAGCCATTGTGATGACAAACTCGAGTATTGCAGCCTGAGGTTGAGTGGTCAGCCAATGGAAAGGGGTGTTACTTTATGCATCGGGGTTGTCTTTTTATTATGTCCTATGATCAAGGGATGAGAGACCAGATGAGGGTTATTTAATGGTTGAGATAGGAAATGTTGATTTCCTTATCAGTGTTGTTGTAAGAAGGTGAAGTTGGTCTGCAATAAATCATCTCTGCATCACAACGAAGGGATGTTTGAGACACGATTGTTCTTCTATATCAATGGCCAAGATAAAGGCCATGTCGCAATTTGAATTTGTATCACGAATTCGAGAAGATCAGGTGTAACCGAAGAGACATCAAGTTGTTCTAATTTTGGGTAAAATGGTTATGTAGATATGTTGGGTGTGTCAGAGCTATGTTTCGAGCATATGTAAGCGATTCTTGAAATTTCTAGAGGAGGATGATGTTGTGGATCAACTCTCCAAGTGTAAGGTTTTCTAGGCACAAGTTCGGTTCGAAAGTTGCTTACTCTATCCAATGGTGTTCGGATAGATTTCACTAAGTCTAGTTAGCGATGCTAGGGGAAAGGTCTCTAGAGTCTCTGTGACATCCCCATTTTCACGGCCAGAAAAGACCGATTTTGTTTATGCTTTTATAATAAAATCAGAGTAATCTTTCAAATAAAAGTGTTGCAGAATTTGTTTCCAAAAGAAAATATGATAAAGATTTATCAAAACATTTCTGAAGAAATGTATTTTATTATATTAAACCTCGGGATGTCAAGTTCGGTATAGATCAAAAGCATAAACAGAACAACATAGGCCTTACAACATTTATTTATATCTACTGGCCTATAATTCGTAATCCCTCATCAAGTCATCCAACTATGCTCTTGTGCCACTACCTATAATATAAAAAAATGAGTGGGTCAGGCTTGGGAGTCTGGTGAGCACATAGGGTTTTCAACCCACTATAAATAAATTTATATATTTCATCAAACCAATTAACCCGATTACCCGTTTCTGTTATCCTCACTTTACGTCCCTAAAGCATCTATTATAAGGGACCTAGCCTAAGGATTTTCATCGGGGTGACAACACTGCTTTAGGGATTCCTCGACAATTTATGTCAAACAAGGCAACCATGTGGGGTATCGAGTACTGTTGGTGAACACTAAGTTCAAATAAACACCTACAGGTTGCGAGTCTACTAGCGTTCCACTGGACTGTCTAGAAAAGTCTGTGGTCGTCATCTATACTCCGCTAGATGACTGGATCAACATCAAAATCAAGGCCTCTCATAATTTTATTTCATCACACACCGACTATTACATCTACCCATGTTTTACCCAACACACTTTGTAGATATAAAATACATATACAGTTTAAATCATTTAAAACGTATATAAAATCAATCATCCAACATAGACAGCAAGTATTCAGATAATATGCACACATAGAACGTAATTTTATATGAAATACTTCATATCTATGTGTAAGATGAAAGTAACTATGCACTCACTTGAAGCGTGCTTTGATGGAATCTAACTAGAAACGGTTAGCGGTTCGATGTTGTCAGGCTCGGGAAGGGAAACAACTTCAGCAAACGAGAGAGAGGAAAGTGGTTTTGGTGTCAAGAATGAAATGGTCGAATTTGATATTTATATGATGATTTTTGTCTCTCACGTCGTGAGAATTCATTGTTCATGTCGTGAGCCATGCCTACTCACCCCGTAGACTTGCCATTTGCGTTTATAGCTCTGAAACGTGTCCGGACTACTTCTCACGTCGTGAGAATGATAAGCTCACGTCGTGAGCTTTCAATAGTCATCTCTGATGGGTTTTGGTCCTAAGAACATCCTATGTGCTCATACAAACCCTAATGCTTGGATCTAGGTTTCTCTATTGTACATGCAAGTTATTCAAGACTATAAACCCTAATTCTAGCATACAAGTAATCATACTAACATGAGAATAGGTTTATAATATTACCTTGATTGTTATGTAGCAATAACAATCCCAAATCTCCTTGTATTGACTTTGGAAGGCTTAGAGTCACAAGTGTCACTCCTCTAATGGTTCACAAACACCATAAGCAAGAGGATGAAGAGGAGAGTGGATAGAGGCTGCCCAAAAACGTGTGAAACCCTAGAAGGTTGCTTGTCCACGTTTTTGGTCCTTAAGGGGTCTATATATAGTGAGGCAATTAGGGTTATCTAACAAGGAAACCTTAATTTAGTTGCTTAAGCCCTAAGCAACCCATGGAGCCCTTTCCTTAAGGCCTTGGACGATTTCATATGGGCTTCCCCCATAGAATTCGTCCATCTTATAATAAAAGGCAATCCAAGGCCCAAATTGTAATTATCTTATAATTACAATTCCAGTCCCTTAAGTTTAATTAATCTCTTTTAGTCACAAAACTAATTACTAATTAATTATTGACTAATATTAATTAAACAATATGATTTCTCCTTTAATATATTATTCTCATAATATATTAATAAATCATATTTAATCCTTTCTCTCCATAATTCATCCTATCAAGTTGCTTTGGTGAAGGCAACCCAAAAGGACCATGCACCATCGGGTCAAGTACATACCAAAATAGTTATGGACTTAGACACTAATCCAACAGTCTCCCACTTGGATAAGTCTAATAACTATTATGCGTATGACTTCAGATCCTGATCTGCAATCGTAGCTTTCCAAAGTCGCTGTCAACTCTGATCCTATCAGATACGCGTGTCCTTAGATAAGGGATCATATATTCCTTCATTCTAGATATCATATGAGATATGATTTCAAATCATTCTCTTTGTACTATATCTCGATTCCCTATTTATGACGACTGACTAATTGAACAAATCAAATTAGCCCTAGCCCGGCCGAGCATTTACGTTTGTCATTACTAAATCATCAAGGGGCCCAAAGATATCGCTTTTATCCTACCTTGGATAAAAGGAACGGATAAAATTTGATACAATGCTTGCTTGCACTCACTCACCGAATCACACACAACAATATGTTTTATAACACCAAGTTACTAGTGCGTTTACATATTATCAATGTGCAACCGATTCGCAAGATACAACTCACACATCTCGGTTTCAAGAATATAAGATGTTATCGTCTCACCAATCACTCGTGATACAATCCATGGAGTGATCCAAGTGAGCGTGGGTTTAATCCAATGCTCAAATCATATTCATAAGCACTCATGAACGTTGCAGCAGACATTTGCTTATGTCTAATGCTCTTTAGACAATCCACTCACCAATTCACGACAGTCTTCATTCATATCTACTTCCAACATATAAACGACTGTGGCCCGTTCGAATAATTCGATTATTCTTAATAAATTCAATTATTCGGGAAGTCAAAACATGCAAATGTGAAACACAAGAATAATACTAATCCCATATGGCCTCAAACCTTTGAGTATAAATAAAACTCCTATTATTTATCACCATATCGATTACTCATTATTTGTCGTTTCGGGTAATCAACTTCTTACTTGAATTATTACACTTGTCCCATGCTCTTAGCATGCACACAATGTTTACCTATGGTTCTTACTTTTTTGAAATAGATCAAATTGAACACATTTTCAATCATTCTCATTTCACAACTCCAAATCCTTTTTCATAAGTGTGAGAATATCAAATTCTTGCTACTTATAGAATATGTTAGATTCTAACATTTTATGCAATGATCCTTTCGTAATGTCACTGCACCAAAGTCACAAAGACTATTGCCAATGATATTACAAAGTCTTCTATCGGAGATTGTTACAATACAATTCCTTAGATATAATGTCTCTCACTCAAAGAACATTCCTTTGAATATCCTTTTGCATAAAAGTTTCTAATCTAGTCATAGATTTTCAATATTCAATTCCCAATATGGACACGCTTCCATATTTTCCATATGACAACTCATTCTTAATAGAATCTTATCTATTCGTGATGATGTTGATATGGTCCATCCAATAGTATGCTTCCAACTACTCACAAGCGACCAATCCTCGTCAAACTTTGGATTGTCCTTTGATAGTTGTTTAGTTATTTTAGTCAAAACCAATTCTAGTCCCTTTTCCCTCTAAATGCGCTCGACATTTGGAAAATTTTAGAATGGTCAAACATTAAAGCATTTGCAATCGATCCTATACCCGAAGCGTATGGGATACGACGCACAATGTTTTATTTGCTATCTTCTCAAAATTCGAATTATGAAGAGGAATGCCATAATCATAATCGAAATTTTAAGAACACACTATGTACCTTTGACTAAATTTATAAACATTTCTCAACCTAATCCTTTAGATTTGAAATGAAGCATAATATTCTCTCCCTTAATTATAGCAAAACAACTTTACAACCCTTACGAATTTGCAAGGTATAACTCTTGTTTTCTATAATTAATATTGCCAACTTGCAATACTTTCCATAATAATCATACAATCATAACTTTTATGCTCCCACTATCATGATGATTACTATAAAACATAACACTTATGCTCCCACTAGCTTCAACGTGTATTCATAAACATCTTAACTTTCAGAAAAACAATACCTATTGAATTTCTTAAGTCCATGTTTCTAATACTTAATGCTTTGATAATCTTTTATCAAGGCTTCTTGAACTTATACACCTTTGCCTTAGATAGTTCATATGTGTGTCTAAACAATTAAGACTAATTGCCAAACCTCACAATTCAAATTATGGAAAGGGATACCGTAACCATAATCGAATTCAAGAATGCAATTTTACAATCACTATCTTCTTAAAATCTTTCTTAGTGAAAGCATTTCCTCACAATCATTTTCATGAGGGAGGAAATCTTATGACACTTAGATTTAAACGGTGTATTTGTTCCTTTCCATGTGAATTTGTCAAAACTAAAGTTTACGATAAATTCAAACTCATATGGATCGAACTTTCTTAATCTCGATTTCTTGCCTTATGGTAGCACAACTGCCCACCATGTCTTCCAAGTAGTTAAGCAGCTCACCTTTTCTTATCAATGTACTTTTCATTGATCAAGGTCCTTGCCTTTTATGCATTCAAATGAGAACTCATAGAACTCATATGCATAATTAACTCAATTGGAACGGCATAGAAACAAAATGATGTCAACACGATAGGTTGTAAACCTCAACTCGTGTGCTAGTGATGATTGATAAAGTATATTTGATTTGTTCTTGAAACCTTTCAAGACCAATAAGACTCCCACTGACTCCTTGACATATAAGAATCTCTTGTCAACAACCATTTCTTGACAAACAAATATTCAAGAGTTAGTGTAGCTTTTATCAAAACACTTCATAAATGGGTCCTAGTTGGTCTTTGTCCTATCCAAGACATCACAACTTTCCACATTTGATGAATGTTATAAACCTTCTTAATATTTTTCCACTCAATGTCACAATCTTAACTTTAAGACTTGTTATTGGAACGAAGTATGATTGACTTCTTGATTTAACCATTCCTTCAATCCTTGATTCCTCTTCTTAAACATACAATTGCACCAAGACTCACTTAGAGGATCAATTGAGATATGGTTCTTAATCATTAATACCTATCATAAAGCATAAAAGCTACTCTCCCTTCTACTTAGAATGGAGAAACGTTTATCTTTCTGTCTACATGATTCTTCTTATTTGTTTTGCTATTGATTTAAACTTTTTCAATCAATTCATAATTACACTTAATCTTGTAAGTATAATCATATTTACTAAACCTTTAGTAAATCATGACGAATATCATTGTTACTCTTATGGTGGATTTGATTAACACGCAACTTTGTGTGCTTGATCTCCTAGTCCTTCACTTGACACTTTGTCAATGAATTAGTCTAATTTCCAAATATGAAATTTCTCATTCATCGTGCAACCAAGTTGCATGATTCCAAGTTTCTGTCCAATTGAAACTTGGGCGATGAGAAACTCTCCCTATTTGGTAAATTCTCGACTTTCCATAAATAACATAATAAGAACCAAATCCATTATTGCTAATAATAGAAACATTCAAACATCAATTTTTCATATACGCCATTGCAAGGATAAATAAATAATATAAAATCAAATTTTATTTTATTGCGGAAAAATTTTGTCCTTACAATGCAATTCATTGAAAAACTAAGTTAATACATTTTTCTTAGCAATCTAATTCTAACTCTAAGTAGTAGCTCAAGAATCTAATTTTCGAGAAATGCGATCGGAATCCATTCCTTCACGGTTAGATTCTGCTCACTTCTTCCCTTAAGCTTCCTTTCTTTTCTTTGATCCTACAAAACAACAAATTGTAATCTTATCACATTATGTATTAAGAATCTAGAATAGAAGCTTAAAAGAGTTGGCTAATGGATTTTAACTATATTAGAGCCATATGTTTCGACTCTCCCATCTCTTAGATCTCTTAGGTAAATGGGGCAGCTTCGTCTCCAATGCCCTTTCTCTTGGCAATAAAAGCAAATTGACTCTTTTGGAACATGACATGGAACTACTTCAGACATTGCCTTTCTCTTATGATCAAACTTTTCGATCATAGCATGTCTTTCGTTGCCATTGTCTATATCCATAGAGGTCTTGAAGGCAGATTCACCAATCAACTTTGCTTTTCTATTGCGCCAAACCATTGCTGATTCAGCAGCAATAAGCATATAGGTGAGATCTATAAGGGTCACATTGCGATTCATCATATAGTACTCACTATATGAGTTAGGAAGTGACTGAAGAACCCAATCAACAGCTATTTCCTCACAGACAACGGATCCCAACATTCTTAACCTATCAATGTGTGACTTCATCCCTAGGACGTGTGCACACACCGGCTTTCCTTCTTTATGTTTACTTTCCAAAAGGGCTTGAGTGATCTTGAACTTTTCAAGCCTTTGAACTTGTGGGTTAGGGAGAATAATTTGAGGAGGAGGAGGAAGTGAAGTATGATCTCTTGTTCCTCGATCGAATCGTGGAATATCATCTTCATGTGGAATGCTTGTTCCACGGGATTTGGGAAGACCATAGTTGTCGAACTTTGACATATACAAAACGGGAGAAAATAAATTCAAGTTAGTTGATTGATTGAGTCCTTAGTAAATCACCCAAATGAGATACTAAGGCTAGGACCCAACACAATATTCTACAACTCGGGAGAGGGATGCCGTAACCCAAATTGCAGAACATTTGAAGGTAAGTGAATGACGATTCACTAATTTCCACCATGAAAAACAAAAAAAGAAATTTAAGTTTTAAATCTATGAAAACTCCTAGATCCTATGAGATTCATTGAACATTTCAATGGCATGTTTAAATCTCGATATGCCCCTCTTGTTTGTGACTGGGATGCCGAGGATCACAAAGCGGGTGTGAATAACCATGCAAACTACATGGTGCCCCCACATGTTACAGTCACCTATTCGATGTGCCGGTAAACCACACACGCTCCACCGAACTATGACAAACATTGAGTCACCCTTTGCTACCTTTGCTTAGAACCATTTAGTGTGCCGGTAAACCACACACGCTCCACTAACGTCTTTGCAAGGGCACAAAGTGTAATTTCATGGAATTGCATCAATTCACTTTTGCCTAAGTAACTAAGATTGGGAATTTTATGAAAACATTTAGTTACTTTAATAAATCATTATACTTATAATGGAAGGTTTCGTCCTATCCTACCCGTTCGGCTAACGACCCTCCACTAGTCAAGAGTGCGGTGGGTAAGAGTGGATACCCATTCAATCGCCATTTTATAGGCAATTTCCTTAAACACCCCTTATAGACCAACTTCGTGAATGAGGCCTACTAGCGGTAAGACTGACTTTTAGTCATACATATATATAATGTTAGACTTTTAATGTTATATATAGTATAGGGTGTATTTTACACTTTTAAAATATTAGGTGGTCAAATTTAACAATTATACTTTTAATTCAATTAAATTTTAAACCATAAACTTAATGGATTTATTAAACCTCTTTTAATTATACACCTTAATTAATTAATAAAACCATAAGGGTGTGATTTGAACTTTTCAAACAATACTAGGGTTTTAGAATTTAACATTCTTAAATTAAACTTTTAATCAACTTTTAAATTCCAAAACTTGAGGGCAAGTTTTGAAACATTTCAAAACATTAGGGTTTAGAATTTAAATATACATAAAAATTAAACAATTAATCAAAATTTAAATTCCAAAACTTGAGGGCAAGTTTTGAAACCTATTTCAAAACATTAGGGTTTTAACTATTTAAATTTCAAAACAACAAAACTTTTGGGTTCAAATTTAAACTATAAAACCTAAAGGGGAAAATATGAAACTTTTCAAAGTAAAAGTATCAAATAACAAATAATCTAAATTAACATTTAATCACATAATTATCCATATCTGATTTATTTAATGATTTCTTGCAAAACAATTTACCAATTTAGTCAAAATAATTAATCAATTATCACATAAGGAAACAATTATCTTATTAATTGATAAATATCTTCAATTAGATCAAGAATATAGTCAAATATATCATAAAATCGGATTAATATTGATCTAATATGATAAGGCAACTATCCTTAAGCAAAAACAACAAGAAATCCCGGTTTTCCCTCCTTCTGACGAGCCGACTCGCCGAGTCAGGCATGGACACGTCAAGTCAGCATGGACTCGGCGAGTCCAGCCTCCAGAATCACAAAAATTGAATTTTTCAATCACATAATGCATCAATACAATAGAAACCAGTCTAGGCTCTGATACCACTGATGGGTTTTGGTCCTAAGAACATCCTATGTGCTCATACAAACCCTAATGCTTGGATCTAGGTTTCTCTATTGTACATGCAAGTTATCCAAGACTATAAACCCTAATTCTAGCATACAAGTAATCATATTAACATGAGAATAGGTTTATAATATTACCTTGATTGTTATGTAGTAATAACAATCTCAAATCTCCTTGTATTGACTTTGGAAGGCTTAGAGTCACAAGTGTCACTCCTCTAATGGTTCACAAACACCATAAGCAAGAGGATGAAGAGGAGAGTGGATAGAGGCTGACTAAAAACGTGTGAAACCCTAGAAGGCTGCTTGTCCACGTTTTTGGTCCTTAAGGGGTCTATATATAGTGAGGCAATTAGGGTTATCTAACAAGGAAACCCTAATTTGGTTGCTTAAGCCCTAAGCAACCCATGGAGCCCTTTCCTTAAGGCCTTGGACGATTTCATATGGGCTTCCCCCATAGAATTCGTCCATCTTATAATAAAAGGCAATCCATGGCCCAAATTGCAATTATCTTATAATTACAATTCCAGTCCCTTAAGTTTAATTAATCTCTTTTAGTCACAAAACTAATTACTAATTAATTATTGACTAATATTAATTAAACAATATGATTTCTCCTTTAATATATTATTCTCATAATATATTAATAAATCATATTTAATCCTTTCTCTCCATAATTCATCCTATCAAGTTGCTTTGGTGAAGGCAACTCAAAAGGACCATGCACCATCGGGTCAAGTACATACCAAAATAGTTATGGACTTAGACACTAATCCAACAATATCGTAGACTTCCCAGGTATTTTCTAGGCTCGATTAGTGTCCGTTTTAATTCTCACGTCATGAGACATCATGCTCACGTCGTGAGTCCAGTCAGATTAGGGTTTCTGACACGTGTCATGCTCTCAGACAGCGACATCTTCGAAAGGCCATAACTTTTGCATACGAGCTCTGTTTTTTACGTTCTTTATATCCACGTGAAGGTGGAGACATACTCTAAAACTTCCATTTAGAACCTTAAGGAAAAAAAGTACTCTATCGTAAACTCACTTTTTACGATTTTCGGTGTCGTGCCAGTTTTGTCGCGAAACTTCGACATGTCATAACTTCTTCGTTATAACTCGGATTTCGGCGTTCTTTATATGTATGGAAACCTTGTGACATATACTAAAACTTAGTTAAGATTATTTATTCTAAAAAATACTCTATCAAAAGTAATTTTTGACGCTTATCGTCTCTAAGTTGACTAGCCCGAATCTGCAGGCGTTACAGTCTCCATCTAAGATTCAGAGTTTTCTTGTTCAAAGGATCATCTTGTGTTGCTTCATATAATCTGAGAGTCAAGTCGAGCATGTTCATGGTTAATACGGACTGAGGATTGGGTTTTATAAATGTTGGTAGATGATGGTTTAAACCCTAAGTGGGGGAGAACTAGGTATTCTGCTTAGAGGATCATTGGTTGGTTCGGTTTTTATGGTTTCATCGCGACGGGTTAAAGAAATATGCAGTTCAGGTAAGCTAAATTTCAATTTGGGGTTTATTGTTGCACATGGAAAAGTAGTAGGTTATCATCCAAGTGTTCGATGTTAGAAAGTTTCTCGCTGCATTCCTCTAGGATTCGTCAGAGTATTATGTGGTTGCGAAGTTGTTAAGGTTTGGTCAAATAGTAGGCGCAGAGCAAGTTACCATTATGTGTTTGTGTTGTACTCGTAGCAGGAAGCTGATAAGTAAAGAACTTGTTGCGGTCATTAGTTTCTTACAGAAGCGCCAAGGATCTTGGTAGGGGAGCGTTGAGCCGCTCGAGTTGTGCATCAGATTTAGAGATCATGGTTAGCTTGTGTTATGGTTTGGTTATTTATGGTCGAGAATAGGCAGTCATTGATGTGTCGGACAACTTTAGAGTTTGATAGGAGTATTTTTCACGAGAGTTGTGTTCAGTATGTGTGGGGTCGTCAGGTTTAGTTCCCGATCCATTGTTTATCGTTGGTTGATTCGTTGTCATTAGTAGTTGAGGTTATTTAAAGGATTCAAGCTGCATCATCTAAGGGTGCAACTGATGAGTCAACCCTTAGTCAAGTTCAGGAAAGTTTGTATCTTGGTCCATGTAAAGGTGTCCTCTTAATTTCTTGGTTGTGAAATTGTTGCTTATTGTGGTTTGAGATGACAGTTGGTCTTAGTTATTGAAAATTCGAGTACCAGAGCAATGATGTTCAATTTTTAGGTATGATCGTGTTTGCGTAAGATCCAGTTTCAGCTGGTCACATCGGCTGATTCGGTATTAGGAGTGATTCGAACAAGATATTGGAAGCATTTCTGGTTCATTTTGGAATCCTTTCCGAAATTGAAGGTTTTATTGACCGTTTGCGCATTGGAAAGATATATTCAGTTTCATCATGGTGTGGGATCTTGATTGTGGTCGATAGAAGAATGTGTCTAATAATGATTGAGGTTCATCGTTTTTTTTATTTACCGGTACGTCACCTTTTAGGTAAGGTTATGATTAAGAAGGAATGTAGTTGGCCTGAGGAGTGTTGTGTTCTCTCTTGGGAGTGAGTCATGTCGACTTTCAAGTTAACACAGGCACGTAGTTGTCTACTTTGCTTCCTGACTGTGTGTGGTCATGTTTCATCTGATGATGTGTTTATGGCAGCTGGATTATGGAAGAGTGTGTTTCAGAATGGTATGGATTATGTATGTTTGCAAGAGTGTTGAGTGATATGTTGATTGGGTTCCTACTGGTCATTAAGATGATGGTAGTGTGTATTTAGGTTTATTGTATGTAGTTCGTTAGTCTTCATGTTTGTGGTTGAATGATGACAAAAGTGATGAGGAGCTGTGAACTTCTCATCCCAATGGTTGGCTGGGATCGCAACATGTCTTGAGCCATTGTGGGTTTCACTTTGGTGAATGAGGTCGGCAGTTGTGTAGCGATGAATTGTGTGTTGATTTGCTAAGCGTATGGCATTAGCAGGTGGTTGAGCAATATATTGTTGTCACTGGTGTCTCAATGGACGACAAGTTGAGTCAGGCGGTTGTATAGTTTTGACTTCTTGGGGAAGTCATGGTGGTATTTTGGTAGCTCATTGATGGGATTCTTCCTAATATACTCGTGTTTTCATTTCATGATGAGGTTTCTTGTGATACCCATCCCTATACTACCTATGTCATGGTGGTGTGCATGCTAGACTAGTTAAGTCTTGGTGGTTGTTAGATGTTCTAAGTATTTTTGAGTTGTCAGTCACTCCAGGACTGTCGATAGTCCTCAGGATTGCTGATAGTCCCATGGTTGCTGATAGCCCATACCTGTTTGGATTGACATAGGGGTAGGGTATTATGGTTGGAATTCCAGGAGATCAGTGATGCGGGTGGTTATAAGTCTCTTGGATGTTTTGGCAGATGGTTATCCACATGAGTTGTTGTGAGAGTTTGAGTGTCACACGAGATTTTTTATTGACCATGGTTACACTCGTAGTAATAATTAGTTAGTCACGACTTGTCAAGAAATCATGTATGTATTTAAGAATTTTGAGGTGATTTCCAAATTTGAGATGGGTTGGAATGCTTGATTGAAATGTTTTGAGTAATGTAATGTACAGTTTAGTGGTGTTCCTTGTCAGGGACTTGGGGTAAGTATGGCACGTGGATGATCGTCAGACATCAGGTATGTCTCTAGAAGTTTAGACTGTTGGGTTTCCAATTTTATGATGTACATTGTTGGAGATGGTTAGTAGATACAGTTTCAGAAGTTCCCGTTTAAGTGCCTTCGCTATAAGTTGGGTCTTACCGTTTGGAGAGAGAGGTAATTATTGTCGTTGAGTGTTTCAAGTAACTAGGTTGTTTGTTGGCATCAGTTGGGTTCCAGATGGTCTCTCGAGTTCAATATGGAAGCAATGATTATATGAAGTGGTTGGAGAAAGCATATAGATTGTGTTAGTGTAGTTAAAATTCTAACCGGATCATATTTTGAGGACGAAATACAGTTTAAGTGGGGAAGAATTGTAACACCTAGTTTTCTGATGTTTCTCTTATCAGGATAGCGGGTTTGGAATGGATCAAGAAAAAATTTTAGGCTTAAGGGAATATAGTTTAGACCCTATTGGATGTTGAAATTACTGGTTAAGTGATTAAAGCCTTCGATTTGCGCTTTGAAGAAAAAGGGTAAAATGAGAAAAGTAATATTACGGGCTTCTTACATAAATTATAGTTCTAGTTTGACATGTATTAAGCCAAACACAATTAGATGGTTGTAGGGCTCGTCAATACCTTTCCGTAAATATAAAGATCCCCGGAAACAGAGTTGAAACGAAAAAGTTATGATTGTTTGAAGTTGGAATGAAATTGGGTGAAAACCTGTTGTTATGAGGTGAGAAGCATATCCTCACGATGTGAGGAGCATATTCTCACGACGTGACAAGCAGGATGTCACAAGGTGAGAACTGGGTAGCATAAGCCCATGAATTTTAGGGTTTTCTATGTATTTAAAGGGTTGTTTTATGTTTTTTGGGTATTTTTCCACCCTCATTCATATATAAAGCCTTTTGAGAGAAACCCTAGCCTCCCTTTTACCACTTTGAGCCTCCCTTCTCTACTCTCATCTATTTTTGGAGTTCTTGGCGGATTTTGGTATGAAGCTTTTTCAAGATGGAGTTTTGGAGCCTTTCATAAGAAGATCTCAATTTCCAACTATCTGTTGGACCTTAGGTATGAGTCAAATTTCCACCTATATGCTTATAAGTTGCTAGATCTAGGCTCCTTTGCCCCTTTTCTCCATGTTTGTGAAGTTTTTAGTGACAAGGTTCCATAAAGTTTGCAACTTTATGGATCCTTGGGGTCCCTTGTAGGTGGTATGTTCTAGATCTATGTCCTTTTGATGATTTATGATCTTTAGTCCAAATTTGGGTCCATTTCTTCCATGATTATGGCCTAGAGTGAAAGGGACATGCATCGAACATCTATGTCCATAAAGGATTGATTTTTATGTTGTATTTGGAGTGGGAAAGCCATTGGGAAAGTATGAATGAATGGTTGGAATGATTAAGAACTTAATGCAATTAGGAAGTCAGATCAGTTCTCACGTCGTGAGGGTAGGCTTGGTGTCCTGACTGTTTTGTTTGAGGATTCTTACGATGTGACAGAAGCTCTATCACGACGTGACTGTAGAGTTGAGGATGATCAAGTTGAATCGGGACTAAGTTAGTGATCGGGTTGGACTCGCTTTCTCATGACGTGACCAAGGACTGGTCACGACTTTAGAGTCGGTCAATGGGAAAGTTGACTTTGAGTTTGACCATTGACTTTCAACATTGTAGCACCTGGTTCCTGGTACGTAAATCTTATTTGAGTATTCTCTTTTCTTTTAGCCTTGGACTCGGCGAGTCATAGGTCCGACTCGCCGAGTAGAGTCGGGACCCGGGACATGTTTAAGTTGGCAACTCGGCGAGTCACCACTGTTGGATGAAACCCTAAGTTTCAGGGGTTTGCACCCTATTTAAGCCTCATGTCCGCCCCAAGCCATCCCCCATTCACCCTCAGAGCTCCCAACCCTCGTTCAAAGCTTATTTCCTTGAGAGTTGAAGCATTTTTGTGTGTTCTTGAAGGATTTGAGAAGGAAGTGGAATAGATCAAGAGGAAGGGAAGGAAGCCAAGCATCTTAGTGTTCTCTCAGTGATTCCTTTGAGGTATAACCCGTTTTCCCTCTGATTCTATGCTTATTACTCCATTAAGTCTTTCTTGAGCCCTTCCCCAAGCTTGTATGTGCAATATAATTCGTAATAAGTTGAATGGCCTTTAGATCTAGGCATGATTGAGCTCCAGGAGCTCAGATCCGTTGCCTTAATGGACCCATGTTGCTTGTTCACCCTAGATCTACCCCTTTTGAGGCATTTTGAGCCCTAAGTCCCTCATTGGTGAGTATCTACACGTAAAGTTGGAAACTTTACGTGTCATTCATGCTCTAGGAACCCAGATCTGTGAATGGAATGGACTGGAATCAAGCAAAATCGCATATATAGTGACTGCATGGCGACGACTCGGCGAGTCGATTCATCTGACTCGGCGAGTCTGCTCGAGAGTCTCCGAGTTGTCCCCTTTTCGTTGTGTCGAGTGTGAGTAATGAGTCACGGGGTGTGACTTAGTGAGTTGGAAGCCAAACTCATCCATGGAGGAACTCGGCGAGTCAATGCCCTGACTCGGAGAGTTCAAGGCAATCTTCTTAGATCAAGAACAGACTCGGCGAGTTGTTCATACAAATCGGCGAGTCTTAGCATAAGTGTTCATCGGATGAAGATGAACTCGGCGAGTTGTTCATACAACTCGGCGAGTAGGATGAAGGACTTGAGTATCAGTTGAGAAGGAGAACTCGTCGAGTCATCGCCTAACTCGACGAGTAGAAACGAGATTCAGGACAATCGATTGGGTAGGGACTCGGCGAGTTGGAGAGCCAACTCAGCGAGTCGGGTCAACTGAAAGTTGACTCTGACTTTGACTTAGGGCATGATTAGGGGTAAAATGGTCATTTTACCCAAAGGGCAGTTAGCAGTGTTTGATTGAGTATGTTGTGGGAATTACAGCCGGGGGATTTCCGGAGCAGCGGCAGCAGCAGACAGTCAATTCCCACACAGCCTAGCAACTACTTCGAGGTGAGTTCTCCTCCCAGTAGGAACGGGTCTAAGGCACCAAGGCCGACCCGTGTAGACGAAATGTTAGCACGAGAGTGTGGGCCGAGCCCGTATCTCTTGTTTTAGTCGATTATGATATACGTGCCAGTATGCTAGAGTTATCCGTACTTGTTGTCTGTGTGATACTTGTATGTTATGGGTTAGCGGTTTAGTGTGGGCAAGGCTCGTATCTCTCCGAGGGTGGAGTGTAGGCTAGGCCCGTATCTCCCAGATAGTAGAAAGTGGGTGAGGCCCGTATCTCCCGGCTAGCGAAGTGTGGGCAGGGCCCGTATCTTCATGAGTGTGGGTGAGGCCCGTAACTCCTAGCTGAATGTGGTATGTAATATGCTTGGATGGTATGTGGTACTATGGGGGAACTCACTAAGCTTTGTGCTTATGTTTTTCAGTTGTTGTTTCAGGTACCTCTTCAGCCAAGGGGAAGGAGCAGGCGCGGTAGCGGCTCATCACACACACTCCTTGTTTCCGCATTTATGGGTTTATCCTGGGATTGATACTCTGACATTTTGATTGTTTAACTATTATGGATTTCAAGTTTGGTTTTCGTTGTGAATGGTTTAATTAAGCAATGTTTTAATTGTGATGTTTTCTAAAATAATGTTTTAAAAAGTAAATTTTTGGACATGAAAATTAGGTCGTTACAAGTTGGTATCAGAGCCCTGGTTTGAGGGATTCGGATACACCTTCGGGGGTGTCTAGACTCAAATCGAGGGATTAAAATATTTTCTAAAGAAAATGTTTTCTAAAAATTGAGAAAAGAATTTTGAGAAAGAACGAAGTGTGTGATGTGCGCGACCGGCCGAGCTCAAGTAAGTATTCCCCAAAGTACCCATACAAGTTTATGTTATGTTTATCAGCTTTTGTGGAACAGCATGCTAGAATAGGACTAAGGATCTAGGAGTGATGCCTTATGTGCCTGCTTTATGTGTTTCAGTTGTATGAGAATTGCATGCTAGTATTGAGTAGATAGCAAGTAGAATAGCTGTTTAGTGCTCTTTTTCGATCTCTAAATGAACTAAAAAACTTATTATTGTTCCCAGATTTTACAGTTTACATCATTTTTTGAGCTTAAAAAGATAAATTTACGTTAATGAGTGTAATCGACATAATATTTCTCGGTTGGTGTTTTTCTACCCATTCAGTTGGGTTTTTTGACTTGTCTTGCATGGGTTCCTCATCTCTTATTCTATAGGATGATGAGAGTTGGGCTTCTTCTTATGAAGTCCAAAATTCTTAAAGGAATTGACGGCTTTCATCACCACTTGTCATCACAAGTGCAACTCGAGTTTCTTGAGTTCCCCTCCTCCTATTCTACAGGTTGGTGGGAGATGGTTTTCTTGCACGAAATCCATAATATAGCACATTGTGCTTTGCATCAGAATCGACGGTATTCATTTTACTTGTTAATGCAAGTGCAACCTGTGTTTCATGGGTTCCCCACCGCCTAGTCTACGGGTCATGGTGGGAGTTTGACTTCCTCTTATGAAGTTCAAAAATCTTAAAGGAATTAACGGATTTTATCTTGTGAATACAAGATTGCCTAAGCTTCTTAGGCCCCCACCACTTATTCAACGAGTCTTGGTGGGAGTTGGACTCATATTATAATGTCCAAATGGTTTCAGCAAGGAATTGACGGATTTGAAAGAAGAAAAATTCATCACGAGCAATTAAGACGAATAAAAGATGTTTGGCAGATTGACCACGTCTCAGTGTTTTCATCATATCCGGCTCCTCAGGACTTCGATTTAGGCGATTCAAGATGTTTCGGAAACTAGACACAATTATCTACAAGTTTGAAGTTTTGAGTTTTCGCTGAATCGGTCGTTTTCCTGGTCATAATCGATGTTGAAGTTGAAGTTAGTTTGCTGCTAGAAAAAAAAAAAAAAAAAAAAAACAAAAAAAAAAACAAAAAAAAAAAAAAACAAAAAAAAAAAAAAAACAAAAAAAAAAAAAAGCTGAAAATTAAAAATTGAATTAAAGTGGAAGATCAAGGGCTAGAGTTGTACTAAGCTGAAAGTTGAAGGCTTAAAAATTGAATTAAAGTGGAAGATCAAGGGCTAGAGTTGTACTAAGCTGAAAGTTGAAGGCTAGGGGTAATGTTGTTCAATTCTTGAAAGTTGGAGGATCATTCATGCACTTATGCTTTATATATATATATATATATATATATATATATATATATATATATATATATATATATATATATATATATATATATATATAAAATTGTTTACGATGATCAAAGGGAGATGAAGACCTACGAAAAGAACCACAGCCGCTTCTTTTATAAGGGTTATTTTTTAATTACCGTCCATCTTTTCTTACGGGGAGAGGGCTGCCGCATGCGAAAAAAAAAAACCTACAGCAGAAGAGTTACGATTTAGAGAAGAAATATACATAGATTTGAATGGGAGGTATGCAATTTATTAGAAGGGAAAGCCAAGGACATAGCTCTTGCCACAGGAAAAGCAATTATGGTTCTTCTATTCCTTTTGTTTGATTTTTACTGCTTTAATATTTTCTTTTGCTAATGATTTTTGGTTCCACCAAAGTAATTGTTTTCGTTGTTTAAACGTTGAATAAAAATATGATTCTTAATGTTTATTTTTTTACTGTTTTCAATTTTAGTTTAATGGAGTAGTAATCTTTTGGGTTTGGTTGATTAGGGTAAGATGGTAATTTTAATGTAGTTGATTTTGTTAAAACCAATTTTGTTGAAATTGAATGACATATTCAAATGTGTGCTTATTTTAAAAATATGAAGTTTTGACCAGTAACTTTGATTTTGGCTAACATTTGATCAACGTTGGTTAGGGTTAATTTACTTGGTTTAAATTTAATATTTACATGCTTATATTGACTTCGAGAGAAGCTTTATTTGTGACATCGTTTGAATATGAATGTGCGGTTTCGTTATCTCGCTTAAACTTAACATAGACGTGTGTTAGGGCTTTTTTAACAAAACCATTGGACTTAATGTTTTTTTAAAATCATGAACTACATAGAGATATGAGTGAATGTTTTTTAAATCGAATCATGAGACCGAGAGGTAATTGATAACTTTTGTTGGTGTTAAGTTATTCGTTTCTATATAATTGGTTTAACAAATTAGTTGCATTAGAAGAACCGTTGAACCCGTATAAGTCAACTAAACCCCATATTTCTCATAATTTTTAAATCGTTTAATTGTTTTCCTTGTTTGTTCGATTATTCTAGTTGTCATTTTTACGTTGCTGAATTTAGTTTAATTTTATTTTAGTAGTTTCTTTAGTTTAATAAAATCAATCACTTTTGCAATCAATTGCCTAGTTCTCTCTTCCTTAGAATAGGATAGTCTCTGTGGGTTCGATATCTGGTCTTACAACTATATTACTTGCACGACCTCGTATACTTGCGAGTACGCGTTTTCGTCAACAATAGCCTGATTAGGTTATGCCTGATGGTATGAGTTTAGCATTGTATGCTAGTACAGTTCCTGTAAGCAGATAGAGTTGATTGAGATTGTTCCCTTAGTTCGAATGCTGCTTGCTTTGTGATTCGTTGGACTCTGAATGGTGGGAGTTAGCCATTAGGTGAATACGTCACCTCACATGTGATTAGGGTTAAATAATATTAGAGTGCTGGATCTGGCCCTATTGCGCAGCTCTCGTTTGAGTCTAACCGTTGTAGGGATGAGCCTGTTACTCGAAGGATTATCCGAGCCTCACCACATGTGATGGTATTCAGGTAATGGTTAATTGGCACTACTAAGAGGCCTTCAGCAGCTGAGGACCTGGTAGGGTGGAGCCTGAGATTTCCCTAGGGCAAGCCAAGGATAAGTATAGCAGTGATCAGCCGTAGTGGAAGGGATCTGGTGGAGTCGAGGCAGTCCTTGAAGAAGGTACGGGTAGATGTGGAAGGTAGTATGGGCATGTACTACTGAAAGCAGAGGATCCGTACCCGAACCAAGGAAAGCCAAGATAAGACCAGGGAACTTGTAAGTAGTTATGATCCCTCAGGAAGTATCAGTATCACTAATGATTGTTATTATGTATTGCAGAATGGTGGTACTTCGATCGAGACCGATAGATGGCGGTTCAGGAGAGGGGTCAGGTTCGGAATCAGGTTCCGAGCCGGTGGATGAGGGACTACGCGAGTTCATCGCGTCAGAGATTACCAGAGGCATCCTTAAGTCGACCCCCATCATCTTTGGGTCGATCAAGGAAGGGATCATCGAGTTGATGGAGGATCGCCTTCGGGCATTTAGGAGTGATATGGCATCTAGCCAGTCGGGATCTCGCACACTGTCCTTCAAGGACTTCAGGGGCAGTGGTGCGCCGGATTTTCACAGGGTGAAAGAACCCATTGCCGCCAGGCGATGGATTGCCGACATTGAGTCTGCACAGATGATTAGCTTCTGCCCTGAGGGGTCGAAGGTGAGGTTCGCAGTGGGGTGTTTACGAGACCGAGCTAGGGATTGGTGGGAGTCCGTGGGGGACACATTGGGAGCCTCGGCTATCGAGGCTATGACCTAGTCGGAATTTTCGACCAGGTTCAGGGCGAAGTTCGCGCCAGCTGTCGAGCTTCAGCAACTGGCCAGGGAGTTCTTGTATATGAGGCAGACGACGGAGACTGTGGCGGAGATCACCGCCAAGTTCCGAGAGAGGGCTTTGTTGGTGCCCCAGTATGCGGGTGATGAGGATATGAGGAGGACCCATTGTCATGACATGCTATGGGCTGACATCCGGGAGCATGTTAGCTTTTCAACTTGCCCTACCTTGGACTCCATGATTGCCAGGGCGAGGGAAAGGGAGATCGATTTAGAGCACATTCGGAAAAGGAAAGCAGAGGCGGGGCAAGCGGTTGGGGCTTCAGGGAAGAAGCCCAAGGGATCAGATGGGAGGCTGAAAGGCCAAGGGGGACCGGGTCGCTGCGGGAAATGCGACAGGACACATGAGGGAGCATGTCGGATAGGATCAGCAGGCTGCTACAAGTGCGGCAAGGCAGGGCACTTTAGCAGGGAATGTACTACTCCTGTTGCGGCTATACAGACATCTGAGTTGCTGTGTTTCCACTGCAACCAGAGGGGCCACAAGAAGGCCAATTGCCCTTAGTTGACAGTTTCAGCATCAGTGAAGGCGCCAGCTCCAGCGACCCTGCGGATCACGGATGGCCGACAGGGCAAGGCAGAGGCTCCAGTGGTGAGGAGCCGGGCATTTTATGATGTTATGGTATTGATATGTGCTCTGTGTATGATTCTTTCCCTCTATTTTATTTTTATGATGTTATGGTATTGATATGTGTTCTGTGTGTATATGTATGCATTAGGATCGTTCCATGTGAACGGCATCCCAGTGCAGGTGTTGTTCGACTCGGGTGCATCCCGATCATTTGTTTCACTTGCGCTTAGCAAGAAGTTTCCTAAGTCGTTGGGCGAGTTAGATTGCCCTTTAGAGGTGGAGATTGCTGATGATCGATCAGTGCGAGCATCGATGGTATTTCGAGATTGCGTACTGCGTTTGTTTGAGGAGCGCTACTTGGTAGACTTGGTTCCCATTCTGTTGCGTGGGAACAAGGTGATTATAGGCATGGATTGGTTGAGCCCTAATGGGGACGGTGATAGATTGTGCACAACAGCTGGTGCGAGTCAGGACCCCAGGAGGGGGAGAGTTAGTGATTCATGGCGAGAGGCCACAGGGCGGACCCACTGTATGTTCAGCAGCGAGGGCTAGGCGCTATCTTCAACAGGGATGCGCAGGGTACGTCGCGTATGTGATGGATACCCGGGAGGCGGGTAAGGCGACAGTGAGCGAGGTTCTGGTGGTTCGAGATTCTGCAGATGTTTTCCCAGAGGAGCTTCCTGGGATACCTCCTGAGTGACAGGTGGAGTTCAGGATCGACCTCGTTCCTGGTGCGGCTCCGATAGCCAAGGCACCGTATCGGTTGGCTCCTCCCGAGATGCAGGAGTTGTCTACGCAGCTGCAGGAGCTTCTAGACAAGGGATTTATTCGTCCGAGCAGTTCACCTTGGGGAGCCCCGATTTTGTTCGTGAAAAAGAAGTACGGGTCGCATCGGATGTGTATAGATTACCGGGAGCTGAACAAGGTAACGGTGAAGAACCGTTATCTACTCCCGAGGATTGATGATCTTTTTGACCAGCTTCAAGGAGCATCTTGGTTCTCCAAGATCGACTTGCGTTCGGGTTATCATCAGATGAGGGTCAGAGAGGAGGATACGCAGAAGACCGCGTTTCGGACGCGCTATGGCCATTATGAGTTCGTGGTGATGCCGTTTGGGCTTACCAATGCTCCTGCCGCGTTCATGGAACTCATGAGCCGCGTATGCAAACCGATGCTGGATTGGTCTGTGATAGTCTTTATCGATGACATCTTGGTTTATTCCAAGACACAGGAAGAGCATGAGGAGCATCTGCGAGAGGTATTGGAGACCCTGAGGAGGGAGAGCTTGTATGCCAAGTTATCCAAGTGTGATTTTTGGTTGCGCGAGGTGCAATTTCTCGGACACCTTGTCAACCAGAACGGGATTCTGGTCGATCCGGCCAAGGTCAAGGCCGTGATGAGATGGGAGGTTCCGAAGTCTCCATCTGAGATTCGGAGTTTCCTAGGATTGGCCGGCTATTATCGGAGATTCATTCAGGACTTCTCCAAGATAGTCGTACCCCTGACACGGTTGACGAAGAAAGTCGTAGTCTTTCGGTGGGGACCCGAGCAGTAGGCTGCGTTTGAGACGCTGAGACAGATATTGTGCGAGGCGCCGATCTTAGCCCTGCCAGAGGGCGTAGAGGATTTTGTGGTTTATTGTGACGCGTCCATTTCAGGGATGGGCGCGGTACTGATGCAGAGGGGGCATGCCATTGCCTACGCTTCGAGGCAGCTCAAGCCTCACGAGGCGAACTACCCGACGCATGATTTGGAGTTGGGGGCGGTGGTTTTTGCCCTCAAGATTTGGCGACATTACCTCTACGGGGTTCGGTGTACCATTTACACGGACCACAAGAGTTTGAGATACCTCATGGATCAGCCGAATCTGAACATGAGGCAGCGTCGGTGGTTGGACGTGGTGAAGGATTATGATTGCGAGATCCTTTACCACCAGGGGAAGGCAAACGTGGTGGCCGATACGCTTAGCCGTAAGGCGGCGCCGATCAGGGATATTTGTATGAGGATGACCGTAGTGACTCCCCTGTTGGAGCGGATTCGGGAGGCTCAACAGGAGGCTATCAAGGAGGAACATCAGAAGAGCGAGCGTATGGTGGGTCAGGTTTCCTCTTTCAATTATGATAGCCGAGGACTATTGACACTACACCGTAGGGTGTGGGTGCCGTATCACGGAGGTGTGCGCCAGATCTTGATGGAGGAGGCGCACAAGTCCCGATTCTCTATTCATCCCGGGGCGACGAAGATGTATAGGGACCTTCGTCCAGATTATTGGTGGCCCTGCATGAAGCGGGATGTGGCATGGTACGTCGAGCGGTGCTTGACCTGCAGGAAGGTCAAGGCCGAACATCAGAGACCGCATGGCAAGATGCAGCCGTTGGATATTCCACTGTGGAAATGGGAAGATATCACGATGGATTTTATCACAAAGCTTCCCAGGACCGCGCGTGGGGTGGATTCGATTTGGGTCATCGTGGATCGATTGACCAAGAGTGCTCACTTTATCCTGATTCAGGAGAGCATATCGGCCGAGAAATTGGCCGACATCTATATCAGGAAGATCGTGGCGCGGCACGGGGTGCCAGTATCGGTTATCTCGGACAGGGATGTGTGTTTTACTTCCAGGTTTTGGAAGAGGTTTCATGACGAGTTGGGCACTCGCTTGTATTTTAGCACTGCCTTTCACCCGCAGACGGATGGCCAGAGCGAGCGGACCATCCAGACTTTGAAGGACATGTTGCGGGCATGCGTGTTGGATTTCGGTGGTAGCTGGGATACCTACCTTCCCTTGGCCGAGTTCTCCTACAACAACAGCTACCACGCGAGTATTGACCGTCCTCCATTTGAGATGTTGTACGGACGGAGGTGCAGGACCCCGATATGCTGGGGTGAAGTTGGCCAGAGAGTCATAGGGAGCACCGAAGTGGTGCTCAAGACGACCGAGAGGATCCAGCAGGTTTGGAGCAGGCTTCAGACTGCTCAGAGTCGGCAGAAAAGCTACGTTGACAAGCGCCGATCCGACCTGGAGTTCCAGGTCGGGGATATGGTTCTCCTGAAGGTGTCGTCGTGGAAGGGCGTCATTCGATTCAGGAAGCGGGGCAAGTTGGGCCCAAGGTTTATTGGGCCGTTCAAGGTTGTAGCCCGGGTGGGCAAGGTGGCGTATAGGCTGGATCTGTCAGTCGAGCTCAGCCAGATCCATAACACTTTCCATGTTTCTCAGTTGCGGAAGTGCCTAGTGGACGATTCAGCAATAGTGTCGTTAGAGGATATACAGGTTGATGACAGCCTGAATTACATTGAGCGCCCAGTCGCAATCCTCGACAGGAAGTCGAAGGATTTGAGGAACAAGAGGGTAGAGCTAGTGAAGGTGCAATGGCAGCACCGCAAGGGATCAGAATGGACTTGCGAGCCGGTGGACGAGATGATGGAGCATTACCCCGAGCTGTTTCAAGATCGAGCAGCAGACTTCGACGACGAAGTCTAAAATAAGTGGGGGAGATTTGTAGCACCTGGTTCCTGGTACGTAAATCTTATTTGAGTATTCTCTTTTCTTTTAGCCTTGGACTCGGCGAGTCATAGGTCCGACTCGCCGAGTAGAGTCGGGACCCGGGACATGTTTAAGTTGGCGACTCGGCGAGTCCATATTCCGGACTCGGCGAGTCACCACTATTGGATGAAACCCTAAGTTTCAGTGGTTTGCACCCTATTTAAGCCTCATGTTCGCCCCAATCCAGCCCCCATTCACCCTCAGAGCTCCCAACCCTCGTTCAAAGCTTATTTCCTTGAGAGTTGAAGCATTTTTGTGTGTTCTTGAAGGATTTGAGAAGGAAGTGGAATAGATCAAGAGGAAGGGAAGGAAGCCAAGCATCTTAGTGTTCTCTCAGTGATTCCTTTGAGGTATAACCCGTTTTCCCTCCGATTCTATGTTTATTACTCCATTAAGTCTTTCTTGAGCCCTTCCCCAAGCTTGTATGTGCAATATAATTCGTAATAAGTTGAATGGCCTTTAGATATAGGCATGATTGAGCTCCAGGAGCTCAGATCCGTTGCCTTTATGGACCCATGTTGCTTGTTCACCCTAGATCTACCCCTTTTGAGGCATTTTGAGCCCTAAATCCCTCATTGGTGAGTATCTACACGTAAAGTTGGAAACTTTACGTGTCATTCATGCTCTAGGAATCCAGATCTGTGAATGGCATGGACTGGAATCGAGCAAAATCGCGTATATAGTGACTGCATGGCGACGACTCGGCGAGTCGATTCATATGACTCGGCGAGTCTGCTCGAGAGTCTCCGAGTTGTCCCCTTTTCGTTGTGTCGAGTGTGAGTAATGAGTCACGGGGTGTGACTCAGTGAGTTGGAAGCCAAACTCATCCATGGAGGAACTTGGCGAGTCAATGCCCTGACTCGGCGAGTTCAAGGCAATCTTCTTAGATCAAGAACAGACTCGTCGAGTTGTTCATACAAATCGGCGAGTCTTAGCATAAGTGTTCATCGGATGAAGATGAACTCGGCGAGTTGTTCATACAACTCGACGAGTAGGATGAAGGACTTGAGTATCAGTTGAGAAGGAGAACTCATCGAGTCATCGCCTAACTCGACGAGTAGAAACGAGATTCAGGACAATCGATTGGGTAGGGACTCGGCGAGTTGGAGAGCCAACTCGGCGAGTCGGGTCAACTGAAAGTTGACTCTGACTTTGACTTAGGGCATGATTAGGGGTAAAATGGTCATTTTACCCAAAGGGCAGTTAGCAGTGTTTGATTGAGTATGTTGTGGGAATTACAGCCGGGGGATTTCCGGAGCAGCGCCAGCAGCAGACAGTCAATTCCCACACAGCCTAGCAACTACTTCGAGGTGAGTTCTCCTCCCAGTAGGAACGGGTCTAAGGCACCAAGGCCGACCCGTGTAGACGAAATGTTAGCACGAGAGTGTGGGCCGAGCCCGTATCTCTTGTTTTAGTCGATTATGATATACGTGCCAGTATGCTAGAGTTGTCCGTACTTGTTGTCTGTGTGATACTTGTATGTTATGGGTTAGCGGTTTAGTGTGGGCAAGGCCCGTATCTCTCCGAGGGTGGAGTGTGGGCTAGGCCCGTATCTCCCAGATAGTAGAAAGTGGGCGAGGCCCGTATCTCCCGGCTAGCGAAGTGTGGGCAGGGCCCGTATCTTCATGAGTGTGGGTGAGGCCCGTAACTCCTAGCTGAATGTGGTATGTAATATGCTTGGATGGTATGTGGTACTATGGGGGAACTCACTAAGCTTTGTGCTTATGTTTTTCAGTTGTTGTTTCAGGTACCTCTTCAGCCAAGGGGAAGGAGCAGGCGCGGTAGCGGCTCATCACACACACTCCTTGTTTCCGCATTTATGGGTTTATCCTGGGATTGATACTCTGACATTTTGATTGTTTAACTATTATGGATTTCAAGTTTGGTTTTCGTTGTGAATGGTTTAATTAAGCAATGTTTTAATTGTGATGTTTTCTAAAGTAATGTTTTAAAAACGAAATTTTTGGACGTGAAAATTGGGTCGTTCCAAACATGGGATGACTTTCGGTCAAATTAAGGGTTTTGGATTGTAGACTGAGAGGGTACTCTTTATTGTTGTTAAGTGCCATGTAGGATTAGACTTTGTTGGGTGAGAGCTATGGTGTTTAGGTGCTACTTTCAAGGTGAGTCTTCTCATTGTACTTGCCTATATGGTAGTAAAATTTGACCAAATAGATCATATATGTTGATTATTACTATATATGAACTAATTTGCTGATAACTCCAGGACCTCTGTATGTCCATCGGACTGTTGATAGTCCCTAAGGTTGCTGATAACCCAGGAGGTGTGCTGTTAATCCATAGGGCATGATATTATCCCACTGGAACTTCAGATAGTCCCCATGGTTGCTATTAACCTATAATTGATTATTATGTTATGTTATATGAGATATTTTGAGGAAGTCACTAAGCTTTGTGTTTACATTTGTGGATTAACTATTTTTCAGGTACTTATCGGGCGGTGAAGACATGACTGTACACACACATCAATAATTTTATGATTCGAGATTCCACATTGTCTTCATTATAACTCTGATTTCTTAATAATGGTCTATGAACAAATGGTTTATCTTGAATGTAACTTTGTTAAAAAGTATTTTATATTATTTTAAACATGACAAATTTAGCATGGGTTTTTTGGGATGTTACAAGAAGAAGGTGTTCTTGGTGCATTGTTTCAGCCAACAAACCTCTCCTTCATCATCTTGTGTTATTTTAGCACTCTTGTAAGTCCTTAAGTTTCTGACTTTTCTATTCAAGCATGTTAGATCTAGGTTTTTGTCCTTTTTCCTCCATGTTTGAGGTAGTTAGAGTGTTGTGGTTTCATAAATTTAGCAACTTTATGAGTCCTTGGGGTCCATTTGTAACCTATTGTCCCAGATCTAGAAAGTTATCAAGTTATGAGATCCATGCATGAGATTTGATATCATTTTTCTTCATTTTGACCTAACTTGTGCTCAAGACATGCATTGGAAATACATGTCTAAAAAGCAATGATTTTTATAATGTTTTAGGATGGAGAAAGCTTTTTGGACGGATTAAGAGCTTAAAGCATTAAGTTGTCCATAACAGTTCTCACGACATGACAGATGGACCATCACGATGTGGCGATGGACAACTTTGCGACTATTTTGTCCTAACGCTGCCACAATGTATCCAACGAGTGTCAACGACGTGACGATCAGTAACCAAGCTTGAGCGTTGACTTTTGACCGTTGTTGACTTTGCTCAACTTAAGAGTTTTAGGGTATAGACTAAGAGGGTACTCTTATGTTGTGTTTAGGTGTCTTGTAGTACTGGTATCCTCTATCAGAGAGCTATTGTGATAGCATGTTGTTTGCGAGGCGAGACTTCTCACTATATTACATATGTCATAGTAAGGTGCATGATAGACTAGATGAGTCTTAATTATTGATTGCTTATGTGTGTTTATTGAGTTGCTAATAAGTCCAGGCTTGCTGATAGTCCGCAGGGTGCTGATAACCCATAGGGTTGCTGATAACTCATAGGTTTGCTGATAACCCACAGGGTTGCTGTGAGCCCATAGGATTGTTGATAGTCCTCAGAACTGTTGATATTCTCATGGTTGCTGATAATTTATAACTGTTTATTATGTTGTGTTGTATGTGATATTTTGGGGAACCCACTAAGCTTCGTGGTTACAATTTTGGATTTAAATGTGTTTCAGGTACTTCAAATGATCGTGACAATGTGAAGGTTTGACTGTACACTCTCCAGTCTCCACGACAGCTTTCACGATTCCGCATTTTGTGATACTATGATATTTGAGACGGTTGTATTTTAATACCTATGGTTTTCTTGACTTCATTTTTCTGGAAACAATGTTATTATTTAAATTAAAAATGAAAATTTTGGTCATAATTTTTGGGACATGACAACTATGTATGAGTCGGGTTACATATAATACATTTTCATTCAACGGCATAAATTGAAGTTAGTTAATAATACCGATATATTATCTTTTTATCTACCAACAAATACAACGATACCTAATTTTTATCATCAAAATTCAATTTATGAAACGGAGTGGTCCCGCTGCAACCCAGGACAGGCATGTAACTAGCTATATATTAATATGTGTTAGTGGATATTTCCACCCACATTTCCATTCGGTAAACTTTTCTGTTTATCCGTAGTAGTATACATAATCTTAGGGATGACAATTGTTGACACGGCACGACAGAAATACACGACACGAAATGCAATTGGGACGAAACTGAAATTCGAATTCATGTTTGTGTCGTGTTCGTTTTAAGTATAAAAAACACGATGTCGTGTCGTGTCATGTTCGTGTTTAAAATTCGACACGATTAACATTTATTTGTCGTGTTTTTCGTGTTTGTCGTGTTTTTTGTGTTATGTATGATTAAATATTAATTAAATAAACTAATTTTTTTATGATGTTATCTTTGTCGTGTTGTGTCGTGTATTTAATTTTTTAATCGGTTCATTTTCGTGTTAATTAAAAAAAAACACAACATCGTGTCGTGTCGTATTCGTGTTACAAAAAACATTATCGTGTCGTGTTGTGTCAGACAAAAACACGACACGGTGACCCGATTTGCCACCTCTACATAATCTGATTTTCATTAATAACTTTCATTCTTTAACTTAAAAAAAATTAACTTTTTATATACTTATTTTTATGTATGTGTTGGTATAAATTTGATGTGGTCAACTTTTCGACGTAAATTTAGAACTTTATTCGTTAATCTTTTTTAATATACTTGTTTTATGTACGTTTCATATAAATTCAAGTTTGTTTTTGTTTCTACGTAACTTTCTTTTTACGTTTTCGTACTTATTTTTATATATGTTTCCTATGTATGAGTCAGGTCTTATATAATACATTTTTAATTATTTGAACTTCCGTTCATTAACTTAAAAAAATCGTACTTCTCTTATTTCAATCATTTTACATTGCATGCTTATTTTTCTATATGTTCCCCTACTATGATTTTGGTCATATATAATAAGTTTTCATATAGCAGTATAAGTTGGAGTTCATTAATAATACCGACTTTGTGTATTTATCTACCAATAAAAAAAGTAATATTTAACATTTACAAATACAATCATCAAAGTTAAACCTATAACACGTTGTGGACAAAATCCTTGGTAATTTTTATAATCTATTTTGGGGTAATCCATGTGGAGATTGTGAGGTTAAAGTGTATGGTCATCATATTACTTAAAAATTAACTTAAAATCTTAACCTAAAATCTAATTATTCTATCCAATTACGTAATATACTCCCGAATTCCATTTTATATTCTAGTTTATCAATTATAAACAAATCATAAATAAATTAGAAAAAAAAAAAAAAAAAAAAAAAAAAAAAAAAAAAAAAACCCGGCAACATAGTCATTTCCTTGTTACAAGGAACGAAAGTCGCAACAAAAAAATATCATAATTCATAAAGATGGTCGAAGTGTTAAAAAGAATATTTAGACTAAACTTGCAATTTCTGCCAAACAACACCGTCCATTTCAATAATTAACTCTATATTTATAACGCTAAATTTGATATAGAAAAAGAATATTAGATTGAAGTAAATTTATACTATTTTTTGCACTAAAAATAATATTGGACCATACGTCAATTTCAATAGTCCGTATAAAATGTAGCAATGGGACACCCTTCACGCCTTGGAAGTAAATATATTCGGGTAAAACTTCACGCTTTATGGTAAGTATTTGTTGTTATTAACTTATTATAATTCCTTCCAAACAAAAACATGTGAACCTTTACGTCTTTTTTCCCTATGCTTCAAGATTTCTTTTACTTTTATAATTTGTAATTTTCTATCATTCTCAATTTCTTTTCTTTTATTTTTTCATACAAAATTCATCATATCCACCAACTCATTAAATTCAAAACATGGGTATACAAATGCATATCTTTCTTTTTTATAGAAAACTTTATTCATAAGTACACATAATTCAATAGAGATCATATGATGATGAATAAGAAATATATAATAGTGGCATCCACTCATTAGAAATTTTCATGTCCCGTGATAAGGGTATTAAGGGCATTTTGGCTGGCCTTTAGAGTTCTTCTTGTCCCTATAACAAGGACATTCGTCTTTGTGTCCGTACGTCCCAGAAGGCACACAGTTACACTCTTCACAACATATCCCACAATACTTTAAACATCTATCTTGTAACCCTGCTTTCGAGCATCTCACTGCACACTTGGAGTCACAAAAACCTACAATATTTGGTATTTAAAAACCCAATGCATATGATAAGTTACACACATCGATCTAAATCTAATTAATGCTTTGAAAAGAAGTTAAAAAGGAACCATGCATATCTTACTTGAATCAGCCATGGTGATTTGAAGGAGAGATGAACTCAAGATTACAAGTCCCATGATTGTGAAGGTTGCAACAAATGACTTCATCTTTTTAGTTACAAATATAAATGCAAAAAGTAGGAGAAAATAGGTGATTTTGTGTGATAGATTTTGTGTGTGTGATTTGTGGAATATGAGCCGGTATTTATAGTGCTGAAGAGGTTGGTAAAAAGGATAAAACTAGAAATTATTTAAAAATATAAGTTAAAAAGAATATTTTTTTTAATTTAATATAACATATAGTTTTGAATATGCACCTAATAAATGACTTAGTTAATATATACGGGATATCTACTGACTAATTATGGATAGTTTATGTAACAGTTGTTATTTAGTAAACATTAAAGTTCATTAAAATATGTAATTTTAATTGATAAATTAAAAATTGTAGTTTTAATTTAAGTATATATGTTTTTCTAAGAATTTATTATTAAAGCAATGTTGAAATGTTTTATTGATACCATTATCTTTTTATTAAAGTTATAATCAACTTAAACGATTATTGTTGAGGTTTTTTTGTCTTGAAGGTACTAAAAAGTAAAAAACCACATATCTATGCATTATAAACTTGTACGTTATTATGGGTGACAACATAGTTGAATATTGGAAATGAAGGACAGATCATGGAGTCACCACATCACGAGTATGGACACGTGTCAAATGATGCTCCGTTGCTGTTGTTAGTGTCTGTCCGTCAGGTACCAATAATGAAGCTTTGGTTTATATACGCGTTTACGCGAAGATACAAATATCTTGTATGATTTTTTTCTTACTTCGTGAAATTGCTTCTTGGAGGAAAAAGGTAAAGAAAAAGACTTAAATAAATGGAGTTTGGATGGAATGGATAAAGGGATGTATCTATGGTTCTCCTATTAAGAAATTTGATATTAAAATGGGTGTTAGTCAAAGAAATCATTGATCATTGTTTTATTTTTATTTTTTCTTTTATCATTGTCATGGAATTGGAAAGTCTATATATATTACTGCGTGTGATCTTCGTTATTTTAATGGGCTTTTTGTTCCTCATGATGGGATTTCTATCTCCCATCTCATGGAGCCCATGATGTACATTTATCGGTGAATTGTCACAAAATAATTTTATCAATTTTAATTGTTTGCTTTTATTTTACTTTATTATTTATTTTTTCGCTTCGGATTTAAAAGTAAACTAGGGTTTGGACCGTCCGCGCGTTGCTGCGGAAGCTTCAGTATTTTAAAAAATGCAGTTTGACACCGTATATATCATAGAGACGATTAAATCATATAAACTGGAGCACAAAAATATCAAAATAAAATATGGATACAAACAATTGACTTCAAAGTGTATCTTTAAGAAATTAATAAAAAAAGAATTATTAAAAAATTATATAAGGGGCCAACTGCTGAATCGATGGTTTGAAGGTTGGTCTCTGCCACCAACGTAAGTTTATTTGATTTCCGATTCTTCCATTTCTTGATTGCTTGCAATTCTTCCTCTTAATGCTACTGACTTACGATTCTTCACATGAATTTTCCATTTGATTTATTCACTGATTTTTGATTCTTTGATTTCCGATTATCCTTCCTGTTGATTTTTGATTTCACTAGTATACCCATTGTGCTCTCATTCTTCTTTAATTTTAAGTATCCATCATTCAATTTGATTTTGTAATTTAGAATCTAACTTAAATAATGATTGATTGTTCTTGATTTTCCATTTGTTCTTGATACTTGATTGTTCTAAATTTGGCTTGTTTGATGATAATGTCTAACAAGTGTTTGTTGAACTGTCTGAAAGAGAATATAAAGAATTTAACATTGTGGTATGCATTCTGTCAGAATTACTAGCAACATGTTACACCCCCGAACCAGACGGCGGAAACGTCCGAGGGCTATTGTGACTCAATTGAATATCATCACAATGAATATACATGAAACATAACATCATTCATTACCATGCATTGAAATATTACAACCGGTATTGTTTACATTTAGTACATTGTTTCAAAACATTACATTTCCAAAACGTAAATTGTTCGATGCTAATTAAACAAACAACATGACATCATTGGGTACATTATTCCTTCGATTTACCTGTTACCTGAGAATACAAGTATTTTGGAAAAACGTCAACATATGATATGTTGGTGAGCTCATAAGCAAGGTTTGAAAAGAAATGATTTGTATAATTTTGAAAACCACAGAAAATCCGATATTTTCTAAAAAGAAATGTTGTATATAAGAAAAAGTGTGAAGATCCGTAAGTATGCTTGTTGATTATTGTGAATGCGAATAATTGTTAAACTTTGTATATATCACATAGTTAAGAGCGTTGAATTTCCCAGGAAAACCCGATGTTTTCCCAATACATTAACTTACGTGGCTGAGTTAGTATTATTCCGATACGACGTTGTTTTCGATAATTCCAGGTGACATTGGATTAGTTACGGGTTGTGAGTCGTTATAATCACGCATTAATGAAAATGACTAGTTTACAACTATACAAACGATCCCTTAGGCGTCGTTTGTACTACTCACTTAATCCAACCACCCTGACTTCTCATAGCCCCACAACCGAGGAGAAAAGAGGGTACGAAGCCCCCGTTATTTCCATAAGTCGTTCAAGGCTATCGTGAATGCGAAAGGCCCTTGGCCCGACTCGCATTTGACTTCTTGACTTTGCTAGCAGTACCAAAGGACCATTGGGGCCCAACAACACAATAAAGCTATTGAAAGTCCTTTTACACGAAACTAGGTCATATAAGGCCCAATAACATGTAAGCGCGTTCCCTTCGGGCCTAAAGATCATGTCATTGGGCTAGCTAGGCCCAACAAGCACGATTTGAAACTTTTGAGCCCAAAGATGGTGTATTGACTTCTCGTGAATTTTCCGCGTGTGTATTGAAGTACCATCGTTTATTGATTTTTGATTCGTTATTGATTCGAGACCGAATCAATTCGTTTGATAACGATTTTGGTGTTGAAAGTGTATTTATTATTACGTTTCGCCGGTAGACGTAGTACTCGTATTTTAATCGTAAGGGGGGTTGTTGTTGTAAGAGTTAGAGTTTATTTATTCTTTTTTTTTAGTCCTTTCTTGGATAAACTTTACACTTTTAACCCTTTGTGTATAAAAGAATTTCCATTTTAGTCCTTAAACTATTTTTCTTGACACTTTAGTATCAAAACTTGTTGGAAAGACATTTTTAGCACAAATTTACTTGATAAACAGCTTAAGTCCTTCAAAAATGAAATTTTCTCGGTTGAAACCTCCATTTTCGCAACTTTTACAATTTTGGCCCAAAATGGAAATTTTTTGCATCTTTGGTCCCTTTTTAATTTAAAAAGCATTTTTGACCCTTGAAATGGACTTGGTACACTAGTAATCCCCTGTTTTACAGAAATGTGCAGTTTCATCCCCTCCAAATCAAAAATCTCGCAATTTGGGGCTTTGTTGGGCCGAAAAGCCCATTTTGGCCCATTATGTTTAAAATTCATATTTTTAACCCCTCAAAAGTGTTGATATTCAGAAAATACACATTAGAAACTGTTTAGGCTCATCTCAACCTTCAGAATTCATATATTGTCGTTTTGGCCCCTTTAGTTTTGTATTTTTAGCATTTTGAGCCCAAAAATGGGTTTTAAGTCCAAAAATGTTCATATTAACCAACTGGATTATTTTTCTAGACTTGATTAGTGTGAAATGGTATAAGTTATACTTATTTCATTCTTCACATAGTAGATCTCGATTTTTAGGTTCTTTTTGGCTAGTATAAACACCACAATCACATAAGATCATACATATAAGCATAAAAATCACACAAGGCATACATTTACTCATAGATCTACACATTTGCTTGTATTCTCCCCCACAAAACTTATAAAAACCGAAAAAGAGGGGGTATGAAGATCACCTTCGGGTGTGGTTTCGGTTTTTGAAAGAAAATGAGAAGAAAATTCGACCTTAGCAACCCTCCTTGGAAGATCTCGAACTTAGATGCTTCTAAGGTGCTAAATCATAAGTTTGAATGGGTTAAGAGGTGATTCTTGAATGGAATGAAATAACTAGTTTATGGATCTAAGCAACATCTTACCTTAGATGATGATTTTTATGTAAGAATCCCCTTGAACACTTCTTAGATCTCGAAAATATGGAGGAAATATGAGAGAGTTTTCTTGAGAGATTTGTGAGAGAATTGTGTGTGTGTGTGTGCTTGGAATCTACCGAGAGCAAGAGAGAGGGAAAGAGAGAGATCTTGAAGTGATGTATGCATGGAAACATGGGATAAGATGCATGGAAGACCATAATGTAAAAATGAGGTGGCCATGAGAAGTCAACTCTCCCTTTTTACTTGGGCTTGGGCCGAGAATTAGAGAGGGAGAGAAAATAATTTGGGCCTTGAATGCTTAAGCCTTTTTCATGGTTATGTTAAGTGATGTTTGGTCCAATTAACCATAATTATGATTCTTATGACCTATTAGGCTACATTAGGTTAGTTATGGCCCAAAATGGTTCATATAATTAATTTATTTCATTCTAGGCCCAATATGGCCCAAAATATTGAAATAAATGGAAGTGGGTCCAATTAGAGCCCATTCAAGAGTTCTAAGCCCAAGATGGTCAAATTGGAAGCTTATTGGTCCATTGGGCCCAATAAGAAATTCCTAGTCCAAAATGGACTTAAACAAGAACTCCTAGGGTTTCCAATTGCTTATTGACTACTTGAAATGCTTGCATGGGGTGTTTGTTTGAGATTTTGTTGTCATAGAGTATGCAACATACATGCTCTCATGTCTTTGATTCACAATTTGACTTAGTTGTTGTAGTTTACAAGGCACAAAAATTTCTAGTTGTGACACAACACATGTTTTATGTAATTATTTAAAAATGTAATTAATTTGTCCATGTATTATTTTGGTTCAAATTTATGAGTTTGAATTCCAATTTCTATTGTCCCTCGTTATTGTATATTTGGAATCTAAAATTATATTAGAAGTAAATACGATAATTTTGAATGTACTCTATGTATTCTGCCAGAATGTATTCTATGTATTCTGTTATATTCTGTGTATTCTACCAGAATATATGAAGTGATAGTTAATTGCAAGTAACATGTTTTTAACCATTATTAGTTTTTGTTGTATTTGTGATAGGAATGACTGGAAGAATGCGTTGAAGACCTAATAGGAATAACTTGAAGAATGAATAAAGTTTGATCATACTCACAATTTAAGAGTGTTGTTATTTTCTTAAGAATTTTATTCATTTTTGTTAATATTCTTTTAGAATATGTATAATTATATTAAAATGTATAAGGCTTTTACTCTGTAAGAACATGTATGATTTTGTATTTAAGTTCGGATGTATAAAAATATATTAGAATGTTGTTATTTTTCAACCTCGGATTCAAGAAATTTGTTATTCTTCAATAATATTCTAATAGAATAAAATTCTGAAAGAATATCATTCTAACAAAAAAATATTCTGACAGAATAAAATTGGTTATGTTTACAAATTACGTTGGAATTAAACTTGAATTAATTAAAAAAAGTTCAGATTTTTAAAGTTACGAGAATTAATTATCCCTAAAAATCCGAAAATTTCCTTTTATAAATGAAGTTAATTATTTAAAATACCAGTTTACTAAAATTTGTGTGATTATATGGTACATGTTATCCTATCGTAATACCATACACTCTCGAATCATGTTCATTGATTAAAACAAAATAACCTAAGCTTATATATATATATATATATATATATATATATATATATATATATATATATATATATATATATATATATATATATATAAAGAGAGAGAGAGAGGGGGAGAGAGAGAGAGAGGAGAGTTCAATTGAGAACAAAAAAGATTGAGAATTAGGGGTCCATTCTCAGCCACACATTTATTTTGCCGCAAAACATTTAGGCGTACCGTCGAAAATAAATAACGGAGAAACATGCGTTTTCCAACCAAACATATTTTATTAAACTATGCAAAATCATTACCTTAATATACACAAAAACATACTTTTTTGTTTTTTTATTTTTAGAAACCCATTTTTATCGAAAAATTATTTTAAATATATCAAAATTCATAATTTTTTATTCTCTATAAATAGACATCCATATTGATATAGTTTTAAGAGAAAATAAAAAAATTATTTTTTTAGAGTTTCAGCTCTCATTATTCATAAGTGAATAATAGATTTTTATTAGAGTACATTCGTTATTCAATTATGAATAAAACGTATGTTTAACTTTTTTTTATAGTTTAAGTATCGTTCATATATGAGTATGACACGTAATAAAGTTTTGTTACTTAAAATATATTTTTTACATCATATTTCATCATAGATTATATTTATATATAAATAAAACGTGTATTACTTGTTGTCATATTTTATATTTATATATGAATAAAATATTTATCAGATTTTTGTTACAGTTAATTTGTTATTCATATATGAATAAGTAGTATAAATGATACTTAAACTGTAAAAAAAGTTAATTATATATTTTTATTCATCAGTGAATAACGAATGTACTGTAGCAAAAATCTGATGCATTTTTATTTACTTATAAATAAAATAGCTGAAAATATATAAAAAAATTATCTTAAAAGTATATCAATATGGATGTCTATTTGTAGAGAATGAAAAATCATGAATTTTGGTATATTTATAATCATTTTTCGATAAAAATTGTTTCTTAAAAGAATAAATTACACAAATGGTCCCTATGGTTTGGGATAATGTGCATGTTTGGTCCCTAACTTATTTTTTAACTCGAAAAGTCCCTACTGTTTGTTTTTGTTACGCGTTTGGTCCCTATTGTTTGTTTTTGTTACGCACTTGGTCCCTACTATTTGTTTTTGTTACGCGATTGGTCTATCTCTTACCTAAAAAGATTATTATTTAAATAGAAAAAAATTGTGGGATAGGTAAAGTAAGGTGAGGGGGTTGGGGTTAGGGTCTGTTTATTTAAAAATTTTAAAAAAATCAAGGGCAAAATGGTTTTTTTAGGTAACAAAGGGACCAAGCGTGTAACAAAAACAAACAATAGGGACCTTCCGAGTTAAAAAAAATAAGTTAGGGACCAAACGTGCAAATTACCCTAAACCATAGGGACCATTCATGTAATTTACTCTTCTTAAAAATTAAAAAAACAAAAAAAAACTATGTTATTGTATATATTAAGGTAATGATTAGCATAGGTTAAGGAAACATGGTTTGTTGGAAACATTTTACGGCAAAAATAAATGAGTAGCTGAAAATGATTCCTAATTGTTAACATTTTTTATTTTTTAAATTGAACTTACCTCTCCCTCTCTCTCTCTCTCTCTCAATAGAGAACCATTATTAATCAATGAACCAATCAAAGCGTCGAAATTTAAAGCAATCAACGACAAAATGAATGATTGTAGACTTTTACAATGGACGCACATGCACCGGATTATAAAAAAACCCACTTCTTTTTTTGTTTAAAATTTTTTAGGCCATGTTTTTTATCGAAAAAAAAACCGAGTATACCGTTGTTCACGATTTTTCGTCATCTTTCCAAAGAGATCCACGATGATTTATAAAAAACGAACTTTTTTTTTTGAAAAAAACTCACTTCATTTCCTTTGCTGAAAAGTTAAATGTCTATTTTTTTTATAGAAAAAATTTAATAAATATATCAAAATTCATGTTTTTTTTTTGTAATTTTTAAAAATAGATTCATATTCATGTAAAAAATGATATTTCAGTTCAGATTCACATTGTGAACCTGTTCAGATTCATATTATGAACCTGTTTAGATACACAGTGTGAATCTGAACTAATCGGAGCTTTTTCACATTGTGAATGTTAAAAATTAAAATATTACAGTTTAGATTCACAGTGTGTTTCACGTTGGGAATAGCTGGTTTTTTTCTTTAAAGCGTTATTTCCTCTGAAGTTTTTGTATACATGATAGACCTTTTATCCACATCTTACCAGATGCCTTTCAACATCTAACTTCAACAAGCCTTCCTCACAATCCCTGTGGTAAGTTCCCGTTTGCCAATTTTGTTGTCATTGCCTCTTCCATTGAGCCATTTTGTTCTGTCTCGTGTACCTAATGGAAAGTTATGTGGGTATTGTTTTATTTGAACCTGTCATGATAGTACGTTCTTGTAATGTGATGGCTTAGCGAAAGGACATGTGAACTTTGAATGGTTTTAGGATTTAGTGTCTAGGTTGATTTATGAAGAGCTAGAAATGGTTTTGATAGAAGATACAGAAAAAGCCAGATGACTAAGGGATGATCAGCTTTGTATGTTCTTGTATTAGTTACTCTGTCCCTTCCTTCTGGCATCTATATTTCTGTTTGCTAATTATTTGATTTGGTTAATGCACATATTGCTGGGGTTTTTGAGTTGTTTAAATAAAAAAAATAAAAAATCAGCCTGGTATGTTCTCATTCTAAATGCACAAATCGATGGGGTTTTTATGTTCTTTAAACGCTAACACTACATCAGTACTTTTATGTTAAATAGATCACTATGCTTAGCAATTCTCTGGTATTGAGAACACTTTGGTAACTCCTTTAATCTTGAAATTTAGGTGGATTAAAACTTTGACCCACCATCACCACCAAGTAAAATTGGGCTCTTATTCTTTTTTATATGATTCTTCCTCTCTCGATTCCAATATTTAAATATGATTTGATTAAATTTTACCAGTTCTTTTGAAGTCTTATTAGAAACTCATATGATTATTTTTTGAATCTGATGTGCTCAATTTTATCAAGGATCATGTTGTCGGGTTAGGCCTTGAGAGTGGATATGTTTGATTCATTGCAGCTTTATTGCATAATTCATATTGATATGTGTTGAAGGATATAATATACTGTAATCATCAATTTTACTTTTTGTCTGTGAGTTCAGTTGGTTTTTTTCATTGTTTGAAGGTAAGGGTAAAATGGTCATATATATATATATATATATATATATATATATATATATATATATATATATATATATATATGTGTGTGTGTGTGTGTAAGATGTGATTTGAATGTATGTATGTGCGTATGATCTGATATGTATGTCTGTGATCTCATACACAGGTTTACATAGGCCTAAACAAATGTACATTTTTTTTCTTTAAATAGTGTTGTAGATTATTAAATGACTTGCATTATTATGGTAGATTATTTAGTGTATGCGTGTTGTGCTATTTGTAAGTTTGTTGTGTTGTTAGCTGTGTATATCTTTGAGTATAAAGCATGCTACATTCACTTTTAATTTCATTTATAGATAGTTTAGAAATATTTGCCTGAATGATTCATAACAATTTCATGACATCACTTTGGCAGGCCTAACTTTTTCATGAATCACTACCACAACCACATAAGAAACCTTTACATTAATGACTAAAAATACTTAAAGGTCAATCTGGTAACTTTGTTCTTATATCCACTTACTTTAATTTCATCTTGAGTAATTATAGTAAGTATTTTTTTTCTTATGTTCCAGATTCTTGTGGTTGATTACCTTTTTACTCTGTTTTGATTCAAGTTGATGATGCCTATGTATTAAAGTGTCAAGATTCTTGTAATTTTTATTTGTATGATAATAGAGGAGGATTAATGTTTATTTGTATGATAATAGAGCAGTATTAATGTTTATTATTTTAATGGTTTGATATTGTGCTTATTTATTGTTTAATGGGCTTATTAATATTTTAATTTGGTTTATAAAAATGTTGAATAGTGGAGTTTTGATATGCAATGAATGAAAACCCCTTAAGCTAAATAATACATTTGCGATTTTCTTATGAAAACATGGAAAACATTGGAAACTTGTTGCTTTTTTAGTTGTAATATATTGAATCTTTATTTTATATATGACAATATTGAATGTATTTTGTTAGTTTAATAGCTATGGTTTTCACTTAAAATGGAAGAGATTTTATTTCAATAATAAATTTGTTTTTTTTTTTGTGAAATTGGATATTGTTAATAATATTTTTTTTGGTTGGGCTTAGGAAAATATAGAAATTAATGAAAATCATTCATTTTTATTAAATCAAGTAAAACAAACTACTACAAAACGAAAAATAAATCTTGATATAATTAAAAAAATGAAAAAAAAATAAAGCGTATAAATAAGTTTTTATATCCCATTATATATACATACTAATTTTAAAGGTCAGGTTGAACAGTATTTCTCTGTGAGTGGTGGCTTTTTTTGTTTTCTTTTTTTTTCTTTTCGGTCTACTTTTCATTAGTTTATTTTGTTATTTCCACGCGTCATTCTCTTTCTCCACCGACTTGCGTGTCGTTTCCTTCTGCCTCCAGGTATCTCCCACCGCTTCATCTGTATACATCATCGATCCTTTGACATAAACCCTATCCTTCCCCTTCCATTGTCCTCTCTTGATTGTTCCTCCTCCAAAATCGGCGACTCCCAAATTGAACGCCAACTGTGTTCCTGATCTCACTTATTGACGCTTCTTTTTTGCGATTTAGGTTTTCATTAGTAACGGCGGCAGAGGTGGAGGCGGTGGAGGAACAGGGAGGTGTTTCAGCAGCTTTGTTGACGAAGGTAGCACTGAGAGTCACAGATACTACCTTTCACGTAGAACACTGTTAGAGATGCTCAGAGACAGAGGTTACCATATCTCAAATTCGGAAATCGAGTTCACTCTCCAGCAGTTCCAGGATCTCCATGGTCAAGCTGTCGACGTTGACCGTCTTCGTATCAACGCTTCTCATGTTTCTGAACCTGATAATAAGGTCTCTAACTACTCTCTCAAACCTTTTCCCTAATTCTTTTCGATTTTTTTTTGAAATCTAAAATGGGTTTCTTCTTTAACAATCAGAAGATAATCTTTCTCTATTTTGGGGGTCTGATTGTTGATAAAAAGAGATGATGTGTCAGTGTGTAGCTTTGTTAGGGAAATTTATACCTGTTCGTGAGCCAAATATCCGTTATCTTGGTCTGGTAAGTAATTTAATCAATGAAATTTTATAATGTGATGGACTTATAATGTTATATGTCTAATTTGCCCTTGCAGGAGAATATGACTCGAATGATGATGGTTACAGATGTCCAGGACATAATTAAGAGACATCAAGATCAAATTATCACTTCATTGAAGGATCCTGACATCAGGTGTGAGGCTTAACTGCTATTAATTGATTTATATCATTTTGTTTATGCTTTTTTTTTTTAAATTTAACGTTATTTCTTGAATGCAGCATGCAGAGACGTGCACTAGATCTACTTTATGGTATGTGTGATGTTTCAAATGCTAAAGACATTGTTGAAGAATTATTGCAGGTAAAGAGTTGCTAGATATAAATATAATATGTGTTCAATTATATATTTCAGTTGAATTTTTCTCATATGCCACTGATAAACATTTACTTTTAGTATCTTGGAACAACAGATTTCACAATGTGTGAAGAGTTGACACTAAAAGCTGCTATTCTTGCTGATAAATTTGCCCCTGATTTATTATGGTATCCTGTTTGTTTTTTCATCTAATACAAGATTTATGGTTTTTATAGTATTTTTTAATGTTGTGAATTTCACTGTTGTTATGACTGTTCAGGTATGGTGATGTTATTCATCAGTTGATTGACAAAGCAGGAAACTTTGTCAGTGATGACATTTAGTTTCGTGTTGTGCAATTTGTAACCAACAATGAGGACCTTCAGGTAATTTTACATCCAGCTAATGAATTTGGTATTGTAGAATGTAAATTTGTATCTGCATTATTAAAGTTCATATAAGACTTGCTGACTCACTTTTCTTTTTTCAATCATTAGCCTTATGCAGCTCTGAAAGCTAGAGAATATCCTGATAAGACTGCAATACATGAGACAATGGTGAAGGTATGTTAATTATATCTTATATTTCCTATACAAATACAGACAACTTTATGCTCATGTCATCATGGGTCTTTTATTATGCAGGCTAGCGCTTATCTGCTTGAAGAATACAACCATCTTTTGTCCAGACGACCTGGGTGTAGCCCAAAGGATATTTTTGTCATTATACATGAGAAGCTAAAAAAAATTAGTCTGGAGGTTTGATTGGTGGTGGAAAGCTCAACCAAAGCATGCCAGTAAGTTTAACTTTCTTAATTTTGATTTTTTTATTAAAAGCAACATTGAGGTTAATTAGTTCACAACTTAGAGTTTGTTTTGTTTGGTGTGGTGGAATGAAATTACTAAGAAATCAGATGATTTTATTAATTATTAACTGAGTTGTGACCACAAATCTTTAGTCTGATCATGCTCTTAAGTTTAATTTTTCAGATTTACAAAGTCCATTTTTATCATGTATCAAGTTAACTCATATGGAACGAATGGTTATTAATTACTCAAGTGATTATTTTTATGGATGAAATTGACCGTTCAAATGGAATCAGGAAGTGGGAATGGTGATAATGAAGTCGAAAGAACAATGCTTAGGCTTCTTAATCAGTTGGATAGATTTGAAGCATCAAACAAGATCAAGGTAGTTTTTTCACTTTACTCGTGTACTATTTTAAAAAAAAGACACTATTGCCCTATGAATGATTTGGACGAATTTGCCCTTATAACCTCTTATGTGTTTTTCCACATACACATTTATACAACTTCATGGTCCTGTTAGAACATTGTATCATAATGTAGATGGAGATATTCTTGATAGAAGAGACCAAAACCATTACATGGAAGTTGTAGATAAAGACAATACAACTATTATAACAATTAATTTTATTCAAATACATTCAGGGCTCGAACCGGGATGGATCATCCCACTTGATATTGGCCCGGCTACACAGGTTGACAAAAAACTGTCATTTTTATCTTTATGTTAAAAAAAAACTAAACCATTATGTTATTTTTATGTCAATTAAAAACATTATATTCTCTGATTTTGATTAAATTAATACTAATTCACTGCTAGATAGTTCAAGAAAAGAGGTTGCATAATCTATATGAGTATAACAGAAGTACATGGAGAAACTAGAGGGAAAGGAGAGAAAGACTCAAATTTCAATAAGAAAGTTGAGAAGATAGCAGGAATTCAATCTCATACGTTTGAAAAATTACATGTAATATAGGTGATAACAGAAAGACTTGTCTTTCAGCAGAAGAAGTCGGTGGATAATGTGTTGAATTGCAGTGACATTTTTCTTATATTTCTTTTAGTTTGATGAAAGGGAAAATGACAATCCGCTTTAATAGATCATTTTCATGTTGTTTTCTTTGGCGTATCCAACCCCGCAAAGCGGAGATTCTTCCCTAGTTCTATTCTATGTACCGTGTTTATTAGATTATGAAATGAAATGATTTTAGAAGAAATTGATTGCTATAAAAGAAAAACTATTTATTCTAGAGAAAAACGAATTTATTATTTTAATGAAACCATAGACATACAAATAACTTCTAACATGTAGAATTCTTGAACATTCTCATTGTTATTAATTTGTGTTGTATTTCCAAATGAAAATAATTGTTGAATGAATATGTTCGCCGTCCGTCTGTTCTGACAAAAAAAAACATAAATCATAGTTATACTAAAAAACAAAGATTTAATCATGGTTGTAATCAACAAAGTACATTTATATATATAAATAACAATATGCTTTTATTTTTATTCCATAACAAATTTTTCTTTTTTAAACAATATGCAAAAGAACTAATGGCTTTCAGAAACTAATTTCTAAAAAAATTATTCACACCCGTCGCTTGATGTGCGTAAACGACTAGTACCTTAATAAACATTTATAATCAAATGTTGAATTTTGAGAGGTACCACTTGTAATGTGATATGTACTACCAGTTTATGCATTGCATAACCATTGAAAAAGTAGAAAAAAATCATATCACCCCTGTTATTAAGGCATTATTGTTTTGACCTGACTCATTCCCTTATCTCGTCGTTTCCCCATATCTCTACAGATTCTGTTCGTTGTTCATATAAAGTTGAAGACACATTCAAATCAGTGCCTCTCCATCAGTGATTATCACCTAAACCTCCACCGTCCAGCAAGAAAAAGTAATTTTTGGATTTGGTTCATCAGGTCTATTTATTTACCGGTTTTGTATTTTTTGTTTAGGGCAACTAAAGCATACAATCTCTCCTCTCTATCTCACTCGATTTCTGTCTCTTGAAGAACCACCGTGCCACCGCCATTCTGTAACATCCCAAAAATACAAGCCAAAAATTTTGTTTAATTTAATAATAAAAACCATAGTCGATATACCTCATATAAAAATCATAAGCAATGTATCTCAAAATATTATAACAACTGTCAAGTATGTCAGAGTATAAACATCCCAGGCTGAACAAATGGTGTGTGCACTACAATCTTCCCGAGCTCCTCTTTTGAAAACTGAGTACCTGAAACTAAAACTGAAAGTTGTATGCACAAAACTTAGTGAGCTCCCCCAAACTAACACATACCATACAATAACATATAAAGCACATACTTGGCCTTGACCACTGCATCGGAACTTTGAATGGTTTTAGGATTTAGTGTCTAGGTTGATTGATGAAGAGTTAGAAATGGTTTTGATAGAAGATACAGAAAAAGCCAGACGACTAAGGGATGATCAGCTTTGTATGTTCTTGTATTAGTTACTCTGTCCCTTCCTTCTGGCATCTATATTTCTGTTTGCTAATTATTTGATTTGGTTAATGCACATATTGCTGGGGTTTTTGAGTTGTTTAAATAAAAAAAAGAAATCAGCCTGGCATGTTCTCATTCTAAATGCACAAATCGATGGGGTTTTTATGTTCTTTAAACGCTAACACTACATCAGTACTTCTATGTTAAATAGATCACTATGCTTAGCAATTCTCTGGTATTGAGAACACTTTGGTAACTCCTTTAATCTTGAAATTTAGGTGGATTAAAACTTTGACCCACCATCACCACCAAGTAAAATTGGGCTCTTATTCTTTTTTATATGATTCTTCCTCTCTCGATTCCAATATTTAAATATGATTTGATTAAATTTTACCAGTTCTTTTGAAGTCTTATTAGAAACTCATATGATTATTTTTTGAATCTGATGTGCTCAATTTTATCAAGGATCATGTTGTCGGGTTAGGCCTTGAGAGTGGATATGTTTGATTCATTGCAGCTTTATTGCATAATTCATATTGATATGTGTTGAAGGATATAATATACTGTAATCATCAATTTTACTTTTTGTCTGTGAGTTCAGTTGGTTTTTTTCATTGTTTGAAGGTAAGGGTAAAATGGTCATATATATATATATATATATATGTGTGTGTGTGTGTGTGTGTGTGTGTGTGTAAGATGTGATTTGAATGTATGTATGTGCGTATGATCTGATATGTATGTCTGTGATCTCATACACAGGTTTACATAGGCCTAAACAAATGTACATTTTTTTTTCTTTAAATAGTGTTGTAGATTATTAAATGACTTGCATTATTATGGTAGATTATTTATTGTATGCGTGTTGTGCTATTTGTAAGTTTGTTGTGTTGTTAGCTGTGTATATCTTTGAGTATAAAGCATGCTACATTCACTTTTAATTTCATTTATAGATAGTTTAGAAATATTTGCCTGAATGATTCATAACAATTTCATGACATCACTTTGGCAGGCCTAACTTTTTCATGAATCACTACCACAACCACATAAGAAACCTTTACATTAATGACTACAAATACTTAAAGGTCAATCTGGTAACTTTGTTCTTATATCCACTTACTTTAATTTCATCTTGAGTAATTATAGTAAGTATTTTTTTCTTATGTTCTAGATTCTTGTGGTTGATTACCTTTTTACTCTGTTTTGATTCAAGTTGATGATGCCTACGTATTAAAGTGTCAAGATTCTTGTAATTTTTATTTGTATGATAATAGAGGAGGATTAATGTTTATTTATATGATAATAGAGCAGGATTAATGTTTATTATTTTAATGGTTTGATATTGTGCTTATTTATTGTTTAATGGGCTTATTAATATTTTAATTTGGTTTATAAAAATGTTGAATAGTGGAGTTTTGATATGCAATGAATGAAACCCCCTTAAGCTAAATAATACATTGGCGATTTTCTTATGAAAACATGGAAAACATTGGAAACTTGTTGCTTTTTTAGTTGTAATATATTGAATCTTTATTTTATATATGACAATATTGAATGTATTTTGTTAGTTTAATAGCTATGGTTTTCACTTAAAATGGAAGAGATTTTATTTCAATAATAAATTTGTTTTTTTTTTTTTTGTGAAATTGGATATTGTTAATAATATTTTTTTTGGTTGGGCTTAGGAAAATATAGAAATTAATGAAAATCATTCATTTTTATTAAATCAAGTAAAACAAACTACTACAAAACGAAAAAGAAATCTTGATATAATTAAAAAAATGAAAAAAAATAAAGCGTATAAATAAGTTTTTATATCCCATTATATATACATACTAATTTTAAAGGTCAGGTTGAACAGTATTTCTCTGTGATTGGTGGCTTTTTTTGTTTTCCTTTTTTCTTTTCGGTCTACTTTTCATTAATTTATTTTGTTATTTCCACGCGTCATTCTCTTTCTCCACCGACTTGCGTGTCGTTTCCTTCTGCCTCCAGGTATCTCCCACCGCTTCATCTGTATACATCATCGATCCTTTGACATAAACCCTATCCTTCCCCTTCCATTGTCCTCTCTTGATTGTTCCTCCTCCAAAATCGACGACTCCCAAATTGAACGCCAACTGTGTTCCTGATCTCACTTATTAACGCTTCTTTTTTGCGATTTAGGTTTTCATTAGTAACGGCGGCAGAGTTGGAGGCGGCGGAGGAACAGGGAGGTGTTTCAGCAGCTTTGTTGACGAAGGTAGCACTGAGAGTCACAGATACTACCTTTCACGTAGAACACTGTTAGAGATGCTCAGAGACAGAGGTTACCATATCTCAAATTCGGAAATCGAGTTCACTCTCCAGTAGTTCCAGGATCTCCATGGTTAAGCTGTCGACGTTGACCGTCTTCGTATCAACACTTCTCATGTTTCTGAACCTGATAATAAGGTCTCTGACTACTCTCTCAAACCTTTTCCCTAATTCTTTTCGATTTTTTTTTTGAAATCTAAAATGGGTTTCTTCTTTAACAATCAGAAGATAATCTTTCTCTATTTTGGGGGTCTGATTGTTGATAAAAAGAGATGATGTGTCAGTGTGTAGCTTTGTTAGGGAAATTTATACCTGTTCGTGAGCCAAATATCCGTTATCTTGGTCTGGTAAGTAATTTAATCAATGAAATTTTATAATGTGATGGACTTATAATGTTTTATGTCTAATTTGCCCTTGTAGGAGAATATGACTCAAATGATGATGGTTACAGATGTCCAGGACATAATTAAGAGACATCAAGATCAAATTATCACTTCATTGAAGGATCCTGACATCAGGTGTGAGGCTTAACTGCTATTAATTGATTTATATCATTTTGTTTATGCTTTTTTTTTTTTTAAAATTTAATGTTATTTCTTGAATGCAGCATGCGGAGATGTGCACTAGATCTACTTTATGGTATGTGTGATGTTTCAAATGCTAAAGACATTGTTGAAGAATTATTGCAGGTAAAGAGTTGCTAGATATAAATATAATATGTGTTCAATTATATATTTCAGTTGAATTTTTCTCATATGCCACTGATAAACATTTACTTTTAGTATCTTGGAACAACAGATTTCACAATGTGTGAAGAGTTGACACTAAAAGCTGCTATTCTTGCTGATAAATTTGCCCCTGATTTATTATGGTATCCTGTTTGTTTTTTCATCTAATACAAGATTTATGGTTTTTATAGTATTTTTTAATGTTGTGAATTTCACTGTTGTTATGACTGTTCAGGTATGGTGATGTTATTCTTCAGTTGATTGACAAAGCAGGAGACTTTGTCAGTGATGACATTTAGTTTCGTGTTGTGCAATTTGTAACCAACAATGAGGACCTTTAGGTAATTTTACATCCAGCTAATGAATTTGGTATTGTAGAATGTAAATTTGTATCTGCATTATTAAAGTTCATATAAGACTTGCTGACTCACTTTTCTTTTTTCAATCATTAGCCTTATGCAGCTCTGAAAGCTAGAGAATATCCTGATAAGACTGCAATACATGAGACAATGGTGAAGGTATGTTAATTATATCTTATATTTCCTATACAAATACAGACAACTTTATGCTCATGTCATCATGGGTCTTTTATTATGCAGGCTAGCGCTTATCTGCTTGAAGAATACAACCATCTTTTGTCCAGACGACCTGGGTGTAGCCCAAAGGATATTTTTGTCATTATACATGAGAAGCTAAAAAAAATAGTCTGGAGGTTTGATTGGTGGTGGAAAGCTCAACCAAAGCATGCCAGTAAGTTTAACTTTCTTAATTTTGATTTTTTTTATTAAAAGCAACATTGAGGTTAATTAGTTCACAACTTAGAGTTTGTTTTGTTTGGTGTGGTGGAATGAAATTACTAAGAAATCAGATGATTTTATTAATTATTAACTGAGTTGTGACCACAAATCTTTAGTCTGATCATGCTCTTAAGTTTAATTTTTCAGATTTACAAAGTCCATTTTTATCATGTATCAAGTTAACTCATATGGAACGAATGGTTATTAATTACTCAAGTGATTATTTTTATGGATGAAATTGACCGTTCAAATGGAATCAGGAAGTGGGAATGGTGATAATGAAGTCGAAAGAACAATGCTTAGGCTTCTCAATCAGTTGGATAGATTTGAAGCATCAAACAAGATCAAGGTAGTTTTTTCACTTTACTCGTGTACTATTTTAAAAAAAAGACACTATTGCCCTATGAATGATTTGGACGAATTTGCCCTTATAACCTCTTATGTGTTTTTCCACATACACATTTATACAACTTCATGGTCCTGTTAGAACATTGTATCATAATGTAGATGGAGATATTCTTGATAGAAGAGACCAAAACCATTACATGGAAGTTGTAGATAAAGACAATACAACTATTATAACAATTAATTTTATTCAAATACATTCAGGGCTCGAACCGGGATGGATCATCCCACTTGATATTGGCCCGGCTACACAGGTTGACAAAAAACTGTCATTTTTATCTTTATGTTAAAAAAAAACTAAACCATTATGTTATTTTTATGTCAATTAAAAACATTATATTCTCTGATTTTGATTAAATTAATACTAATTCACTGCTAGATAGTTCAAGAAAAGAGGTTGCATAATCTATATGAGTATAACAGAAGTACATGGAGAAACTAGAGGGAAAGGAGAGAAAGACTCAAATTTCAATAAGAAAGTTGAGAAGATAGCAGGAATTCAATCTCATACGTTTGAAAAATTACATGTAATATAGGTGATAACAGAAAGACTTGTCTTTCAGCAGAAGAAGTCGGTGGATAATGTGTTGAATTGCAGTGACATTTTTCTTATATTTCTTTTAGTTTGATGAAAGGGAAAATGACAATCCGCTTTAATAGATCATTTTCATGTTGTTTTCTTTGGCGTATCCAACCCCGCAAAGCGGAGATTCTTCCCTAGTTCTATTCTATGTACCGTGTTTATTAGATTATGAAATGAAATGATTTTAGAAGAAATTGATTGCTATAAAAGAAAAACTATTTATTCTAGAGAAAAACGAATTTATTATTTTAATGAAACCATAGACATACAAATAACTTCTAACATGTAGAATTCTTGAACATTCTCATTGTTATTAATTTGTGTTGTATTTCCAAATGAAAATAATTGTTGAATGAATATGTTCGCCGTCCGTCTGTTCTGACAAAAAAAAACATAAATCATAGTTATACTAAAAAACAAAGATTTAATCATGGTTGTAATCAACAAAGTACATTTATATATATAAATAACAATATGCTTTTATTTTTATTCCATAACAAATTTTCTTTTTTAAACAATATGCAAAAGAACTAATGGCTTTCAGAAACTAATTTCTAAAAAAATTATTCACACCCGTCGCTTGATGTGCGTAAACGACTAGTACCTTAATAAACATTTATAATCAAATGTTGAATTTTAAGAGGTACCACTTGTAATGTGATATGTACTACCAGTTTATGCATTGCATAACCATTGAAAAAGTAGAAAAAAATCATATCACCCCTGTTATTAAGGCATTATTGTTTTGACCTGACTCATTCCCTTATCTCGTCGTTTCCCCATATCTCTACAGATTCTGTTCGTTGTTCATATAAAGTTGAAGACACATTCAAATCAGTGCCTCTCCATCAGTGATTATCACCTAAACCTCCACCGTCCAGCAAGAAAAAGTAATTTTTGGATTTGGTTCATCAGGTCTATTTATTTACCGGTTTTGTATTTTTTTTTAGGGCAACTAAAGCATACAATCTCTCCTCTCTATCTCACTCGATTTCTGTCTCTTGAAGAACCACCGTGCCACCGCCATTCTGTAACATCCCAAAAATACAAGCCAAAAATTTCGTTTAATTTAATAATAAAAACCATAGTCGAGATACCTCATATAAAAATCATAAGCAATGTATCTCAAAATATTATAACGACTGTCAAGTATGTCAGAGTATAAACATCCCAGGCTGAACAAATGGTGTGTGCACTACAATCTTCCCGAGCTCCTCTTTTGAAAACTGAGTACCTGAAACCAAAACTGAAAGTTGTAAGCACAAAACTTAGTGAGCTCCCCCAAACTAACACATACCATACAATAACACATAAAGCACATACTTGGCCTTGACCCTCTGCATCAGACCGAAGTCCAGAACTGACTAGGGCCTTGCCCACTACATCGGACTGAAGTCCGGAACTAACTAAGGTCTTGCCCTCTGCATCTGACCGAAGTCCGAAACTGACCGAACATAACATAACATAATCATAACATATAACAATAACACATATACTGCATACTGCATCGAACCGCAGTCCGGAACACATAACACATAGACATGCTTGAATCACAAAGACATAAAGCATACTGAACTACTTCTCGGGACCACCCCGACATCGGACCGCAATCTGGAACTACTGTTATCTAAACGGGTCAGCATTATGGCCGTAGACCCATTCCTACTGGAAGGAAACTCAACTCACACTGCTGAAGTCTCGCTGACAAAACCCTAGTTGTTGGATGACAGATTCCTGAATCTGTCAATTATCAAAATAAAACCCAATTAATAATTAGGTTCCACTACATCACTATAAGTACATACTTGGGGTCATTACTACGTTACCCCATGCTTGGCTTTATTCAAGCCCAAGGCCCAATCCATAGGCCCAAAAGTCCAACCTTGGCTCAAAGCCCAATATATGGCCCATTTTTCCAAATTGGGCCCATACCTCTATATGGTCTTAATCTAAGGCCCAACCAAAAGTCCAGTCCAACATTCGACATTCTAATGGCCCAATATCACATAATCATGAAGGCCCAATAAAAGGCCCAACAATAAACCCAAGTGAAATTAGGGTTTTACATAAAATGACGATTAGGGTTAAGTGTTTATCAGTTAACACATTAAGGACTTAATCCATTAAGTCCATCACTCTTCTAAATAAATCATATGGTGTGATTGGGCTTAATACATAGTTCAATATAAAATATTATAAATGTCTTGTTTAAAAGTAAGGTGTCTAACCCCATATCAATTCAATGTCCCAACTGCATGGGTAGACTTATTTCACCCTCACTCATTTGTTATAGGATATGTCTTAGATAAGCTCAATTACGTATAATTGACCATCTCCTCAACGTAAATCACATTTAAATGTCGCTAGCTAATATTACCCGGTCCGCATTGAATAACCATATTCATATAAATACTTACACCAAACCTTAATTAAATAAACAATGTCCATATTAAGTATTCACATGATAAAAATATAATTAACTTAAATAAGGCCTTGCTATTGCAATCCAAATTCCAAGTCCAATACTAGATAGGTTCATCATCTAGCCAATTGGTTTACCAGCCCAATAAACAATTCGTTAGCCTACTAGAAATCGGGCCTAAGTATCCAAACAGGGGAGTTAAGGGAGCCGGTACCTTTATTGCTTCCAACTTCGATGCCAAATAGCGCCTCCCTCCATGACCAATTCCACACTTCCACTCCAGTGGTAGCCTCACCTCCGGCGAAGCTCCTATTTCCTTCACACAGTGACCGTTGGTTGGAAGCACTCAACAGTCTCCCTCATTGTCTCTGGGGAGAAACGGGGCTATCAAATCCATCTCCTGTTTATTGATTCTTTGAAGGCGCCACAACGATTTCCTCAAGAGAAAAACGAAGGTCAACACCTTGCTAATCGTCATTGCCATTAATGGCTTTTAGCGCCGCCGTCGGCGATACAGCTCGCCGGAAAATCATTAGACCATAGAAACGGGATTAAAACCCATCAATCAATCTCTCTCTAATCGAAATCACCAATGAGAGATAAGAAATAAAAAGGGTGAATCGAGACTTACCTACTTTCACTGCTTAACATACGGGATTCGTCGGAGACCCACGCAAATGTCGGAGAGTAACGTAACCATTAGAAGACGCCTCCCCCATCGGGTTCACGGCGTCAAGCAGAGTGGGTGCTGGAGGATTGATTCCGTTCTCGCTAGTCTACCACCCCCTATTTCTCTCAACAAATACTCTAGTGAGAGCTCCGAAGGACGCCATAGCTTGGTGGCGACAACCTCCTCATCTCCGACTTCCTCTTGGTCATGGCACTCTTTCACACCTCTCTCTATTACTCCCTCTTTCTTAACGCCTAAGGACATATATTCCCTTCATTCCATCTAAGGATTTGCTCCTTATAATCTGATGATGTGGGTGAGGCAACAAGAGCAGATACAAGTCCCTCCCTCACGCTTTGTCGCTTAACAGGGGGACCAGATGCTTAATTTTCACATATAGGCATAAATAGCCCCTGATGTTTGGTCACCTTACACGCTTAATCCTTCACCTTAAATTCCATTCAAACTAAGATCCATAATTTACCCAAACAACCCTCCACTTTGAGAATCTTTTGCAAAACAAATCCAGAAATTACCCTTTAGCCCCTGAATAATCCAAATTATAACATTTGGCTTCCAAAACCAACATCTCACTAAATATTATGGATTTTAGGGCTACTATTCTTTCTTAAATTTTTTTTATCTATTCATCTACTTAATAAACAGAGTGTTACACATTCTCTATACAAATCTCAGGTAAAACAACTTTTTTTTGAACTTTTATATTGAACAGATTACAAGTGAATTTCTTTTTCATCTCTTATATTGAAGAAATTGCAACTAGATTTCGTTTTGATCTATTTATATGTTCAAATCATCACCTTTCTCCACCTGCCCGACACCTCCGGCGTAGCCGACCACTCCCACTATCTGTCATCGTTATAGCGACCTAAATTGATCGGTTTTCTATTCCCACACCTAGTGTTTGGCAAAGAACTACCCTTTGTGTGGTATAATTGATATAACTCTTATGTGACTCCTACCTTGCAGAAGAGGTGAAACATCCCAAAAATATGACCCAAAAATTTCATTTTTCATTCAAGTAAAAACAGTATTCCAAATCATTGTTCATACAACCCAAATAAAATAAGTATGTCAAACATCATAAAAATCAGAGTGTGTCCCATAAACAGAATCCTTATGGTGTGTGCGATGCAGTTAACTCAAGCTCTTCCCATTGGAACCGAAAGTACCTGAAATATAAACTAAAAACCATAAGCACAAAGTTTAGTGAGTTCCCCAAAGTACCACATACCAACATACATAACATATAACGGACCCCACCCAATGAGTATAATGGGCCCTGCACTAACTCATTTAACGGGCCCCACCCAATCAGTATAACGGACCCCACCCTAACTTGCATAACAGGCCCCACCCAATGAGTATAACAGGTCCCGCCCTAACTCGTATAACGGGCCCCTCCCTAACTCGCATAACGGGCCCTGCCCACATACAAATCATATAGCAACAAATAACATATACGATAATCATCGATCCTCGCCCATAAAACATACAAGCACGTACACATACTAGTGTCATACAAACAATGAGTATCCTAACAGATCATATCATGGGTCGGCATTGGTGCCTTCGACCCGCTATACATGGTGAGGAAAATCACCTCGAATGCTGAATCTCACTGAAGATCCTTAGCTGTTGTCTTGAAGACTCCCCGAGCTATTAGTACAAAATAACACCCAATTAACACTTGTGTTCCAGACTATAACTAATGATCCATACTTTCAGTGAAATGACCAATTTACCCTTTTCCTAGCTTGATCCAAGACTAAGACCCAAATCCAAAATCAAAAAGGCCCAATATCGAATAACCCTTTAAGGCCCGCTTATGGCCTAATTCCTTTTTATGGTACTTAGCCCAAGGCCTAGTAATATTTATGGCCCAAAACTCCCAAAATAAAAGGGCCCAACCAACCCCTAACCTTCTAAGCCCAAAACATGGACCAAATCTAAAGCCCAACTTTGAAATGCCACCTGACTGAGTACGCAGGGCATACTCAGCTTGTACATAAAGTGTACTGGCTCGAAGGCTTGTATGTTGTGCGTATAGGCTTGTACGCCCAACGTACTCATCCATATCATCCTTCTTCTAGATTTAGCTCTCAACCCATTAAGACTTTGCCCCAGAATGCAGATCTAACCTCCTTGAGCTGGGTTATCACGTAAAGTTGCCAACTTTACATCTATGCATGGCTATATGAAGCTCTAGATCTCAAGAAGGACTTAATAAGAGACTTAATGAATGCATGAGGCGCTAAACTCCATAAAGTTGGCTCCTTTATGCCTAAGGAGCCCATGATAACCTTAGATATGAAAGAATAAGTATTTAGGATGTCTTAATTCCATCATTCACCCAAACCATGGCAAAAAAACATAACAATTTAACCCAAAAAGAGATCTAAGCAACTAGCAATCAAGATAAGAACTTGATACCTCAAACTCCTTGCAAAATGGGTAGTGGTTCTGGATCCAAGACTTCCTCTTAAATCTTAGCAACTTCAAGATCTTCTAAATCCTTCATAGTGCACAAAATAAACACCAAACTCACTTCAAAGGCTCAAATGCTTAACAATAGAGGCTACAACTCTATTTAGGGTTTTGGAGGCTTTGGATGTTGGAAATGAGGCCAACCCTAGAGAATAAGGTGGCGTATATAGGATGCAAGACCCTCAGTTAAGGTTTCATTAAAGTCCAGGTATGCCCAACGTATGCATGCGTACGCCCAACGTACGTGACCTGGGTTCTGACTCACCAATAACTCAGTACGCTAAGTGTACTGGCTTTTCAACCAGTATGCTAAGTTTACCAAGTGGTACGCCCAGCGTACTACTTCAGGGACCAAAATGCATAATTTGAAAATAAAGGGGTCATAAGGTACATACCGGGGCACAAGTGTTACAATTCTCCCCCATTTGAATCAGACTTCGTCCTCGAAGTCCGTCACTCTAAATAACTTTGTGTAGTGCTCCCTCATCTTGTCCTCGGGCTCCCAATTCCACTATGACCCCTTGCGGTGCAGCCATTGCATCTTCACTAGCTCAACAACCTTGTTCCTCAAGGTATTCGTCTTCCGACCCAAAACTGCCACCAAACTCTTAATATAATTCAGACGGTCATCTACATGAATATCCTCCACTGGAACAACTGCGAAATTATCCACCAAACACTTCCACAGCTGAGAGACATGAAACGTGCTATGAATCTAACTGAGCTCGGTTGGAAGATCTAGACGATACGCAACCCGGACCACCCAAGCCAAAAACCTGAAGGGACCAATATACCTGGGGCCCAACTTTCCCCGCTTCCTGAATCGGATGACACCTTTCCAAGGTGACACCTTCAGTAGAACCATATCTCCCACCTGAAACTCCAAGTCTAACTGACGATTGTCAGCATAACTCTTCTCCAGACTCTGAGCCGTCTGGAACCTACTCCGAACACGCTGAATCAGCTCAATGGTTTTGAGGACCACCTTAATACTCCCCATGACTCGCTGACTGACCTCACCCCAACAAATTGGGGTCTTATATTTCCTCACGTAGAGCATCTCAAAAGGAGGTCGATCAATGCTAGTGTGGTAACTGTTGTTATACGAAAATTCCGCTAACAGAAGATACGTATCCCAACTCCCACCAAAATCCAACATGCATGCACGCAACATATCCTTAAGAATATGGATAGTCCACTCACTATACCCATTAGTCGATGGATGAAAAGTTGTACTGAAATTGAGACGAGTGCCCAACTCGTCATGGAACTGCTTCCAAAATCTGGAAGTAAACTTAACATCCCTGTCTAAAACCACTGATACTGGCACTCCATGACGTGCCACCACCTCCCTGATATAAATCTCAACTAACTTCTCTGCAAAAATACTCTCCTGAATCGAGATGAAATGCGTGCTCTTGGTCAATCATTCCATGATGACCCAAATTGAATCCACTCCATGTGCAATCCTGGGAAGCTACGTGATAAAACCCATAGTGATGTCTTCCCATTTCCATACAGGAATGTCCAACGACTACATCTTGTCGTGAGGATGCTGATGCTCGGCCTTGACTTTCTTGCAAGTCAAGCACCGTCGACATACAATACCACATCCCGCTTCATGCAGGGCCACCAATTATCAGGAAGAAGATCCATATACATCTTCTTCTCCCCAGGATGAATGGAGAACCTCGACATATGGGCCTCCTCTATCAGAACCTGGTGTACACCGCCCCAATACGGCACCCAAACCCGCCGATGTAGAGTCAACAATCCACAAATATCATAATTGAAGGAAGCCACCTGACCTACAATGTGCTCAATCTTCTGATGCTCTTCCTTCTTAGCCTCGACCGGAGCCTCACGAATCCGCTCCAACAGTGGAGTAATCATGATAATCCTCAACACATATATCTCTAATCGGAGCCGCCACCGCCTTGCGGTTGAGAGCATCGCCCACCACATTGGCATTCAACGGATGATAAAGGATCTTACAATTGTAATCCTTCACCACATCCAACCACCTTGGCCTCTTGCACGAACCCTCAACACTAGACATGGAATCTGGCTTCCTTTTCTTCTCCTTCCATAAATCTCCCTCTCCCTAGCCCTCGCTATCATTTCTTCTAGTGTCTTGCAGCTGGATCGGCCAACGAATTGCTGAATGTCAGTCCTCAGCATCTCATGGTACCGGGCCTTCTTCATCTCCTCATCTGCCACATACTATGGAACTATAAGTGCCCTCTCCCTGAACATAGCAGTGATTTTAGCCACCATCTTAGTAGTCTGGTGGGGATCCAGGAACTCTCGCGCCAACTGTTGCACCTCAATCACCAGTGCAAACTCAACTCGGAACCTGGTTGAGAAATCACCCCAGGTCATCATATCCACAACATCATCACCCACAAAATGCCCTACCTCCTCCCACCAATCACGTTCCCTATCCTTCAAGAGGTAGGAAGTTAGTCTGACCTTGTCCCCCTCGGGACAACGGCTGGTACGGAAGGCATTAGCAACATCTTCTAACCACCTGCTGCTCTCAATGAGGTCCTTGTGCTCATTATAATCTGGTGCTCGACATGCCCGAAACTCCCTGAAAGTCAGAAAATGCGTCCCCACCAAAGCCACAATATCAGCGCGAAAGGCACTCAACCACTAATCTAGGATCTCCAGAATACCCTCCTTGACCGATCCAAAGATCACAGGAATCTGCTCAAGGACACTACGCGTAATCTCAGACGAGATGAACTCCTTCGTCTGGTCATCAAGCTGCTACGCTCCAGAACCTGATCCTGAGCCCTCCCCAATACCAGAACTGCCAACTGGTCTGCCTCACAATACCACTATACTGATAATTGAACAATACAAACCATCAGAATACACATCGAAATATAAACATGGGGGAATCAAAACTCCACAAGCTCCCTGGCTTCATCGCAAACCTCCTTGAATCAAGTATGGATCCTCTACTTCCAGTAGTACGGACCCATACTACCTTCCACATCTAGCTGTACTTTCCTTAAGAAGTGCCTTAACTAAACAAAGTCACTTTATATAACAAACAATTCCCCTCATAGATAAGGCTCCCAACACTAGATCTCGTCCTAGGTTTTCCTAGGGCAAACTCCACACCACTCTCCGCCATCAGCTGCAGAAGGAACTCCCGCTAACTTCCTCTAACTAGCCCATGAATACAATTACATATTACAAAAACTATATAATTCTTCAAATAAGAGGTCTCACACTACAACGGATGGACTCAAACAAGAGGTGCGCAATAGAATTAAAACCTAAACCTCTAAAATTATTTAGTTCCCATAATATGTAGCTTATCATATTCGTTTACTAGTTAGCAGAAGCTAGTTAGAACTCCTAAAAGCACAAAGCAAGCAACATTCAAGCATCAAGTAACCAAGCATAACCTAATCACGTTTTCCTATCACTTACTAATTAGCACTAGCATGCAATTCTATAAGCTCACACAATAGCCATACAAAGACATCTCTCCTTAGAATTATATCATGCAAAACTGAGAAGATCCTTAGACCTAACTAGCATGCGATTCACAAATTCACAGATCAAAACATATCAGATAACATGTATGGGTAATTTGGGAAACTTACTAGAGTTCGGTTGATTGCATGCACCACACCCTCTCTTATTTTAGAAAGCCTTTTCTTAAAATATGTTTCTTTTGAATTTTTTTTTTTACCAAATCCTTATTATTCCAAATCATTTCTCATACAACCCAAATCAAGTATTTGATACCAGCTTGAAACATCCCAAAAATATGACCCAAATATTTCATTTCTCATTCAAGTAAAAATAGGATTCTAAATCATTGCTCATGCAACCCCAATAAAATAAGTATGTCAAACATCATAAAATCAGAGTGTGTCCCATAAACAGAATCCATATGGTGTGTGCGATGCAGTCAACTCCAGATCTTCCCCTTGGAATCGGAAGTACCTGAAACATAAACTAAAAACCGTAAGCACAAATCTTAGTGAGTTCCCCAAAGTACCACATTCCAACATACATAACATATAATGGGCCCCGCCCAATGAGTGTAATGGGCCCCGCCCTAACTCTCATAACGGACCCCGCCCAATGAGTATAATGGCCCCGCCCTAACTTGTATAACGGGGCCCATCCACATACAAATCATATAGCAACTAATAACATACAAGATAATCATTGGGCCCCGCCCAGAAAACATACAATCACGTACACATACTAGTGTCACGGAAGATCCCTAGTTGCTATCCTGACGACTCCCCAAGCTATCAGTACAAAATAACATCCAATTAACACTTGATTTCCAGACTATAACTAATGATCGATACTTGGGGTGAAATGACCAACTTACCCTTGGCTTAGCTTGATCCAAGACTAAGTCCCAAATCTAAAATCAAAAAGGCCTAATATCAATCAACCCTTTAAGGCCCACTTATGACCCAATTGTAACATCCGGGATTTATAAGGTACTAATTTTTCTATTTATATAAGGTTAATGGTTTTATAAGGTTTAGGCTTAGACATTTGGGCCCTCGTAATTGGGCTAAGGAAGCACCATACGCGGAGCGTACCTTTCCATGTATGCTCAATGTACTCAATAGACTGGAACGCGGACGCCGTGCGTGTATGCCCAACATACCAGGATTTCACGCAGCGTACGCATGCAGGATCTAATACTTTAAATTTTAGGGTTTGATCCCTATATAAAGGACCTTATGCCTTTGGTCCAACCTCCCTCTCAACCTTAGACATCCACCATGAAAACCCTAATGCATATTTGTGTGTTCTTGTGATTTGGAAGCCACTTGAGAGGATTTTAGTGTTGTTTTGGTGTTTAGAAGAGAAAGGAGTTTGAAGAAGGAGCAAGGATTCAAAGGGAGCTTGTAGATCCAGAAGATTAGCACCATTTCTGAGTCGTTTGAGGTATCAAGCTTCAAACTTGATCATTTTATGTTTAGAATTGATTTTGGGGTGTTTTAAGTCACTTTTGGACTCCATTGTTGAGGTTACTTGAGTTTTGATAGTTTCAGAACATAAGAGCTCTCCTTTTAGGCTTTTAGAAGCACTTAGAGTAATAAAAATCGGACCTTCATGGTTAAGCCACAACCATGCAAGTGTTTAAGGTCATAAAGTTGGGTTAAGGACCAAAGATCATGTTTTAACCCCAACCATGCATGCAAGCACATAAAGTTTGTGACTTTATGGACTAGAGTGCCTTAAAGGACCTAGATCTACATTCTAGACGTGAGGACTTAACGGGTTAAGTCACAAATGAAGCCCCAAGAAAGCTTGTTGGTACGCCTTGCGTACACCCTAGTACGCTACGCGTACTAGGTCAACTTCTCATTTTGGTCAAGGCCAGCATACGCTGGGCGTACATGCCAAGTACGCCACGCGTATGCATGCAGAGTGACGAACTTGGGCCTTTGGGCCTTAGAATTTTGGGCTTGGATAGTTGGGCCCTGTGGCCCACTGTGGAACAAAGTTTATGTGCCTAGAATTGGGACTTAGAGTATTGGGCCTTTTGGGCCATATTGGGCCACTCGAGATTACTTATTTTGGACTAAGGATTTATTGGGCTTGTAAAAGGTCCATTTGAAGAGTGGGGCGCAATTTAGAAAATTGGGCCTTTAGTGGGCTAATAGTGGTCTGGGAAAGATAAGATAGAAATGAGCCTTGGGTGTGGTCCAAATTAGACCAAGAGGTAAAATGGTCATTTTACCCTAAGATGTATTATGGATTTTGACTAAGTGTTAGTATGATAAAGATAGCCGGGGAGTCATCGGCGCAACTGTTAGAGATTCCTTCCAGTGATATTCGACATTCAATTTTACGAGGTGAGTTACCTTCCAGTAGGAGTGTGTCTAAGGCACCAAGGCCGACCCACTAGTAAGAGTTATAATAGGGATAATTGTCTTTGTGATAATTATCTGGTATGTCACTATCTGTTATGATTATGTGCCAGTATGCTATGATGTTATGTGATATGTGATAGGAGGGGTAGGATAGGCCCCGGTATCGGTCGATAGGGCCGAAGGGGTACGCCATCACCCAGATAAGCTAGGCGGTATATGACTATATGTTTATGCACTAGGATGCTATGTGGTAGAGTAGGGGTAAAATACTCCCCGATACCGGTCGAAAGGAGCGAAGGGTTAGGCCAGCACCCTGATATGCTAGGCAAGGTATTGATCAAAATGACCGAAGGGGTAGGCTAGCACCCTGATATGCTAGGCTAGGTATCGGTCGACATGACTGAAGGGATAGGCCAACACCCTTATATGCTAGGCAGTTACCAGTTGAAAGACCCCGAAGGGGTAGTCTAGTACCCGAATAAGTTAGACAGTATGTATGTTATATGGTATGTGGTATGATGGGGGAACTCACTAACCTTTGTGCTTATGGTTTACAGTTTTTGTTTCAGGTCCTTCTTCTTCAAAGGGAAAGGAGCCGACACGGTAGCAACGCATCACACCACTATTTTCCGCACTATGATATTCTTGGGATTGTACTCTGACATTGTTACTATATTATGATATGCTTTTGAGACATATGATCTTTGGCTTTGATGGAATGAAATAACTTGATGATGTTGGCCTAACTCCTTCACAATGCACAAAATAAACATCAAACTCTCTTCAAAGGCTCAAATGCTTAACAATAGAGACTACAACTCGATTTAGGGTTTTGGAGGCTTTGGATGCTGGAAATGAGGCCAACCCTAGAGAATAAGGTGGCTTATATAGGGTGTAAGACTCTCAATTAGGGTTTCATTAAAGTCCACGTACGCCCAACGTACACATACGTACGTCTAACGTATGTGAATTGGGTCCCGACTCGCCAATAACTCAGTACGCTAAGCATACCAAGTGGTACACTCCGCGTACTGACTTTTCAACCAGTACGCTAAGCATACCAAATGGTACACCCCGCATACTATTTTAGGGACCAAAATGCATAATTTCAAAATAAAGGGGTCATAAGGTACATACCAGGACACAAGTGTTACAGGATGGAGTGTGGTTCTTATGACACCACTCTCTCTAGCCTAAAAAAGTAAAAAGGAAAATGATTATTTTAAAAAACTCTTTTGAAAATACAAAACTCTTTGATTTTGTTGTCCGTTAAAACCAAAGTTATACCCACCATTTTATCAATTTCAAAATACAACATTTTTTACTATTTTATTTATTTATTTATTTATTTATTATTATTATTATTATTATTATTATTATTATTATTATTATTATTATTATTGTTATTTAATCGATAATGTTAAAAAGTACCGATAAAAAGGTTAAAATATTATTTTTTATTACTTTGCACCTTTGACAATTTTTAAAATATTAATCGAAGCGTAAAGCCCATTACCTAAATTATCACTGAAAGCCCATATTGCCATCCCGACACTTATGATGTATCAATATGAATATGCACAAGGGCACACCAGAAAAAAAATATATGATAATAATAATAATAATAATAATAATAATAATAATAATAATAATAATAATAATAATAATAATAATAATAATAATAATAATAAAACCTATTCATTTACTTATTTAAAACATGATAATTATTTCGAAGCGTATAAGATAAACTATATAATAAAATAAACATATTTTGAAACAGTTTTAATTTTAATAAAGGATAAATTAAGATCAATACTTGAGGATATGTTATATGAATTTATTAAAGCATTTAGTTATCAAATAAAAACTAGTTCTTAACCCATCATTTTCTGTTTCAGATAATTCCGATTCGTAGTTGTCTTTCTATTTTTATAATAATAATAATAATAATAATAATAATAATAATAATATCTAATATATATATATATATATATATATATATATATATATATATACATTCGGTTTTTTTTTTTTTTTTTTTTTTTTTTTTTTTTTTTTTTTTATAAAAAATGTGGCCTAAAAAAAATTTTAAACGGAAAAAAGAGGTGAATTTTTTGGTATAACCCGGTATGTGTGCGTCCAATGTAAAATTGTACTTCTATTTCCTTGAGCGTTGATCATTATGATTTACGACGTTCACGATTGGTTCATTGTTAATTATGGTTTTCTATTGAACTTCAATATATATATATATATATATATATATATATATATATATATATATATATATATATATATATACTAGTTTATAACCCGTGAGAACCACGGTTATAAAATTAATTAAACTTTCATATAAAAAGTCAAAATTATTAATTAATTATTTTAAATAAATTGTTATTTAAGAGAAATTTTTTTAGTTATATAAAATTATAATCCTTGATTTAAATAAATACATGAAGTTATATCATCTTATAATATGTATTAAATTTATTTTATTTTTCAATCTAATGTTATTAATTTAATATAATTAGAGTGAGAAAATTTGAAATTTGAAATTTAAATAAAAAAATCAATTATTAGTTTAATGTAATTAGAGTGAAAAAATTTAAAATTTGAAATTTGAAATGAATAATTAATAGATTGACAAGTAGCATGATAATGAATATATAACATTAATGAGGTGTTCTAATTGTATGACACTTGTCAATTGGTAATTAAACCTATTCTTTTATTAGAATATATATATATATATATATATATATATATATATATATATATATATATATATAGAGAGAGAGAGAGAGAGAGAGAGAGAGAGAGAGAGAGAGAGAGAATTAAGATCATATAAAACATCAGTTATTGTGTGAATGTATGACAAATTATGGTCCCTAATTATTAACGATAAGTACAGAATTTTACATTTGTCTAATATATTTTCCATAAATAATTCAACAATATATATGGAAGTAGTAAGATTAACGTTTTAATCAATTTCCATATTACTCGACACCTTTCATTTGATCTTATGATCTTCATAAAAGAACAAAGTTTATTTTAAAAATCTTTAATTGTGATCGGCATCTACTTCACATCATCACGATGTAAGGTTTTTCTTTTTTTAAATCAATGGTTAATCCGAATTAAAAATCGATGTTTATTTGTTTTCAATTTCAAATTGCGTAGATTTAGAATCGATTTGGGCATGAACATATGTCAAAATATCCAACGGTAAATAACATAAACGACAATTTTATCTCAAATTTGACACTGTGTTTTTCAGTTTGTTACAATTCTGACCACTTGAGCGGTCAATCAGGTTACATGCTGACGTGACATGATGACGTGTCAGTTTTGATGACGTGGCATGCTGACATGATATACTGACGTGTCAAAATTGATTTTTTTTCCATAAAAAACACTAGGTTTTCATTTTTTTCGATTTTGACAATAAGTTTATTTCTTTTTTTCAATTTTGACACTATGTTTTTTTTGTTCTAAATCGAATATCATTTATTAAATTTTGTTCAATTTTGACCATTTTCCATTTAAAACCATATAAATATATCTTTTTAATACATTTTAAACCATATAAATATATATTTTTTTCGTTTAAAAACCATATTTTTTATTTAAATACAAGGTGTTTATTATTATTATTATTATTATTATTATTATTATTATTATTATTATTATTATTATTATTTTACATTCAAAGCATAATGTATAAATATGCATTAGTTATATAATGAGAATCAAACTAACCATAAGTTTCTAATAAAATATAAAAATTTCAGGGTTGCAAACTTGACATCCGGTGTTTAATTGACTACACGCGTCCAAACCTCCAAACTCATTTTAAAGTTGTATATTTAATATAAAATACGGTTTTTATATAACAAATACATATTTATACATAAAATTATGGTTTAAATGTAAAAAAAGAAAAATACCTTGTATTTATACAAAACTATGGTTTTTAATTGAAAAAAAACGTATTTATTCGGTTTAAATGTATTAAAAAGTTACTTATACAGTTTCAGATAGAAAATTGTCAATATTGAACAAAATTAGTAAAAATGATGATCAATTTGGAAAAAAAAACATAGTGTCAAAATTGAAAGAAAAAATTAAACTTAGTGTCAAAATCGAAAAAAGTGAAAATTTAGTGTTTTTTGTGGAAAAAAAAATCAATTTTGACACGTCAGCATATCATGTCCGCATACCACGTCATCATGCCACGTCAGCATGTAACTTGGTTGACCGGTCAAATGATCAGAATTGTAACCAATTGGAAAACACAATGTCAAATTTGAGAAAAAAAAACATGTGTCAAATTAAAATTTTAGTGCAAATTAAGTGTTTTTTATGCTATTCAACAAAGACAATTTGATATTGCTATCAACATCTTTGTCGAGACTCAAGAAATCAAAAGCAGAATGAAGGAGGGAATATTAGAAGAAAGGTAAAAAGAATTGTTTACATTAACTGTTACTCGGCAAAGCCATCTTTTTTCCAAGTAACACATTAAGAATTATATTCTCTAGTTGATATTTGAAATGCAGGAGTCAGTTCTAAAAGATTTTTCATTTGACATTAAGAGTATCATTCTTTAAGAATTGAATATGAGAATAATATCGTTGCTGGAAAAGTTTTTTTTTCTTTTTTTCTGAATTTACGGTTTAAACTATTAGAATATGAATACAGAGAAGAAGAAGAAGAAAAGGCGAGAGGGAAATTCTTTGTATATTATTGTATATTTACAGAGCAATATAAACCGGGTATTTATAATAAGTTAAACCTAACTAATTGTGATATACACGGAAAGTATAACAACATTTTGACAGGGTAAAATTACATGTGGGTAAATAAGGTGTAGTCCCTGTTTATGGCTTAATATGCCCCCGCAAGATGGACGATCCGGAGATGAGACCAATCTTGGATAGTAAGTAGTGAAAACGTGGTCGTGGAAGAGATTTGGTTAGAGCATCAGCGAGTTGATCATCTCCAGCGATGTGTTGAACTCTGAGGGAACCTTGCTGGACCTTTTCGCGTACAAAATGGAAGTCTAAGGCAAGATGCTTCATTCGTGAATGGAAGACTGGGTTTGCTGAGTAGGAGGTGGCGCTTAGATTGTCACAATAAATGACTGGTGTAGTTGCAGATTGATATCCAAGTTCACTGAGTAATGATGTAAGCCATTGAACTTCGGTCATTGTAGATGCAACTGCTCTAAATTCAGCTTCGGTGGAACTTCTAGCAAGAGTACTTTGTCGTTTTGAACTCCATGAGATAGGGTTTGAGCCGAGGTAGACAATGTATCCTGTTGTACTTCTGTAGTTGTCTTTGTCACCAGCCCAGTCAGCGTCAGTGAATGCATGGAGAGTGAGTGGTGAGTTGCGTTTTAGGAGTATACCATGGTGTAAAGTGCCATGCAGATATCTTAGTAACCGCTTCAAAGTTGTCCAGTGTAAGGAAGTGGGTGCATGCATAAATTGAGACAGGCGATTAACTGTGAAAGATATATCTGGTCTAGTTAAGGATAAGTACTGCAAAGCACCGACTAAGGCACGATATTCAGTTGGTGATGAACGAGGTGTACCACCTGTCAAGGTTAGAGGTTCAGAACTAGTCATTGGTGTTGAAACGGGTTTACAATCACTCATTTTGGCTCTAGTGATGATGTCAATGACGTATTTCCTTTGAGAGAGAAGAATACTAGTGGAGTTAGGAATTACTTCGATCCCTAAAAAATAAGATAAGGGACCCAAATCTTTGAGAGAGAATTTATTAGCAAGATTAGTAATAAATTGTGAGAGATGTGTGGGAGAGGGTCCTGTGAAAATGATATCATCTACATAAACAAGAACTAGGATGAGTAAGGAATTATGGTGAAGAATAAAGAGAGATGGGTCAGAGATGGCAGCTTTAAAGCCATGAGATTTTAGGTAAGATTTGAGTTCATTATACCAAGCTCTAGATGCTTGACGGAGACCATATAGAGCTTTGTTTAGCTTGCAAACATGGTTTGGAAATGAGGAATGAACGAATCCTGGGGGTTGAGAAATGTAAACATCTTCATTGAGATTTCCTTGCAAGAAGGCATTGTTTATGTCTAGTTGCCTTAAGGACCAGTTATGTGAAATTGCAAGAGAGAGAAAAAGTCGTAAGGTGGCTGGTTTTAGAACAGGACTGAAAGTTTCTTTGTAGTCAATACCGGGGCGTTGATGAAAACCCTTTGCAACTAGGCGTGCTTTAAGGCGTTCAATGGATCCATCTGGTTTATATTTCGTTCGGTATACCCACTTGCATCCAACAAGGTTTTGTGCTTGAGAAGAAGGTACGAGAGACCAAGTGTTGTTGCGTTTCAGGGCATCAAATTCTTCTTGCATGGCTTGGCGCCATGCTGGATGTTTAAGGGCTTGAGTGGTTGTGGTAGGTTCTAATGGATAAGAGGGAGAAGCAGTGTATAATTTGAAATCAGAGTTGAAATAATGTGTGTTTGGTTTAGGGTTTGGGCTAGTGTTCATTCTTGTAGCTGGAGGAGATGAGTTGGGAGAATGAATATCATGGATGGGAGATGGAATGAGGTTTATATTTTCGTTAGGTGAAGGAGAGGAAGGAGGGTTGGAGGTGGGAGTGAAGGATGTTGTGTGGTTTGTATGTGATGGTGGGTAATGAGTAGATGAGGTGAGAATTGGAAGAGAAAGAGGAACCCAGTCATCAAGATTGACTGGTGAGTGAGAGGGTGAGGTGTTTGTGAGTTTGGTGAAAGGGAATTCATTTTCTATGAAGATAACATGTCTAGATGTGTAAATTTTAGAAGAGCTAGGATCATATGTATAGTATGCGCTTTGGGTGGATGAATAACCAACGAAGATACAAGGTGTAGATTTAGGATGGAGTTTGTGAGGGGAATAGGGTCTGAGCCATGGGTAGCATAAACATCCGAAGCTTTTTAGTTTGAGGTAGTTTGGTTCTTTTTGGAAGAGACATCGGAATGGGGAGAGATTATGTAGAGTGGAGGTAGGTAGATGATTTATGAGGTAAGCAGCTGTGGTGAATGCAAATGGCCAGAAGGTGACTGGTATTTTGGAGTAGGAGAGTAAGGCTAGGCCTGTTTCGACAATATGTCGATGCCTTCGTTCAGCATAGCCATTGTGTTGAGGTGTGTAGGGTGGAGAGGTGAGATGAGAGATACCTGATGATGCAAGGTGGGTGGCAAGTTTTATGTATTCACCGCCATTATCAGAGAAGAATTGTTTTATCTTTGTGTTGAAATAATTTTCAACTAGGAGCTGAAAGCGAGTGAATATGGAAAGTGATTCAGATTTCCTTTTCATAGGATAAAGCCATATATATTTAGTGAAATGATCAACAAATATAATGTAGTATTTGAAATGATCAAAGGATTCAACAGGAGAACACCAAACATCTGAAAAAATAAGTTCTAATGGTGCATTAGATGTAAGAGAGGATTCGTGGAATGGTAAACAATGACTTTTATTAATCTGACATGAATTACAATTGTCAACAGAACTTGAATCAAAAGAAAGAGAGGAAGACAATTGCTTGAATACTTTATTTTGTGGGTGGCCTAATCGATGGTGCCACATGGAGGGATTGGAACGATGCATTGTGAAGATGGTAGGTGAAGGAGCTGATCGAAGTTCATACATCCCTTTAGTTGTTGTTCCCTGGAGGAGAGGAAGTTTGGATGCCAGATCCTTAATGACAAAAACAAAAGAATAAAATTCTATTAGAAAATGATTATCAAGACATAAGCGAGAGATAGACATGATGTTTTGAGATAAGGAGGGAACATAAAGGACATTTTTTAAAATTAGTGGTGTGTTGGGTGTGTGAATGACAACAGAGCCGATATGGGAGATTTGTAGACACGAACCGTCACCAATAACTAGTTCTTCAGTTCCATCATAAGGTGCATGGATGGAAAGATTGTTGAGGTCGTTTGTTGCATGAAAACTAGCCCCGCTGTCAAACAACCAATTTGCTGTGTTTGCTGTTGGAAGAGGACTCATGACATGGGCTTGTGCATTTTGGATCTGTGTGTGTCGATATGGTGGTACAGAAGCAATGGGAAAGGATCTTTTAAAAATTGAGCAGTTGCTCAATGAGTGTCCTTTCTGATGACACCATTGGCATTTGCCTAAAAATGGGCGTTGACTACTTGTTTGGGGAACCTGTTTTGCTGGAGTAGGAAGCAAGCCTGTGGTGGTTGATTGTTGGCGAGGAGACCATGATTTTTTGTTGGAGTTGTGGTTGGCATAGAAGACAGTCGCTGGTTGATGAATTCCAACAGTAGCAGGGACTTGTTGAGCTATTGTTAACTCATGATTTATGAGTTTTTCATGCAATTCGTTGAAAGTAATAGGTGAGTCCCTTGCGTGTACATCATCAATAATGGGTTTATATGTGGATTGATCGAGTCCATAGGCAACAACATCTGTAATATCTTCCTGGTCGAGTTTCTTGCCCAGTATAGCAAGTTCATCAACCACAGTTTTGATGTTCTGCATATAGTCGGTAATTGTCTGGTTTGAGGTTTTTGTGATCTGTTTGAGACGATACTGCAGTTGTTTGATGTGCCCCCGTGATGGGGACGCATAAGTGCCCGCTAGGGTTTTCCATGCTTCGAGTGAAGAAGAAGCGTTTGTGACCAATGGGACGATTTGTGGAGATAGACTCCCAACAAGAGCTCCAAAAAGCAACCGGTCTTGCCTGAACCACTTCTGGTAGTCGACATGTGGAGTGATTGAACCATCAGCCGCGATTGTAGGAGTTGGTGCAGGGTGAGAACCATCGATGAATCGGTAAAGATCAAGTCCATGTAGTAGTGCCTCGATTTGTGTTTTCCACCCAAGATAATTTGTGGAAGTCAATTTTAGGGTTGCTGGAAAATTGACAATGGTTATCTCTTTGAGAATGGTGTTGATGGTGAGAGAAGAGGAGCCGCTGTCCATGACCGGTTGTTTTGGAGAAGATGGAGGAGAATTTTTGGGTGTGGTATGTGGAGAACCGAGCTTTGATACCATATTAGAATATGAATACAGAGAAGAAGAAGAAGAAAAGGCGAGAGGGAAATTCTTTGTATATTATTGTATATTTACAGAGCAATATAAAGCGGGTATTTATAATAAGTTAAACCTAACTAATTGCGATATACACGGAAAGTATAACAACATTTGACAGGATAAAATTACATGTGGGTAAATAAGGTGTAGTCCCTCTTTATGGCTTAATATAAACAACACCTTCTTTTAGAATAGTTACTAATATTCTACTAATATGAGTTTGAATATATTTAACCATTCTATAAGAATTTGGTTAATTCTGGTTGCATTCTCAAAGAATATGAAAGTGAAATTTTATAATTTTTCATCTTTTCTATTTTCAAGAATCGATATTATATTAAATTTGTTTTCTATATATTGCAATATATTACTCTATTGAAGAAGATGAAAGTCATAATCAATGAAGTTTCTATCAAGAAAATCGAATATATGCACATGCAAGGAACAATGATGATGAGTTGTTGATTTAAATGGGAACCAACATTCAGTTTGATTAAAGGAGATGAGAGTGAGAAAATTTTCTAATCTTTGATTTTACGGAGAACCCATAATGCAGATTTGTTCATTCGCATATGAAACTAATTTTGTTTATCTTTATATATATTGTTAACATTTTTGAAGAACGGTGAAACTAGTGTTGTTTATATTTAAATACATTATTACCATTCTTGAAGCATTAAAATATTTACCATTCTTTAAGCATTAAACATTACGATTAACATTCACTTTGATAATTCATACAATTGTACATATATCACTCTTTCTGCATCAAGGTCTTAAATTTTGTGAAAAACCATTACATAGGTAATTCTTAAATAGTATCAGTGGCAATTCTTAAAGAAGAACAATGTTAAAGGTAAAACAATGTTAAGGGTGAATAGCTTAAAGAATACCACTCTTTAAGCATGTTAGTCACATAATTCATTGATTTTCTTAATCATGCTAATTAATCACTAATAACGGTGAAAAGAAAATTATCTTTGAATGTGACTATTCCGGAAGAAAAAAAAAAAAAAAAAACTCATTTTCAAGAATGGTGTAATAGCCGCATATAGGGTTGGGAAAAAAAGATAAGTATCTATATCCTCAAATATAAGGGGAATTTTGATCATTATCCTATAGATCCGGTTCCTTCCAAATATAATTAGAAGTCTTGTCTCTTTTACCTATATTGACGGTTTCATGATAGAAACTTGATTTTTTTTACTTAAAAATTACCATCATGCCATTTAATGACAACCTTTGACTTTCTAAATCTAATGGACCAAAATTAGTCATACAATCATATAATATTTATAATTAACATTTAATTATATTATATATATATATATATATATATATATATATATATATATATATATATATATATATATATATATATATATATAGGAAATAAAGCGGATAACTAACAAAATTAAAAGCACACAAGACACAGTATTTACGTGGTTCGGTCAAGGTGACCTACGACCACAGACAGGAGGGGAGTATTATTTATTTCAGAGCTCTCAAACATAGGTTACAAGTACAATTTTCACAGAGATTTGCCTAACACTCTAGAATTCAAGATACAAAATAACTTAGCATGCATCTCTGTTTATATTTGATGGATCAGACCTAAAACCCTAATGGGCCAAACTCATTGGCCCATAGGCCGATGAAAGGGGTCAACCAATGACAATTTGTCATACAACATCTTCTGGAACATTCATCATCGCATGAGCATCAACAACACACATGATGGAGCATCATGATCCATAGTGACATATCAAGATGCAAGAGTGGCACATCAAGATCACCATGGCATATCAACTATCACGGTGACGCATCAAGCAATAATAATTGAGCATCTTCAACTTTTGAGCTTCCTTGAATAATCTTGAGCATCATAGGGGACTTCATAGCATACGACTTATCAGGGGATACCTTGGCATATCAAGGAACCAAGTGGCACATCCTTGCACCAAGATGACACATCAGGCATGAGGATGGCACATCTTGATCAAGGGATGGTGCATCCTCTCCAAGTTGGCATATCTAGACTCCAAGTTGGCGCATCCTCCTCATGAATGGCATATCCTATCACTTGATGGTATATGAAGTCACTTTGTGGCATATCAAGCGACTTCGTGGCATATCAAGTCACTTCGTAGCATATCAAGTGACTTTGTAGCGTATCAAGTCACTTCGTGGCATATCAAGCGACTTCGTGGCATATCAAGTCACTTGGTGGCATATCTACCTTCAAAGTGGTGCATCCAAGCATAAGATGGCGCATCTAGCTTATAGATGGCACATACAGGCATAGGGATGCACCATTTCATTTTCAGATGCCCCATACTCCCTTTTAGAAGATCTGTTCCTTTAGCCCTTGATCCGTTCCTTGGTCTGATGATCCATTCCCTTCTCGGATGATCCGTTCCTTTGTCACATTCTCTATGAACACCAAGTGCTCCACTAAGTTCCAAGTGCTCTAAATGCTCCAGATTCTCGAATCATATTTAACAATCTCCACCTTGACTTGAGCATCCTCTGAACTCCACCTCAAACAAGAACTTCCTCTGCCTTCCTGCCATCAAGCCCCGAAGGGGCTTACCTCCTGCGAACATCAACCAAGTCTAAGAACTTCTCTATGGCAACGACTTTGTTAACATTCTTGTTGGATTCACCTTGGTATCAATCTTCAGAATTGAGAACATGTCTATTTCTAAAATATCACGAATGAAATTCAATCTGACATTAATATGCTTCATCTTCTCATGATACATAGGATTCTCTGCAAGATTCAACATAGTTTGACTGTCATAGTACAATATCGGCTTCTCCACCCTTAGACCAAGACACTGAATAAGCCCATATAGCCATATCTCCTCCTTTATTCCTTCTATCATAGACATGTACTTGGATTCAGTTGTAGACAAAGCCACGGTATCTTGTAACGTTGACTTCTAACTGATGGCACACCCGAACAAAGTGAAAATATAACATGTTCGTGACTTGCGCTTCAATAATTCACCTTCATGATCAGAGTGATCATATATAACAAAGTCAATCTTCGTATTAGCTCCATACACCAACCAAACATCCGTCGTTCCCTTCAAGTATTGCATGACCCACTTGAAAGCTTCCCAATGAGCCTTCCTTAGATTGCTCATAAACCTGCTTACCATGCTAACTGAATGAGCCAAATCAGGTCTGGCATAGACCATTGCATATATGAGACTTCCAACAACACTAGATTAAGGTACCATGCTCATGTACTTCCTTTCTTCATTAGTTGTGGGTATAGTATCTGGACCAAGTTTAAAGTGAGCCGTCAAAGGAGTGCCAACTGGTTTGGACTGATCATAGTTGAAAGAATTCAAAACTTTCTCAATGTACTTTTGCTGAGAAATACACAACCGCACTTCTATTCTATCCCTTTGTATCTCCATTCCCAGTATCCTTTTGTTGCTCCTAAATCCTTCATTTCAAAGTCGTTCTTTAGGATCGCCTTCAATTCATTTATTCCAGCCATGTCCTTGGCTATTATGAGCATATCATCAACATATAGAATAGATATATGTAGGAATCTACTGATAATTCCTTTGAGTATACACAATTGTCAAACTGGTTCCAAGTGTAGCCATGAGAGATCATAAATGAATCAAATCTCTTGTACCATTGTCTTGGATACCGCTTCAAACCATACTGATATTTATTCAGGAAACATACACGATTCTTCTTAGAATCAAGGAACCCTTATGGTTGGGACATATAAATCTTCTCTTCTAAGTTCACATAAAGAAATGTAATTTTCACATCAAGTTGTTCACGCTCCATATCAAATGCACTCACCATGGCTAAAAGAAATCAAATTGTCTTGTGCTTAACGACAGTTGAGAACACATCGTTATAATCAATTTCTTCTTTCTGAGAAAACCCTTTCGCTGCCAACCGTGCCTTGTACCGAGTTGGTTCAACTTCTGGTATCCATTCCTTCTTCTTAAAGATCCATTTGCATCCCACTAGTTTTGCTCCCTTTGGTAATGGAACTAGATCCCATGTTTTATTCTTCTCCAATGATTGCATATCTTCATTCATGGCCATCAACCAATTTGTTGCTTCATTACTCGCCACTGCCTCTTTATACAATTGTAACGCCGTAAATTTTCAACAATATTTTCATTTTTAAATCACATAAAAACTCAATATCACATTTTCTCAAAAACACAATGTATCTATTGTCTAAACAAAATCAACAAAACAAATGATAATATCCCAGAATCCTCAAAAAAAATCTCGAACAGGTGTGTACAATCAAGTTGCCGCCTTCCCGTGATCCTGAGAAGTACCTGAAACACATAACATACAACAGGGTAAGCACAAAGCTTAGTGAGTTCCCCAAAATACCACATACACAAATAATAAGCCTCTCATGGCTATAGCTCGGCATGGACCCTCCGATCATGCGTCTCGGTGAGGACCCTTCAGTCTCACGAATCAGTGTGGACCCTCTGGTCATGTGTCTCAGTGAAGACACTCCGGTCTCACAGCTCAGGTTGGACCCTCTAGTCCCGTACCCCAGTGAAGACCCTCCGGTCTCACAACTCGGTTTGGACCCTTCGGTCCTAACTCAGTAAGCACAAAATAGTATAGCATATATCACAAAGCCAAAGTACATAATATCACATACCTCAATATAAGCACATAGGACCCTGCGGTCGATAACTCAACTAAGACCCTCTGGTCACTTAGTGTTACCACTCAGATAAGTATAGTGAGAAGACTCACCTCGTAAGTAAGCAAGTAGAAGTAGTACCCCGCGAACAGTTTAGACTTCGCCTACATAATATGATCATTTCTAATTAGCTACATGTAATAACCACTCCGAGATGTTAAGCTAATTCCTCCACTAAATCTCAAAAGGGTGAAAGGACCATTTTACCTCTCCATGGTCTCCAAAGTCCACAATTGACCAAACCCTAAAAGTCAACGGAAGTCAACACTAGAGTCAACAGTCCCAGTTGACCCAACTCGTCGAGTGCACCTATGCGGCGCGTCGAGTTCCTCCTATTCTTAGAAGAATCGGGAAAACTCCAACTTAACTCGTCGAGTTGTCTCATCAACTCACCGAGTTGTAGCGTGTCCACACTATCGGGGAAAACCCTTACTGACTCGTCGAGTTGGCGCATGCAATCGTCGAGTCCTTCTAGACCAATTCTCCTTCAGACGATTTCAAGCAGAAATAATGTCCCAAACTCTAGATCTAGCCTCCCAAGGCTGAAATACCACGTAAAGTTGCAAGCTTTACGTCCATGCATGACATCTAGGGCTCGAAATGCCGAAACAAGCTCTATATGGGGTTTAATGCACAAAAGCTTGCCACTAGCTTGATAAAGCTTGGATCTTTGGGCTCAAGGGACCTTATATTGTCCAAATCTGAAGTCTCAACTCCATGGCAAGCTCAAAACATTCAAGAACTCAAGGAAGGATGGAAAAGGCCCTAAACTCCCTAGAAAGAGATCTAACCAATCAATGAGCAAGGTGGTAACTTTTTACCTTCAAACAGAAGTTGGGAATGAATGAACACCGGGTCCAAGAGCTCCTTCTCGTCCCAAGCCTTTTGCTTCTCAACCTTCCACCAAAAAATGCACTAAAGTACACAATATTAGCCTCACTTTCTCTCACACAAGGTTATAGCTCGATTAGGGTTTCTCTCAGAGTGTTAAGATGATAAAGGAGGTGGAAATGAAGGCTTAAGGTCCTTTAAATAGGACAAAAACCCTGAAAATTGGGGTTTTCTCACTCAGCTCCTACTCGTCGATTTGGGGTCCTCCAACTCGTCAGTTAGACTCTAAAAATCACGAGGCCATTAACTCCTCTACTCGCCAAGTTGGGGCATCCAACTCATCGAGTTAATCTGACATCACGAATGCAAGTTAATTAAATATTATACCTAGTACTCGGGATGTTACAATGATTGAGGCTCCTTAGTGTAAATGTCTTCTCCTGTTGTTAAAGCAAAAGCAATGGAGTTAAGTTCACCAGAATTGACACATCCCACATATCTAGCAGGTTGTCGAATAACCCTCTTGGATCTCCTGTTTGCTATAGATTCAGACCCATCGTCCTTCCCGACATCAGCACCACTAGATGAAGATCACATGGGTTGTTCTTGGGTTTCATCTTGTCCAAGTTGTTTACTGCTACGTTGCTCTTCATCACTTATTATAACTTTGCCTGGAGTTTGAGATGCAAGCTCTAACTTCTGGTTAGCACCCTGATATTTGTTCCCTGCTTGACTTGTATCACATCCTCCCTGGTTACCCATGGTAGATTAATCAAAGTTTACATCTTTGTTGATGGTAAATTTAGGAGTTCTTCCTTCTTTTATACACCATAGACGATAACCTTTTACTCCATTCGTATATCCTAGAAATATTCACTTCATTGCCCTTGGCTCAATTTTACGATCATTCACATGAGCATATGCAGGGCTTCTAAATATATGTAAACGAGAATAAGAAGAGGGTGTCCCGGACCACACCTCTTGAGGAGTCTTCAAGTCTATTGTAGTTGATGGTGATCTGTTCACCAAATAGCAAGTAGTGTTAACTGCGTCTGCCCAAAATTTCTCGGATAAGTTAGCAAATATTTGCATGCACCTTGTACACTGCATGGGTGTTTGGTTCATCCGTTCTGCCACTCTATTTTGTTGTGTTGTGTGTCGTATAGTGTGGTGCCTCATTATACCTTCTACCTTGTAGAAATTATCAAATGGAGCATTTCAGAACTCAAACCCATTGTCAATCCTCAGGGTCTTGACCTGTTTTCTAGTCCTTTTCTTAACCATGGTCTTCCACTCCTTGAACTTCCCAAACACCTCATCTTTGGTCTTTAGAAAGTACAAACAAACTTTCCTTGAATAATCATCAATGAACGCCGCAAAGTATAAGCATCCTACTTGAGACTTTATTGGTGCCGGGTCCCACAGATATGAGTGAACATATGCCAAGATTTCCCTGCTTGTGTGTTGACCGGTACCAAACTTCACTTTGTGATGCTTTCCCTTGACACAAGTTTCAGAAAACTTTATCCTTTTTGTAGCCTCTCCACCAACTAGTCCTTGTTTACTTAGCACTGACATGCCTTTCCCACTCATGTGCCCCAACCTATGATACCACAACTCTGTCTTGGTATTGATAGGATTTAGGTAAAACAAATAAACTTAAAACCCTTAAGTTCACATGCAACCTAAGAATTTATGTTTTCACTATTAAACCTATAACTAAGAACACCAAATAAGAAACCCTAAAACCTTAGGTATATTTCGAAAATCATAATAGGGTTTAGTTTTACATACCTTTTTGTTATTGTAGCAAATAACAAGAATCCTTCACTTGTATATCTCTTCAAAGAAAACACCACAATTGTCGTGCTTCTAATATCTGACACCCAAACTAACAAGAAGGAAGACTATAGAGAGAGGAGAGGGGAGGGGAGAATTTCGGCTATCTCTATGGAGGTATGAGTGGTCGAAAATGCAAGGGTTAAGGATCTTTATATAGTGGTACAAGGAAACCCTAGATAAACTTGATTTGAATATTAAATTAATATTTCAAATCTGATATTTATCTCATTCCTTATTTATCCACATGGGATATTTTAGAAACCCTAGAATGTCCCCTCAAAACTGTCCACCCCTATGGTGGAAGGTCCTGGAGCCTTCTGTTCAACTATTGAACAATTGCACTTTAAACTGTGCACTTTTAATTAATTCTATTAATCTCCAAATTAATTCTAATTAATTTCTAATCAATTATTAATTAAATAATAGCTTTTCTAATTAATATATTATTTTCATGATATATTAATAGACTATTTATTTTAATTTATTGATCAAATAATAAATTAATCTCTCTCTCTCTCTCTCTCTCTCTAAAAGTCATCATGTCCAATTGCTAGGTTTGAGGGAAACCCAAAAGGATTGTGCTACTATCAATTCAAGCATATACCAATTATAGTTACGGGATTAGACACTTAATCCAACAAGTATCGCCTTCATTCAAGGGTTGAGATACAACCACCGTTTCCATAACCGTATTGTCTTCTAGGATATAAATCCCTCCAGGATTCATATTCCCTTACATTATAACCAAAGAACCTTTGGTGACTTTGACCCAGTCACATTCACTAGCGTAACTTATCCCATTTTTAACCAATGTACTGAAAGAAATTAAATTCTTCCAAAGTTCTGAAACGTACCAGCAATCTAACTTCCTGACCATGCCGTCATGCATCCTGATCTGCACCGTGCCACTACCCTTGATAATGCTCACCCAATCATCGCCCATCTTGATTGTTTCATCCCACTCTTTGAAGGAGTCGAACCAATCACGATTATACGTCATGTTATAGGATGCTCCAAAATCCAAGACCCAAGAATCAACAGAACTTGATGTACTAATAGTCAGTACCTCACTATCATCCCCTTCATCAAAGCTTTCCTAAACCACAACAACATTATTATTGCTGCTTGATTCACTCTTGAATTTATTATTCAGTTGTGGACAGTTTCGATTGAAGTGCCTTTTCTCTTTGCAGTTATATAACATTTGGCATTCGATGAATGTGTAGACTTCGATTTTGAACGTGATCTCCCCTTATTTCCCCTTTCCTCTCTTCTGTCCTTCCTCTCCCTATGAATAAGCCGAAACTAGACACCTCTTCTCCATATGAAACTTTTATTTTTAGTTCCTTGGATATTAGTGAGTCATTCACATCATTCACAACGATCATTGTCCTACCATAGAGCATGGTATCAACGAAATTCTCATATGAGTTTAGAAGAGAGCGTAAGAGAATGAGCACCTGGTCTTCATCTTGAATCTTCAGATAAACCCCTTGTAGATCCAAGATGATGCGTTTGAAGTTATCCAAATGATCTTTCACTTGGGTACTTTCAGACATTCTGAGAGTATACAACCTTTGTATCTGATACAATTTGTTCGTCAGAGAGTTGTTCTGGTACTTGTCACAGAGTTTCTCCCAGAGCCCAAAAGCAATTGTTTGATCCACGACCTCCCTTAGTATTTCATCTGTCAATCTCAACAGAATGGCATTATGTGCTTTTTTCATAATGTCCACCAGCTTATCATCAACCATGTCCTTTGGCAGTTTTGCTTCTCCTTCCAATGTCGTTGTACATCCTTGTTGAACCAAAAGAGCCCTCATTCTCACCTACCATAAAGCGAATTCATTTGATCCATTGAGCATCTCCAAATCAAACTTGTGAGATGCCATCTTTAATCAAATGGATACAAACCGCACCTCTGATACCACTTTTTAGGATGCAACGCGGATAACTAGCAAAACTAAAATCACACAAGACACAATATTTACCTGGTTTGGTCAATGTGACCTACGTCCATGAGCAGGAGGGGAGTATTCTTTATTTCAAAGCTCTCAAACAAAGGTTACAAGTATAAATTTCATAGAGATTCGCCTAAAACTCTAGAATCCAAGATACAAAATGACTTAGCATGAATCCTTATTTATACTTGAGGGATCAGACCTAAAATCCTAATGGGCCAAGCCCATTGGCCCATAGGCCAATGAAAGAGTTCAACCAATCACAATCTACCATGCAACATCTTCTGGAACATTCATCCTTGCATGAGCATCAACAATACACATGATGGAGCATCATGGTCCATAGTGGCATATCAAGATGAAAAAGTGGCACATCAAGATCACCATGACATATCAACCATCATGGTGGCGCATGAAGCAATAATCCTTGATCATATTTAACTTATCAGCTTCCTTGAATAATCATGAGCATCATAGGGGACTTTATAGCATATGGCTCATCAAGGGATGCCTTGGCATACTAAGGAACTAAGTGGCACATCCTTTCATTAAGATGGCACATCAGGCATGAGGATGGCGCATCTTAATCAAGTGATGAATCATCTTCTCCAAGTTGGCGTATCCTCCTCATAAATGGCATATCATGTCACTTGATGGCATACCAAGTCACTCTGTAGCATATCAAGTGACTTCGTGGCATATAAAGTCACTTTGTGGCATATCAAGCATCTTTGTAGCATATTAAGTCACTTCGTGGCATATCAAGTGACTTCGTGGCATATCAAGTCACTTGGTGACATATCCACCTTCAGAGTGGCACATCCAAGCATAAGATGGCGCATCTACCTTATAGATGGCGTATCCCTGCACTAGGATGCTCCATTTCACTTTCAGTACTTTGTACTCCCTTTTAGAAGATTAGTTTTTTAGGTACTTGATCCATTCCTTTCTCTATCCATTTCCTTCTTAGGTGATACGTTCATTTGTCACATGCTCCATTAACCCCAAGTGCTCCAAATGCTCCATGAGAATGCTTCGGATGCTCGAGTCACATTTAACACACACACACAGATATATATATATATATATATATATATATATATATAGAGAGAGAGAGAGAGAGAGAGAAATAACTTCAATTGAAAAAATAGAAAATGTTGAAAATGTAGAATCATTCTCAGTTGTTCATTTATTTTTACCACAAAACTCAACGTTGTACTGACGCGATGGAGGATGATTAAAATTCATATATGAATATAAATGTAAGTGTATTCATATATGAATCCACCATCTTCCCTCCACCAGCAACTACCACGGTCACCATATTCATATACGAATAATCAGTTCCTCTATACTTTATCATATATGAATATAATCTGTTCTGACGGTCGCGTATGTTGGAGCGCTTAAGCGCTTGATTCTGAAAGAGTGGCCCACATTCATTCCCTCGTTGTCAACCTTTTTTCTCAATTGAACTCTCTCTCTCTCTCTCTCTCTCTCTCTCTATATATATATATATATATATATATATATATATATATATATATATATATATATATATGTGTGTGTGTGTGTGTGTGTGTGTGTGTGTGAACTAATTACTGAAATCTTCCATGTGGTTAGGTGAAATTGTGTGTTTGGTCCCTAACTTTTTTTTTTACACTCAGACCGTCCATATAGTTTTATTTTGTTGTGTTTTTGGTCCCTCTTAGACATAAAAAGACTATATTACCCATACTTTTTTATTTTTCATTTTTTATTAACTTTTTATTTTTTATTAATTAATGAAATCTATCCCTCTTTAATCTTTATACCAAACAAAACTATCATCCACTTGAACATCATCTTCCTGTTTGTTAGTATCTCCAAAAAACTTAGAACTCCGACAAACACGTAAACATCGACGAACACCACATGTCACCATCACCCACCATGAACATCGACAAACATCTTCCTCCATTGATTTTCAAACTTGCAAAACTCACCACCTATTAAGAAGAATTAGGAAAAAAATTGGTCATAACTGATGTAAAAAATAAGATGAAGATTGGGATGCTCAAACCTAATCCAACTGTTCCCTTCGCCTCAATCCTCTTTTGTTGTGAGCTACGAACATGATTTTAATAAAAGTATTAATTAAAGTTTTAAATATATGTCAAAAAATTTATGTGTGAGTTATATGCTTATTGCATAAATTATGTGTTAGAAATGTATCTAATGATATATGACATGTGAACCAAATATGGTTCTTTATATGTTAAGATATATATATATATATATATATATATATATATATATATATATATATATATATATATATTACATGATAATAATAATAGAAGTATTATTAGAGAGTATGATAAAAGTATATTAATACCTAAATACTCTATGCTAAATATATACATTTAATTAGGATAGTGTTATCTAAACAGAGTTGGTATTGGGAGCTTAGTAGTTTTGCACGTTAATGGGATAAGACTTATCATAGATACCTAGTTGAGTTAAGTTTGATATTGGGTAGTATCATTTGGAGAATATGTGTAAGTTACGAAGAGAGAGTACAGTTCTGTTCGGTGACACTCTCAAGTGTCGATGGACGAAATACGTATCGGGGTACAAATACTATTCATTTTTGGATGAACAGAAATGGTGGGTCCACATCAGGAATCTGTAATGGTATGTTTGGTCGTCTCCTAGAGTAAGATGATAACACTTGATCATTCTAGATGGTCTTGTGAATTATGTTGCTAGTGTGGGTTCATAACCCACAGATGTAGATGAAATGCGATACCATATTCATCAAATACTTTGATGGCTTGAATGCTTTTATGACTTTCACCAGCCAAGGAAGACTCTAGTTGTGTAGTCGAACCCTTGCTTTAATACTGTTTATCTTCATGATAATCATGAACTAGGATCTGTGAGGATCAGTTGGGATGGTTATGATTGATTTATAGGTATCTAAGTTTGAGATACATTGTTTGGTAACAGTTGGTTTTGCAAGATATATATATATATATATATATATATATATATATATATATATATATATATATATATATATATATATATAGAGAGAGAGAGAGAGAGGTTGAAATCCCTATGTATCTCACCAAGTTTTTCAACCTTAACCACTCAGTTTGTATGCATCACATGTATCAGGATTTTAGCTACTAGAACTTGATTAGGATGCCGAGTGATTGAGAGACAAGCTGCAATGGTGTTCCGGACCATTAGGTCTTGACACTGTAACTTATGTATCTGTATTGATTATGACAACCTTACGATTTTATTTGAGGCAATATTGTTCTCAAAAAGATTTTGTATATTGGGATTTTCTGCAAACAAAGTATCATGATTTTTAAAGCGTAAAGAACTTTCTTTTTGGTCTGAAAATTTAGAAGATGTCATAGGAAGAGGTGCTTCAATTGTCCACTCTTATGGAGTTGTTGTCCATGGTGAATTTGACTTCACAGCCAACTAGATTGAGTTAGGATTATGGTACTACTGGTGTATACATGTTGAAGACAACAAGGCGACATATTGATGTTATTCGATTTTCGGTTGGAGGGAGGTCAACGAGATGGAATAGGTGTGTTCCAATCAAGATTAGTGTCTTTTTATGGCGTTTATTGTCGGACAGTGTGTCTCTTATGACAGTTAGTGGAGAGAGGAGTATATTTATGGATTCAGTTCTATGTCATATTTGTCAGTCTAATCAGGATGATGTTTCCCATATTTTTTTTGTTACTCCTTAACTTCGTAGGTTTGGAATCGAATTGCTAGCGGGCTTGATTTGGTTTTGCATGTGTTTCAGTCACCTACAAACATGATTGATTGGATCGACTCGAGACCGGCTGCTAGAATGGAAAGGTCGATTGTGGTTTCCGTATGTATGACCGTCTTATGGGTGATTTGGACCTAAAATAATGTAGTCTTATTTCGTCAGTCTAAGTATAAAAAGCAATTTTTTTTATTATATTGTAGATTTGTGGTTTCGTTGATCTTCCTTTCATAACTCTAAGACTCACGTTAATTGGGTTGCATGTCATTCCTTAACTTTGTTGATGCTAGCATGTAGCTATTTCTTTTTTTCTTTTTTTTTTTCTTTTTTTTTAGTATGAAGCTAGCATTACAAAAGAAAATATGTATAAAAGAATTGCTTAAATGTGAATAAAACAAAAAAAATAATTATCCTGATAATTCATTTTCCCTTATAAAAATTAAGATATAATATTTTTTTAACTTCAACCGAATTTCAACCTCTAAAATATGTCCATAAAGTTAAGAACATCAAGAGAAAAATCGAATATTAAAATTGTAATAGCATCATAGGAAATTCCATTATTTAAGATTTTCTAAAACTAGGAGTCAAATGAAAGTAGTGTGGTGGGGTTAATCTACCGCCCGCCAGTCGCGCCTCGAAATACCACCAAACAACTTCCCCCACCTACTCTTCCCTCTTAAAATAGAATTTACCTTATTATGTTAAAATAGATAAAAGAAAATAATTACCTTATATAAAATATAAGACAGTGATATTTATAGTTCTAAGAAAAATATGAAATTAAATATTTGCTCATTTGGTTAGAGAAAGGAGTATTAACGGGTAAACATGGGATGGATCATATAAGATGTCAAAATATTAAAATTTTAGCATGGATTAAAAGCATGTGTCAATGAATATTAGAATTAGGGATTTCGAATAACACTAAAATTTGAATAACTTTTTTATGTTGTGTATAAATATTTTTAATTCATATCGTTAGATAATCCAAAAAAACGATTATAATTCGGTTGTATTGTTTTTCCTTATATGAATTATTTTTCGGGTCGAGACGCTGCTTTGCACCCCACTACGTTGGCCCATTGACCCCCTCGTTAACTAGGCAGTAGGAACCCTATAAGGGGTGCTACTTTCAGACCCCGTATTACCAAGTCTTCCGTGTATACTCCACATCTTATGTCTCGAAATATAATCAAAATGTACTCGGTATGTCTCGAATAAAATCATGACTACATTAAAAATATTGAATATATATATATATATATATATATATATATATATATATATATATATATATATATATATATATATATATATATATATATATATATATATATATATATAAGGAAAAGATTGTTGGATTAGATGTCTAAGCTCATAACTATTATTTGCAATTTGTAAAAATCCCGATTAGGTCCCGATTTATCTCCGATTAATCCCTAGGCGCTACTCGACCGATTAGAGAGCGCCTAGCGATTAATCCATGCATACAAAATGACTGAAACAGTAGAACCCGATGAAATTTTAACACTTTGAAGAAGTTATATCTCAATAGAAACTATTTGAGGTATGATTAGTGTTGTATTTATCATATTAACCTATTTTGTTATGATATTAGTGGTATTTATGAACTTTTATATGATTTTAGTCCTATTTAATATTTTAAAATCTAAAAAATTAGCAATTAATGGTCCCCGATTAATCTCCGCCTGACCGATTAATCCCTTAACCCCAGTCCACCGACTAGCTAACGTCGAGCGATTTTTACAACCTTGATTATTTGTATGTACTCGAACGAGAGTAGCATGGTCCATTTGGGTTGCATAACACTACGAAAATTTGTTAGGATGGACTCTTGAGAAAGGGTTATATATGATTTATTAATATATTATAAGTTCTAATATATTAATATGAAATCATATGTTTTAATTAGTAGTTATCAAGAATCAATTTGGAATTAATTTAGTGATAAAAAAAAGACTAATTAAATCTATGGGGACTAATTATGGTAATTGGTTATATTTATATATGTTGGGCTTATGATCCATATTGGACCAAGTTTATCTATGGACACATAAAGAGTTGGGCCACATGAACCATGGATCATAGAACCCATGGGTATGGATTTGGGTTATACCCATGACCCTTGAAATTCTACATATAAATACATACTCTATAGCCTAAAAAACCACATTTGTAGTTCTTGGAGTTCTTGGAGGTGTTTTGGTGCATGGAGATTCTCTCTCAAGAGCCACCTTTGTCCTAGGTAAGTTGTGAGCCATTTGAGGCATTCATACTTTTGGTGCTAAGCTCTTAAGGCCAAATACAACAAGGTTTCAAGCTACATAAGAGGTATGTCATCCTAACGAGTATTTCATATTATTTATGTCAATTACATGCTAGTTATAGGCTTAATGCTTTGGAAATACCATTACATGTATGATTATAGAAAACATAGATCCAAGGCATTTAGGGTTGTATGTGCACCATAGGATGTTGTAGTATACAAAAACCCAACAGTGGTATCAGAGACATTGGTTGTTTTCTATTATACTTGATGTTTTATTGGTTTTCAAAGCTGGAAAATCGTATTTTCTGCATTCTGACTGCAGGACTCGCCGAGTCCACTTGAAGATACTCTAGGACTCGTCGAGTGCATCTAGGAACTCGACGAGTTGGCTGTCTAGATGCAGATTTTCGAGTTTTTTTTGGTCTGTTTTGGATTAGGATCATTACCACAAAATGTTTTTGGTCATAAAATTTGATTTTGATGTTGTGGTAATGATTATCCTCATCCAAATAAAGGGTAATTGTCAAAGTTTCAAGATTTATATTAGTTTATGTGATTAGCTAATTTCTTGAATATTGTTGATGTGAATTATCTTTACTTGTGGGTTTGATTTAGATCATAGAAAAAATTATTTGATTATTTTGTTAATTGGAATAATTGATCTTAATGGTTTTTATGAACTCCATAACTTTTCCTCAAGTTATGGAAAATGAAGAATTTTTCTTTTTAAAAGATTCATTTAAAGTTCATAGGTTATGAAAAATGAAAGGTCTTGTTTTTAAATGTCATCATAAAATAGTTTTATGTCTTCCATAACTTGTCATCAAGTTATGGAACTTGAAAAGGCTTCCATAAAAACCATATTAAACAAATAAGTTGTGGAAACCAAAAGTTTTTGAATTGTTTAAAACTCGTCCTCAAGTTTTGGAATTTGTAAAGTTAACCCCCCATGTATACTTTAATTCCAACCCTTGAATTTTAAAGGTTTAAAATTCAATCCTTATACTATTATAATATTAAAAGTTTTATATATATATATATATATATATATATATATATATATATATATATATGTATAAGAACAAAGTCAGTCTTACCGTTAGTAGGCTTCATTAATGAAGCTGATCTATAAGGGGGTATACGGTTACTGCCTATAAAATGACAGTTTAATGGGTGTCCACTCTCACCCACCGCTTCCTTGACTGGTGGAGGGTCGTTAGCCGAACGAGTAAGACAGGACATTAATTCTCCCTTCATTAAAAGTATAATGATAAATATAAAGTAACTAAACTTTATTAAATTCTCAATCTTAGTTACTTTAGGAAAATGTGAATTTGGTGCTAACCCATGAAATTGCACTTTGCACCTTATTAAGTCATTAGTGGATCATGTGTGGTTAACCGACACACTAATTTGGGACTCACAATGTGTGGCAACGGGTAGCTTGATGTTAATCATAGATCAATGGAGCGTGTGTGGTTAACCGACACATTGATTAGGTGGTTGTAACATTAAGTGTACCAAGTTAATTTGCATGGTTATTCACTCCTTATTTGTGATCTTCGGCATCCCAGTCACAAACTTGAAGGGCACAATCGAGATTTAAACATGCCATTGAATAGTTCAATGAATCTCACAGGATCTAGGAATTTCAATTCATTTAAAACCTAATGTTAAATTTCATTTTTCATGGTGGAAATTTGTAAATCGTCATTTACATGCCTTCAAATATTTTGCAAATTGGATTATGACATCTCTCTTCCAATTTGTTAAATATTGTGTTGGGTCCTAGCCTTAATGTTTCATATTGGGTGTTATATTAAGGACTTAAATCAACTTGCTTGAATTTCTCCCTCATAGATGTCTAGTTCAGATAACTGTGGTCTTCCTTATCCTTTTGGAAAAAGCTTTCCTAATGAAGATGATATCCCACATGGTGATCAAGGTGAAAGATTAATCCCTTTATCGTGCATTAATGGGACTGGAAATCATACTTCACTTCCTCCACCTCTTCCAATTATTCTCCCTAACCCACAAGTTCATGAAAAGTTCAAGGTCACTCAATCCCTATTGGCAAGCAATGTCTATATGTGTTCACATCTTGAAGATGATGTCACATACTGATAAGCTGAGAGAGTTGGGTGTCGAAGTCTCGAGGAAGTTGGCTGTTGACAGGGTTCTTTAGTCACTCCCTGATGACAGATCATGACATGACCCTTATTGATCTTACTTATTTGCTTGTTGTTGCTGAAACAACAATGATTTGGAGCACTGGTAAAACAAATTTTATTGGAATATCTACTTCCCAAACTTCCATGGACATTGACAATGGTGGTAACATTGGAAGTCCATAAAAGCTATATCTTCCCAATGGAAAGGGATTGACCATGGTCAAGTCATTTGACCCAATGGTAAAGAGAAAGACTAAGTCTGATATAGTCTCATGTACCATTTCCAAAGAGTCCATATGTTTCTTTTGCCAAGAGAAGGGCCATTAGTTGCGAAGCTGCCCTATTACCTGAAAGATCAGAAGGATGGTTTGACTCCACTTCAGGTAAGTCCACTATCTAAATCTATTAAGTTCCTATTTGGAGATTCTTAATACATGATGTAACGTAATTACATTTTGATGTTTTGAAGAATCTAAGAAAAAAAAAAGAAAGGAAGCTTAAAGGAAGAGTAAGTTGATTCTAATCGCGAAGAGATGGATTTCGATCGCATGGTTCGATGATCAGAATTTTGAGCTGCTACTTAAGAGTCATGATAGATTGCTTAGGAATAGATAACAACATGTTTTTCATTTGTAATTGCATTGTAAGGAAAAGTTTTTCCGCAAATTTTTTAAATAAAGGAAAAGTTTTTTATTTTTATTTTAAGTTTCCTTATAATGATATTTGTGAAAAATTGTTGTTTATATGATTCCATTGATAGCAATATTGGAAAATGGATTTGATTCTTTTGTTTGTGGTAGTGTCATAATTCATCAGACAAGGAAAGATTCTCATCACCCAAGTTTCAGTTGGATAGAAACTTGGAATCATGCAACTTGTATTGTGTGATGAATGAGAATTTTCATCTTTAGGAAATTAAGACTAACTCCTTGTTCATATGTATATGTGAGTCAAGTGAAGGACTAGGGGATCGGGTACGCTTGGTTGTGCATTGGTCAAGTCCACCGCAAAGACCGATAAGACTATTCGTCATGATTTACTAAAGTTTAGTAAATATGGTTGTGCTTACAAGTTTAAGTATAATTCTGAAACATAGGAAAATTTTCAATGTATGGCAGGACGAATGAGAAGAATCAAATTAGGTAAAAAGATAAAAGTTTCTCCAATCTAAAGAGATGGGAGAGTACTTGCAGTATCATGTTTATGATTATCTTAGTGATTAAGAAACCATATCACAATTGACCCTCTAAGGACATCTTAGTGCATTTGTTTGACTAAGAAGAGGAATCGTGAATTGTTGAAATGGTTGAATCAAAAGAGAATTCATACTTCGTTCCAAAAACAAGTCTTAGAGTCATACTCGAAGATTGTAACTTGAGTGACATAATCTTTAGAAGGTTTATAACACTTGTCAAATGTAGAGTAAAATGTTTTCTTACTCTTGTACATTTGAAATTGGTAAGTTGTGATGTTTTTGATAAAACAAAGACCAACTAAGACCGATTGTGTGAACTATTCATCTTGATAAGAATCTACACTAACTCTTGAATATTTGATTGTCAAGAAATGGTTCTTGACATAGAGGATCTTATATGTCAAGAGGTCAGTGGGAGTCTTAAAGATCTTGAAAAGGTTCAAGAACTAATCAAAGAGTAAGCGTATCGATAATCATTAGCACACGACTTGAGGTTTGTAACCTATCGTGTTGACACATTATTGTTTCTATGCCCATTCCAGTTAAAAGTTGACTATGCTTGTGAGTTATATGAGCTCTCAGTTGTTTGCATAACAACCTGGAAGCAATGGTAGGCCCTTGTGCTACCGGGTAGCAAGAAATTAAGATTGAACAAGTTCAGTCCATATGAGCTTGGATTTGTCACTAACCTTGTCTTGTGATTATGGTTTTGACAAGTTCATATGGATAGGAACACATACACTATAAAAATCTAAGTTTCATAAGGTTTCTCTTCGAATCATGAAAATAATGGTGAGGAAACGCTTTCACTAAGTAGATTTTAAAGGATTAGAGTTAGCAGTTGTGTATTTGCATTCTCAAATTTGATTATGATTACGACATCCCTTTTCATAGTTCGAATTGTGAGAAATGACAAATAGTTTGAACATTCGGGTCTTATTAGTTTAAGTTATGAAAGGTTCAAACACACACATGTGCTATTTAATCTGAAAAAGTGTATGGGCCTGAGAAGTATTGTAAAGACTTATCGGAGCATCAAGTATCAGAACTCTGAACTTTGGAAAGAAAGTCAATAAGTATTGATTTCTAGAAGTCCAGCTTCTTTCTGGATACATGTCAAATCTAGTGGGAGCATAAGTGTTATACTAATAAGGATATAATCATCATGTTAGTGGGAGCATGATTGTTATGTTAAGTTTTGCAAGTTAGCAATGTTACTTATAGAAAAACAAAAGTTTTCAATTTGCAAAGTTGCAGGGTTTGAAAAGTTGTTCTGCTATAATTAAGGGAGAGGAAATTATACTTCATCCTAATTCTAAAAGCTTAGATTGAGATTTTAATCAAATTTAGTCAAGTATATATATGAATGTTATGTTGGAATGGTTCAACATAAGGAAATTCTATATATGGAAATGTCAATTGCATTTTCAAAATTCGATTATGATTACATCATCCCTCTTCATAGTCCGAATTATGAGAGCATGGCAAATAGAAATATTATAGCAAAAGACTGGTCTAGTATCATGTCTTTATGTGAGACATCATGAAGTTTGTCCCATATACTACGAATATAGGATCGATTATATGTGCTGTAATATTCATCCGTTCTAATTTTTCCAAATGCCTAGGGCATTAAGAGGGAAAAGGAATAGAACTGGATATGACCAAAATGATTAAGCAATTGTCGAAGACAATCTAAGGTTTACCAAAGATTGGTTGCTCATGGACAGTTGGAAGTTTAGTGTTACTTTTGGAAGGACCATATTGAAATATTCTGGAAAGAGGCAACTCTTGTTCAGAAATGATAGTTAAAATGGGAATATAGAAATGTTTCAATAGGTGGAAGTTATTCATTAAATCTGTGTAAGATTAGAAAAATTAATGCAAGATGGATGTTCAAAGGAATGTACTTTGAACGTGAGACTTCGTTTCCATGGAATTTCTCTGCATTGGAATACTTTGTAATGTCTGTTGCCATGTCTTTGTGAATTTTGTGCATAGTCATTACAAGAGGATCATTGCATATAAGTTTAGAATCTAAAAAATTTCAATAAATGGCAAAGAATATTGTATTCTTACATTTATCATAAGGGTTTGGAACTGTGAAATGAGCATCATTGAAATGTTTTCAATTGATCTATTCCACAAAGAAGGACCATAGGTAAACATAGTGTGCATGCTTGGAGCATGGCATAACTATTTTTTTTAAATTCAAGTAAGTTGATTATTCGAAACATTATACAATCAATAATGAGTAATCAATATGGAAATCAAAGTTTTGGGGTCATATAGGATTAGTATTATTCTTGTGTTTCACTTTGCATGTTTTGACTTCCTGAATAACTAGGTTATTCAAACCGTCCACAGTCGATCATACTTTGGAAGTAGGTATTGAGGCAAGAATGTCATGAATGGGTCTGTAGTTTGTCTAGGTGTTTAGACATAGTTGCAGTATTCATGAGTGCTCTTGGAATAAGATTCAAGTATTGGATTAAACCCACAGCTCATTTGAATCACTTCATGGATTTTATCACGAGTGATCATGAGACGATAATATCTTATATTCTTGAAACAGAGAGATATGAGTTTCAGTCTACTAGTCGGCTGCGCATTGATAATGTGAAAACACAACAGTAACTTAGTGTTATTTTAAAACTCATTCTTGTGTGTGATTTGATGAGTAGATAGAGCAAGCATATGATTCGATGTTTATCCATTCCTTTTACCCTTGGAGAGATAAAGTAATATCTGTGGGCCCTTCGATGATTTAGTGATGATAAATCTAAGTGTTCGGTCGGGCCTGGACTGATTTGATTTGTTCAATTAGTTGGTCGTCATAAATCGGAAATCGGCAAACAACTGATGGATAGAGAGATTGATTATAATCCATGTCTCAGTCCATATAATATCTAGAATGGAGGAATATATTGATAAGGTCAGAGTTCGACAGCGGCTTTTAAGAGCTACGATTGCTAGTCAGGATTTTGGAGTCGTATTTGCAATAATAGTTTTAGACTTATCCAAGTGGGAGACTATTGGATTAGATGTCTAAGCCCATAACTATTATTGGTATGTACTTGAACCGAGAGTAGCATGGTCCATTTGGGTTGCATAACACCACGACAATTTGTGATGATGGACTCTTGAGAAAAGGTTATATATGATTTAGTAATATATTATAAGTTCTAATATATTAATATGAAATCATATGTTTTAATTAGTATTGATCAAGAATTAATTTGGAATTAATTTAGTGATCAAAAGAGACTAATTAAATCTATTGGGACTAATTATGGTAATTGGTTATATTTATATGTGTTGGGCTTATGATCCACATTGGATCAAGTTTATGTATGGACACATAAAGAGTTGGGCCACAAGAACCATGGATCATAGAACCCATGCGTATGGATTTGGGTTATACCCATGACCCTTGAAATCCTACATATAAATACATACTTCATAGCCTAAAAACCCACACTTGTAGTTCTTGGAGGTGTTTTTGGTGCATGGATATTCTCTCTCAAGGCCACCTTTGTCCTAGGTGAGTTGTGAGCCGTTTGAGGCATTCATACTTTTAGTGCTAAGCTCTTAAGGCCAAATACAACAAGGTTTCAAGCTACATAAGAGGTATGTCATCCTAACTGGTATTTCATATTATTTATGTGAATTGTATGCTAGTTATAGGCTTAATGCTTTGGAAATACGATTACATGTATAATTAGAGAAAACATAGATCCAAGGCATTTAATGTGCACCATAAGATGTTGTAATATACAAAAACCCAACAAATATAACCCAAAAAACTTTAGGAAAGAATAAAACCCTAAAAATTATTGACTGAGGCTTGTGTTTAACACAGTTTCCTTAAAACAAGTTCGTCCTATATGAGTGTTTGTTTACCAGGATACAACAGTAGAAATCAATCCTTCTAGATTGTCCGAACACTCACTTGGCCCAGATTATACCTTGGTTGCAGCAAGAGAGAAAAGATGAATCTGAAGCGTAAGAGAGGAAGAGAGTGATTTCGTTTTATTCGGTGTATTGAATCAGTCACATTGGCGTTGTATATATACTACCGAAATCTATGATTAATAGCTCTTAATTCGTTTTTGTAACTGTTAACCAAAAGGAAAAAAATGCAAAAATGGTGCTTGAACTTTTCTGATCGACCGATGGTGCATTCGTGCCCGCAGGACGCGCGCTCGCACACAAGTTTAGTGGCCCAAAGCTAATTTGGCTCGCACTTGCACCCCCTGCATGCGCGCACATGAGAGAGCATTTGTTCTAATAATTCTTACAAAGGTAGCTAGTCTTTGTAGTTATAAACCAATTTCCTTTTCATTCTCCCACCAATGTGGGATGAGTGTTAAAGCCCACTTAACTCCTTTATTTTCTCATCCAATTGCCTACTTTGACAAGTAATTTTTCGTTCATTTTTAATCCGTTTTGGACATGTGATATATCAAAACGAAGATATCACGGAGGAGAACACGAATATGTAATCAATAACTCATTTTGATTATATTTAGAGCACACAATTTGTGGTCAAAAATGGAGAAAATCCATTTTTGGAAATTAATAAAATTAATTTTCCAACAATCCCCCTACTTGAATGAAAATTGCTTCAGCATCCGCAATTCCTAGTTGCTTTAGGTAAAATCCAACAGTTGAATCATGCACATGATAGGTATGTTTGACCCTTTGAACATTCCCTTAAGATACATATTTATTTTACTAGCGGACCAGTAGACTCGATGTCCTTGAACTGTTATGCCATTTGTGTAAATAATCAATACATATCTCACATGATTCTCCTTAACCTAGTTAGGTTCTCATAGATGTGTCCGTTTTGGTCGTGGACACTTGCCTGGTTCTGTAAGAGCTCTTAGGAACTTGCCCATTCAATTCCCTTTGAAGTGAACCCACTTCTCTCTCACATAGGTGATTATATCATAATCATTAAAAGCTAAAGCTTAAAGATTTCCAACTTATCACCAACTACTATAAGCTTAACTTGCTTCACTGTTATTTATGAGAATGGGTTGGGGTTGACCCCCACAATGATCCACATATGTTATATGCAAGTAGGTTGTCTCATTGAACCTAGATCTTGGGATCTCCAGTCAACTAGGTTGGGTGTTCCTTTGCAATAACTTATTCAGTCATGGGTTTTAATCCCATTCCTTTTGACGATTTTGCAACTAACTCCCTGTTTAACCCTTTGGTTAGCGGATCCGCAATGTTATCCTTGGACCTTATGTAGTCAATTGAGATAACTCCAGTTTAGAGTAGTTGTCGAATGGTGTTGTGTCTTCGACGGATGTGTCGAGACTTACCACTATACATAGCACTTTGTGCACGTCCAATTGCCGATTGACTATTGCAATGGATTGAGATTGTAGAAACTGGTTTAGGCCATCATGGTATATCTTCCAAAAATTGTCGTAGCCATTCAGCTTCTTCTCCACTTTTATCAAGTGCTATAAAATTCCTCAAACGGTGATACATATTCACCTCCATGGTCACTTCTTAGTACTTTAATTTTCTTATTAAGTTGATTCTTAACTTCACTTTTACACACATTAAACTTCTCTATAGCCTCATCTTTACTTTTAAGTAAATATGCATAACATAATTTAGTGCAATCATCAATAAAAGTGATCAAGTACTTATTTCCACCTTTAGATGGAATTGATTTCATGTCACACACATCGGTGTGAATTAATCCATGTGGTTCGTTTGTCTTTTGAATGGACTTGAAAAATTGTCATGTTAATTTTAACACAAGTGTTGCATTTGTATTTTGACTCAATGTGAAAGCGTAGTATGTGATTGAGTTTAATTAAACGACGAAGAGTATCAAAATTAACATGGCCTAATCTAGTATGCCATATATTTCAAGACTCAAGCGAGTAAGTAGAAGAGTTATTCATTTCATTATCATTGTCACTTGGCTTAAGATCCATTACATAAAGTTTGAACATACCCCTATCAGCACATTCCTTACCCACATACACACCATTTTTGGTTAACATAAATTTATCTGACTCAAACACCAAGAGAAGCCATGCTTGTTCAAAAACCAACCCGACACAAGATTCTTACAAATTTTGGGTACATACAACACATCATTCAACATCAGCACTCTTCCCGACGTCATCTTCAACACAATCTTTCCAACACCTTGGATATCAGAAGTGGTCGAGTTTCCCATGAACAACTTGTCACCATTATCCACAACCTTGAAGTTTCTGAACCATTCTCTATTCGAGCAAACATGTGTAACGCTCGGTTCCTAGTACGTATTTTAAATAAATTTATTCATTTTTAAACAGGTACTCGACGAGTTGGAGGCCCCAAACTCGTTGAGTAGGAACGGAAATTGGATGCAGAACTTAAGGTCTACTCGACGAGTTGAGGGACTCAACTCGACGAGTAGGGCTGCCAGAATGAAACCTTAATTTTCAGGGTTTGCACCCTTTTTAAACACCATAACCTCCAAATGGTGGCCTCATTTATAGCCTCCATCACTCCAAACCCTAGCCACAAAACCCTAATATACTTTTGGAGAAGTTTTGAACCATTTTGTGTATCCTTTGTCATTTATAGCCTCCATCACTCCAAACCCTAGCCACAAAACCCTAATCCACTTTTGGAGAAGTTTTGAGCCATTTTGTCCAAGAGGAAGCTAGTAGATCCGTATTTTAAGCTGCATTTCAGACTCATTTAAGGTATAAAGTTGATACCTAGGCTCCGTATTGCTTAGATATTCATTTAGGGTTGTATATTATCACTTGTGGCCCATATTGAAGTCATTTTCGGGATTTGAGTATATCATGAAGTTGTGACTTTAAATCTAGGCACTCATGAGCTTATGAGGCTTAAAGTTTCCAGCTTTATCAAGCCATGGCCCTTTCCCATGCCCTAGATGTCTTATATAGCTTAGTTTTGGTGTTTCTAGCTTCATGACACCATTCACGGACGTAAAGTTAGCAGCTTTACGTGGAAACTTAGTCCTAGGGGACCAGGGTTTGGAAGCATTGGACTCGACTGGAAACGACTAAATGGGTGTAGACAAGAGGGACTAGACGAGTTGTTCATACAACTCGGCAAGTTGGATCGTTATCCCCAACCTTTTCTATTACTGAGTATACTCGTTGAGTCTAGGAGATGACTCGGCAAGCTGGCCATGGATTTTGGGTTTTGAAGATTGAAGAACTCGACGAGTTCAAGGAGGAACTCGACGAGTTGTGAGTGAAATGTCCCGACTAGGTTATGAGGAGGAACTCGACGATTTGGATCGAGATTTCCAAGGTTTCATGGATCATGGAACTCAACGAGTTGATGGACCAACTCGGCGAGTTGAGTCAACCAGGACGTTGACTTTGACTAGGATGTTGGCCTTGACTTTGACCATTTAGAAAAGTTGACCCTTGGAGGGGTCATGAGTATGAAAAGGATAATTAAAGGAAATGCTTATGTGTAGGTGTCTGAGATGGATTGATTTCAGAGTCGGAGCCTTTGCAGCTATTTCCCAGTTACTGAGGTTAGTTACCTTCCAATAGGAGTGGGTCGAAAGCACCAATGTCGGCCCACTAGTAATTATTATAGTTGAGATGATTGTCTTTGTGATAATTATCTGGTATGCCACTATCTTTTATGCTTTATGTGCTAGTATGTTATGTTATTATGTGATAGTGGTATGGGGTGAAATAGTCCCCGATTACCGGTTAAAAGAGACCGAAGGGGAGGCCGACTCCAAATATGCTAGGTTGTATATGATTTATATTTTTATGCTAGGATATTATGTGGTAGTGATAGGGGTGAAATAGTCCCCGATTACCGGTTGAAAGAGATCGAAGGAAAGGCCAGCACCCAGTTATGCAAGACAGTTACTGATTGAAAGAGATCGATGGGGATACCAGCACCCATATATGTTAAGCAGTTACCAGTTGAAAGAGACCAAAGGGGTGGCCAGCACCCGGACATGCTAGGCGTTATGTGATTATATGGTATGTGGTATGATGGGGGAACTCACTAAGTTTTGTGCTTACGATTTTCAGTTTTGGTTTCAGGTACTTCTTATTCGAAGGGAAAGGAGTCGGCATGACTGCAACGCATCACACCATTATTTTCCGCACAGAAGATCTATGGGATTTACACTCTGATATGATTTTGTTATGACATGTTTTGACTATGGATATATTGTTATTGTTATGAGTTATCACTATGAGGTTTTCAGACAAATGGTTTTATATTTGATTAATTTAAAATGAAATTATTGGACCGTATTTTTGGGACGTTACAACATGACGGGTAGCTCCCGTATCAATCCACCACTCCCTTGGATTGGACTCCACAAGATTAACTTTAGAAATAACCGTTGCAAGATCGATTTCAGACACATTCTTGGTTATCTTCTCCATACCATTTGCCTCCTTAGCCTTCTTTGGAAGCTTGCAATTTGCAACCCAATGACCCCATTGATCACAGTTATGGTAGTTTCCTTGAAACTTTTTCTTAAAAGTTCAACCTTTGGCTCCCAAGTTTGAACCCTTGCCTTTCTTTTGGAATTTTCCCTTACCAGATTTGTTCTTCCCAGAAGTTTAACCATGCTCCACTATATTAACTTTCTCATAAGTAGGGGTATAACTACTCTTTTGAGCTATCTTATTATCCTCTTCAATTCGAAGGCGAACAATAAGGTCCTCAATGGACATCTCCTTTCTCTTATGTTTCAAGTAACTTTTGAAATCAACCCAACTAGGGGGTAGCTTCTCAATCATGGAAGCAACAGAAAAAGGCTCATGAAATTCCATACCCTCGACACGCATGTCATGTAGGAGGACTTGTAGTTCTTGGACTTGGGACATAAAAGTTTTGCCATCCACCATTTTATAGTCAAGAAATCGGGCAACCACAAATTTCTTTGTCCTGACATCTTCAGTTTTATACTTTTTGTACAGTGACTCCCATAGTTCTTTGGTTGTCTTTGTTACATAATACACATTATAAAGTGAATCAATAAGGCCATTAAGAACATAATTCCTACACAAGAAATCAGAATGTTTCCAAGCATCAATAGCAGTTAAAGCTTGCACATGTTCTTCTCCTTCGGGCATTCGAGGAGCCTCTTCAGTTAAGAATCTAGCAAGATTCAATGTGGTAAGATAGAAAACAGTAATAGAGTATGGATGCAATAAACTTAAACAGGTAGATATATGTAAACAGAAAAGAAGATTAAACAAAAAATGTCTTAGAAAACGATTTCTGAAAACAAATTCTGCAAGTGTGAGGGAGAAAAAAAATCGTTTTGATAAGCACTGTGAGATGAAACAGAAACAAAAAAAAAATTCAAGTTCGTTTCACACAAACGATTTGTTTTAAGACTGTTTGGAAAATATAACTGAAAAAATTTACGAAAGAACAAAACCCTAAAAATTATTGACTGAGGCCTGTGTTTAACACGGTTTCCTTAAAAAAATTCACCATATATGGGTGTTTGTTTCCCAGGATACACCAGCAGAAAGCAATTCTTCTAGATTGCCTGAACCATCATTTGTCCCGGATTATACCTTGGTTGCAGCAAGAAAGAAAAGATGAAGCAGAAGCGTAAGAGAGGAAGAGAGTGATTTCATTTCATTCGGTGTATCGAATCAGTCACATAGGCATTGTATATATACTACCTAATGTAATTAAAACGAAATCGTAACTGTCATAATTAAATAAGAAAATTAACCAAGAAATCAAAACCGAAATCTATGATTAATAGCTCTTAATTCGTTTTTGTAGTTGTTAACCAAAAGGGAAAAAGTCCTTGAACTTTTCTGGTCGACCGGTGGTGCATTCGTGCCCGCACACAAGTTCAGTGGCCCGAAGCCAATTTGGCTCGTATTTTCACCCCCTACGTGCGCGCGAAAGAGAGAGCCTTGGTTCTAATAAGTCTTACAAAGGTAACTAGTCTTTGTAGTTATAAACCAATTTCCTTTTCATTCTCTCACCAATGTGGGATGAGTTTTAAAACCCGCTTAACTCCTTTATTTTCTCCTCCAGTTGCGCTACTTTGACAAGTAATTTCTCATTCATTTTTAATCCGTTTTTTGGACGTGTGATATATCGAAACTAAGATATCATGGAGGAGAACATGAATATATAATCAATAACTCGTGTTGATTATATTTAGAGTCCAAAATTTATGCTCAAAAATGGAGAAAATCCATTTTTAGAAATTAAAAAAATTAATTTTCCAACAAAATATATATATATATATATATATATATATATATATATATATATATATATATATAAAATGGAGAAAATCCATTTTTAGAAATTAAAAAAATTAATTTTCCAACAATATATATATATATATATATATATATATATATATATATATATATATATATATATATATATCAGTTTTTATAAATAACTAATATATAAAATATAACTATAAAAATTGCAATTAAAAAAATAACATCTCTTCTTAAGTATTTGGAGGATTTTAAGAGCATCCACATCGTCATATTTCAAATCCTTTTGCAATGCCACATAATCTATTTTACATGCCACATACATACTCTTCTTTCAACTGTTGCAAGTCTTTCAAACAATGCAAGTGGCTCATCCTATTATATTATTACTTTTTGATTAATATATATATTAATTGCAGATGGACTTTCAATATATTTAAAGCGAAATAAGGAATATCAATGACATGGACTTCCATATCATTTGCAAGATGTAACTGAAAGACAAAATCCATCCACCGCTGTGGATGGTCTAAGGAATTCTACTTGGTTGTATGGTCGTGTTGATATGCAATTTGAAATCGGATATATATCAATCAATAATCGAAATTTGTATTTGTTGTAGTAAAATGAGTTTCATATAATATAGGTAGCATATGTTACTGATAGTTAAATGATAAGAAAATTATAAAAATAGTCATTTTTTGAAACTCATTTCAAGAAAATTGCCAAAAAAAATTCAAGATTACAAAAGTAGTCATTAAAATCATTGATGGATTAGGGTCATTTACGATTCTGCCTTTTCATTTGCAAACGTACGAGTTATTAAAACAGTACCGTGCATAAGCGAGTTGTACATTCGCAGATGGACCTGTCCAACTGTGAACATGGGACCATCTATGATTTTAGCTTTTTCCGGGTATAAATACCTTAACTTTTTTGGAAGATTCATTTTTCTTGATTTTTGTTGGGGAAAAGTCTCTCGCAAGGAGCTATATTATAGAAATGTGATAATAATATGACTTGTGTTAAAAAAAAAACTAATTTCCAATGCATCTTGAAGTTGTACATTTGCATTTGTGAGGTTGTACATACAGTTTTCATACTTTATATTTGTAGTTATCTGATTTTTGATGCATGTGTTATATAAATATGTTAGACAATTGTGATATAAATATGATTTGTGTTATAAAACTGATTTCTGATGCATCTTCAAGTTGTACATTTGTATTGTACGTAAACAATTTTTTTCACTTGGAAAAGTCCGTTTGAAAGACTTTTCCTCAACAAAAATCAAGAAAAATGAGTGTTTCAAAAAAATTAAGGTATTTATATCCTGAAAAAACTAATATCGCAAATGGTCTCCCATGTTCACATATGGACAGGTCCATCTGCGAATCATTAATAATTAGGTGTTTGAATTTTTTTATATATTCGTATCACACGCATTGTCTATGTATCTTTATATCTATCATTTTTGGCTTCCTTCTTCAATACATTCTTCTTGATTAATGTTTCTCATCAACTACCCAAATTGTGCGACCTATTAGGCTAAGTAGTGTCGTAAATTTTTCACCGGAGGTATGCTAAGGTAGCTCCTTTACCGCCCGCAAACACCGTGCCGCAAAAAGATTTTTACCGCCGGTACAATACCGGCGGTGGGTTTCTACGGGGAAAATGTGAGGCAAATGATGGGATTTGTCTTTCTCTCTCTACCCTCTCTCTTCTTTACGCATGGTGAATACCATCAACACCACACCCTGATCAATTTTAAAAATTGCAAAAATGGCAAACATGTCCCCATTAGCCCAGGAGGTACACATTACTACACATTACTGATGGTAAGACGCCGTTCAACCTTACATCTATGTGACGATGATAATATGTATGACTATGCATAAATTCTACATTTCAAAACCATCCATAATTAGCTTCATAAACTTACACTACGTCATAAAATTTAAAAGCTACTTCATGGTCTATACTAGGCCTGACCCTACCACAAAGAAAAAAATTGTGAACCATACATACAATTAGATCTAGTGATGAGAGAGAAGCTAGATAAAATAAGGACGTATATATGTTTTTTATTAACTTGGTCAAAAATAAATAATGATGTCTACCTACATTTATACATAGATATATTACACACTAGCTTCTGTAACTTATATAAATATTCATAAGTAACCCCAGACTATCTAATATTTAAATCTCCAACCCTTTTATCATTAGTTATTATTAAACATATTAAAATACGTTGCGACTTCTGAAAAGTAGAAGATTTTGAGTCGGATCCAATAACAAATGGTTTGGAGTCGAGTTGGATTTAGAGCACCACAATCATCCACCAATCCATCTTTGGTTTGGAGTCGGACTGGATTCAGAACACCACAATCATCCACCAATCCATCGTCTACACGAGAACATCAACAAATGGTTTCTATTTGATTTTTTGTGCCAAGTGCGACGACCTCAATGATCTCCAAACTCTTCTACTTTTAGTTTTGGATGTATAAATGAAGATAACTAAAGTTTATACATCACAAATATGTTTGGGTTTTATATTATGAGTTACTTTGTCACCAAGCAAAGGAATTAGGGTTTCCTCCTTCAACCCTATCTTTGGCTCTAAGCTACCTTACCTATATAAAGGGGCCTTGACCCTCACAAAATCGGCACCTCTTATCCTAGAAGAATTTTGGCCGAAAAATTCCTCATCTATCCTCTCATATTCTTGCTAGCTTGGGTATGAACTACTAGAGACATGACATTTGTGGTGCTTGCTTCAAAAATATCAAAAATACTTAGGTATCCTTAGGTTTCTTATTTAATGTTCATAGTTGTATATTTAGTTAGAGAAAAATAGATCAAAATTAGGGTTGCATGGACACTTAAAAGTTTATTTGATTTGCATAAAACCCATCCGAATATTCCTTTGTATGAGAGTATATTTCCTCTACTAGTATATAAAGTGGAGGTGAGTGGTCATTTATTTTATGAGTGAACCCATGTAGAATTTTGAGAGAGAGAGAAATTTCGATAGGGAATTCTCCCTTGCCATCTTATTTGTTCATGTAACATTTGGTATCTCTCTATCTACCTATTATCATTTTACTCACATAATTTGTTCTTCATGTTCATACATGATTATCTTCTTGATATTATCTTTCCGCACCAATTCAATCGATGAAATGGGAACCTAGAATAACTTATACAAAACATAAGCATAAACAGGCCTTATAGTATCTTAGACTTTCAGTCTACATCTCCTTAAATCTCTCATCATGCATGTACCTTTGTACCTCTACCTAGATATGCAAGTTTAACCCGCGGATTCGGATACCCGTGGGTATCCGACCCTAACGGGTCGGGTATTACCCGACTTAACGGGTAATGGGTCGGGGATGGATCTTAAATTACATACCCGAAGTAGGGACGGGGTGGGGATGGGTATGACACTCTCCCCCTCGCTACATACCCACCTATATATATATATATATATATATATATATATATATATATATATATAGGTTGTAAAAATCGCTCGACGTTAGCTAGTCGGTGAACTGGGGTTAAAAGATTAATCGGCTAGGCGGAGATTAATCGGGTACCATTATTTGCTAATTTGTTAGATTTTAAAAAATTAAATATGACTAATATCATATAAAATTTTGTAAATGCCACTAATATCATAATAAAATAGGTTAATATGATAAATACAACACTAATCATACCTCAAATAGTTTTTATTGAGATATAAATTCTTCAAAGTGTTAAAATTTCGTCGGGTTCTACTGTTTCAATCATTGTGTATGCATGGATTAATCGCTAGGCGCTCTCTAATCGATCGAGTAGTGCCTAGGGATTAATCGGGATCTAATCGGGATTTTTACAACACTAATATATATATATATATATATATATATATATATATATATATATATATATATATGTATCTGTGTTGTAAAAATCTCAATTAGGTCCCACCTATATATATATATATATATATATATATATATATATAATTTTCAACCCATTAAATTCATTTTAATAGTTACTATTTTCCAAAGTTTAACATAAGCACACACAATTGCATGCTCCGACATTTCAATTCTCCAGGCTTCACCATTCACCCTTTAGGTGATAACTTTACTATCTTCCTAATCCCTTTTAATATACAATCGTTTTTATCCCTTTTACAATCTTTCTTTGACTCTTTTTCTACACTCGATTTCACTGTTCTCGTGTTCAACTAATGTTATTGCTTCGATTATCCTGTTATTTCTTCGATTTTTTGTGTGGATTGTGTTGAAATAATCGAACATTTTTGGCTATTAAATAACCTTTTATTTAATTGTGATATCATCTATTCATTTGATTTTTATATATGTATGTATTGTATATATGTATCATATGATGGCATGAATGGTTGAATGGCTAAGTGGCTATTTAATGTATGTCTCATCTATATAACGAACTACTCAATGCATATCGATTTTAGTTACTATCGAATGATCGAACGGTTATAGAATGTATGTATAGGTGAGTGGTTATCGATTTATTTTTAATATGATATTATTGCTTCGAATTTCTTTTGTAAATTGATATGATCTTATTTTTGTGTCATTTTCATGTATGTATAATCTGTATCATCTATTACTCTATCAGTTACATGTATGTATAATCTGTATGACTATTAAATGTATTCTTAATTGTGATATCATTTGATATATAGATTTTGAAATGTTATTTTCCTTTACTTTTTTTATTGAACGGGTATTTATCAGGTTGTCCGAATCCGACGAGGATATTTTTACCCGCACCCGTCGGGGATTAGACGGGGCAGGCATGGGGACGAGTGCGAGGAACGAAGTTTGGGTGCCGGGACGGTTATTGCAGTATCCATCAATATCCGCCCCCGTTTTCATCCCTACCTCTACCTGTGATACAAAGAAGTTGAGTGGGTCGGGTTCGGAACCGGGGCGTACATAGGGATTTCAATCCCATAATGCTATTATATATATATATATATATATATATATATATATATATATATATATATATATATATATATATATATATATATATATATATCTTATTATTGAAATACCAACTGTTACCAAACAATATATAAATCTGCCTTTGGCTTGGATATTTATAAACCCTCAAACCTAAACATATCCACCCCAACTCGATCCTAACAGATCCTAGTCTACGATTATCAGGAAGGATTATCTCACCTTATGAATCATTTACAATAATCAAGTGTCTTTTATCTGGAAGATGACCAGACATACCTTTACAGTTTCCTAATCTGGACCCACCGTTTCTGGTCATCCAAAAGACTATGCAGACATATCGTTATAGTTACATGATCTGGACCCACCATTTCTAGTCATCCAATAGGGAATATGATTTGTACCCCGATATGTATTTCGTTCCACCAACACCTACAAGTGTCAAGGAACAAAAATCTATTCTCCGGTCCTAACTTACATACATGTATCCCGAATGAGGCTACCCGATATCAAACTCAATTGAACTAGGTATCTATAATAATTCTTATCTCATTAACAAGCATAACTACTAAGCTCCCAATACCAAATCTATTTAGACAAGCTTATCCTATTTCAGTGTGTATATTTATCACAGAGTATTTCGGCATTAATATACTGTTATTATTATTCTCTCTAATAATATTTCTATTATTGTTATCATGTGATAATATATATATATATATATATATATATATATATATATATATATATATATATATATATAGAACCATGTTTGGTTCACATATCGTATATCCTCAGATACATTATAACACTTAAACCACGCAATAAGCATGTAACTCACATATAAACTTTCAAACATATATTTAATACTTTAATATAATACTTGTATTAAAATCATGTTCATGAAAGAGAATATGCACTCACTTGATAAAAGTGGATGCCTCAGAATTTGTGCAAAACTTTGCATTTGTACTTTATCTTTTCCTCTGACCCGATCTAGGTTCACATTACTAAGTTTTAGCCTTATATTCCTGGAAACTACATATAGTCTAGATTCCTCACTAATCTCAATGTTTGCATCAAGATTTATCAAGTAAAGAACAACCAGGTATGATCATATCGAAGGTAGGGTCTGTTTGGTATACAAAGTATACTGTTTGGAAATCCCACTTTAAACAACTCAATAAATCCAGCCTAGACATCATCCCTGTAAGTAGATCAATCAATATAATGACTTTGAATTACCGATAAATCTTATTTATAGGTTCATAATAATGGCTTATGACTGTAAATATATATTACACTGAAAGCAAAACAGTGTAGCTTAACTTACATAGGTTTTAGCAAAAATCGGGAAAATGCGCAGACATAATTCCAAAACCAAAAGCTTCTATTTTGTTGGGCTCCTTGCTACTATGGAGCCTAGCTAAAATACTCAAGAAAACTACAAGGGAGTATATATAGCCTCAGTAGTTACCTGTCAGCACCAGGCAAAGGCATGTTACGCACGTTTGGTGTGCTAGCTCCTCGGTCGCCCTGCCACGTGTCCAACTCCCATTCACCCGCGTCCTTTCATCTAGAACATTGTCATGTGTTTGATTTTTGTGGCACCACATGTCACGTCCACAACGTGTCATGTCGCCTTTTCTCTTGGAGGGGTGGACGAACGATTTGCCATGTGGCGCACTTTAACATCCCATAGAAAACAACATAAATAAAATAAAATAAATAAATAACTACGATAAAATAAATAAATAAATAATAAACCCTAAAACCTCGAGATTAATTTTTATATTTTATGTTAGCCCTAAATACATAATAATTTATCAGCGTATTGGCGCAAGGAGTTAAATGATATAAATTCTGGAAATCGGGTGTTAAAGTGTAACTTTCAGACTTGTTATGAATAGATTTTTGGAAGTCAGGGGCTGTTTGGTAACTTTTGGACTTGAAGTGAAAGGAATTTTGGAAAAGGGGCTATAAAGTAAATTATGGATTTAATTTGAAAAAGAATTGAGAAAGAGGGACTGAAAGTGTACGAAAGGGACTTAAGTTTGAAGATGGAGGCGGGACTACAACCTGGCACCCTCTCCCTTGGCCTCTCCTCTCTTATACAACCCTCTAAAAGCCTAATCCTAACATTGTTGCGGTTGCGTCCTTATCACTCCACATCTCCAACTGTCGTCATCACTTGTGTCGCCGTCGTGAACCACCAAGCACCACCGTCGCAACTCCCGCTGCCGACGAAGATAATGATTGACGTGAGGATGTCGTTGCAGTTGGGAGGCTGAAAGAACGAATCTCGTGGCTGTTTTTGTTGTTGTTCTCAGCTAAGGGGTTGTGTAACCCTTCCCTTTTCCGTTCTTTTTTGTTGCTACGTCGCTGCCGCTGCCGCCTCCGCTCCAAGCAGCTGTCCCGTTTTGCCAACATTGCTCTGACTGCCACATGCCACTACGAGAGTGGCTAAGTTTATGTGTGTGTTTCCGTTTTGGTGCTCGTGTTTTGTGTGTGTGTGTTGCTACTGTAATTCGTCAGGTGTGTGTGTGTGTGTGCATCTTGGTTGGCCGGAAAACGAAGAGAACCACCATGGCAGCCAACTATGGTGGTTGCTGCCTTGTTGTCATTTTTTGCCACCACCAGCCACCGTTTGGGGTGTATGTGTGTGTAATAGTGTTTTATGTGTGTTTGTCGTAGTGGGAGTTTTTGGTCGGATTCTAACTCAAAACCGCCACCAACGCCGCGAGTGGTGGCTGTCGCCTCCTACCGCCGTGGACCGCCATCGATTACCACTTCCCGAGGTAGCAGTGTGTGGTGTCCGACTTACTAAACATTAAATAACCTAATAATTTAACCTTATACTGAGTGGCAAACATTTGAGTTGGAACCCTAATTAGGGTTTAGAAAACCCTAATGTCAAGAAAACCCTAGTTTTGAGGTTATGTCGGGACCCGCATTGAACTGTTAATCGGACTTTAAATTATATGTGATGATACCCTACGATTAACTTAATGCAGTATTGGACATAATAAATTAAGTCCCTAAGGGGTTAAGTGTGGAACAATAACCCTAGTTATGATTTTATGTGGAAAACCCTAGAATTAGGAAGCCCTATTTTGGACAATGATCAGGGCGCGTATTCGGGCTACGTCTTGGATTATTATTATACCCGAGAATGACTAAGTCAAACCTTAATCAGTACCACCCTTAGGCGGTTAAGTCCTTAATGGGTTAAGTGTTCTTACTTAACCCTACTCGTCATTTTATATGAGGTAGTCACTGTTGCACGTGGCTATGACCTGTGATCGGGTATTGACTCTAATATCTTCATGCAGGTGATTGGAAGTGAGTTGAAGCTAGTAGATTTCTTCGTTACTACAGTGGTTACCTGTGCGCATATCGAGGTGAGTTTCACCTCACTGTACCCGTGGGTTGAATGCACCAATGTCAACCCACTAGTTTTGGTTATATGTTAGTAGGAGATGCCTTAGGGACTGTATAGAGTCATGTAGGATATACTGGGGACTCTTGATCTAAGATCTTTAACCTGTTCCTTGTTTGGTTGTGTTTCTAGAGTAGGATCACCTGTCAGGGTGACTATCTCACCTCTAAGTATATACGGCCATGCATTCCTTGGATTGTTGATATTTAGTATGTTGTTATGCTATAGTGATATGTTAGATCTGTGTCCTGGTATCAAGTATGTTGCTATGTTGTAGTGATCTGTTAGATCTGCATCCTGGTATCGAGTATGCTGCTTTGATGTAATAACTTGTAGAACTATATGTTATTTGTGCTTGCTGGTTATCATCTATGCAGTACCCTTAAGGATTGCATGTGGTCATGTAGGATAACCTGAGAACTCTTGGCCTAGGCTTTCTTTCATATTCCTTGTTTGGTTGTGGCTCTAGAGTAGGATCATATGTTTGAGTGGCTATCACACCTCTAGTTACTTATGGTTACGCATTTCATGAAGTTTAGCTGGTAGGGGGACTGGATGTTATGATAGGGCTAGTAGGCAGTAGTGAGCTATATGATTCATGTTGCCTGTGTTATGTGCCTACTTGAAACTTTATTGTTTACATGTCGGCATGTTGTGGTTGGTTTGGGTTGAGGCAGTCCTGCTCTATGTTGTAGGCCAAGATACTAGCTGCGGGCTGGCTGTAAGCCGTAGGCATGGAGGCTCAGGATGAACGGTTGGGTTGAAGCGGTAAGACCAATAAACCTGGTATAGTTGGGCATTCTAGTCCGATGACTGATTGGGTCGGTTGCATATTTACCCGTTAGTTATGTGTGGTGTTTTAGGGTAAACTGACTAAGATATATGCTCCCAATTGTTTTATTATTTTAGGTATCATCGGTCATTATGGGAAGGCGAAAGCGTGACTATACACATTCATCAACAACAATGAAGATTTCGCGCTTTAATATTATTTCGCGCTTTAATATTACACGCACTCTGGTCACGTCACCAGAACATGCGTTTTCTTACAGATCTTTGGACGGCCATAACTATCACATACGAGCTTCGTTTTCAGTGTTCTTTATATCCCCGAAATCCTCTCGACGATCTCTACAACTTTCATTAAGGTCTCAACATCTAATTATTGATCTAACAAAATTTCATATTGAGACCGGTTTAGACTGCTAAATTCGTGCAAAATTCATAACTTCTTCATACGAACTTCGTTACCAACGATCTTTTTATTGACAGGTTCATATTCACAATATCTTCAATTCTCGTTTCCTCAATTCTTGTTTAGATTGTTTCGTCTAACAATCAACCGATTAGAATATTGATTTTTATTCTCGTATTGTTTCGTTGAAACTTCTAAAAATCATAACTCCCTCTTACGAAGTCAGATTTGGACGTTCTTTATATGCACACTCTCAGTTTTATGACTACTATGACTTTTATTTTGATTTCTTAGGCTAAAAAGTAATTTATTAAAAGTTCACATTTTATGATATGCAGAGTTGTGTCGGTTTAATCGCAAAACTTCGAAAAAGCATAACATCTTCATGAGAATTTGGATTTAAATGTTCTCTATATGTACGGAAACCTTGTCACATATACTATAACTTTGGTTAAGATTATTGTTAGAGTTACCTAACGAACACGTTAAATGTAACAGAAATTGTAACATAAATGTTACTACCTTAGCTAAGACCCGGTCTTGGTCTAAGCGATCCAAGGCCAGGGCAACAACTCATTTCTCATCACATGGTAAGAACATTCCATGACATCTTCTCATTCACTGATAGCCAATGAGAAGGCAACAAATAGCCCAGGTGATGCCCAGAACTGACGTCACCTGATAGTTAGTTAGCGTGAATAACTCTCCCAGTAAAAGGAGGCCACGTTTCATGCACACGAGGCACGGTCCCCATGATCCGTTAGTAACAGGTACAAAAGGATCTCTTCCGCCTCAAGGAAGAGATCCATCTTCTCTCTTATGAAAATTTCCCCCAAATTTTATCTTTCTCTTAGAAAACTAACTTGATCGTCGGAGTGACAACCCGGGAGATCACCCGGTCATCCTTTAACGATTCTTTTGTGATTGTGTTCTCAGAAATGTACCCAAGTCGGATCAATCGTTCATCATCCAAACCATCTGCGAACATGTCATAACATTTGGCGCCATCCGGACGAATCCTCAGAGTGATACAACTAATAGACGACGCTGATTCTCTGTATAACGGGGATCTAAGCCCAACAGTATCTGGAATCGCAGTAGAAGAGATGTTCGAAACACACAAACCATCCCAGGTGTTGATAACACACATCCCATCAATCACGATAAGAACGGCAGAACCAGGCCTCCAGAGTAGTTTCCGGCAATTTTCATAGGATATCTCACAAAATCAGATGACGATATCAAATCCCAATCTGTTGCAAACGAATCTATTTGACGGCACTGAGGTATTCACTATCTCTAACTCCCATAAGAGGAACACACCTCACCACGCAGAAAGCGAGATAAAGGCATTCTCGAGAAACTTACTCAACATCAGTTTCTCGAGCAACGATCCCAGACCATCAAATTGGGATCCACGAGACCCACTCCTTATATCAGGGTTCATTCGTAACATGAAGGTCTACCGAATATACATTGACAATGGTAGTTGCTTTGATATACTCTATGAACATTGTTTCCGGCAGCTACCTGAGAAGTGGAAGGAAGGGCTCCAACCTCCAACCGGTGGACCATTAGTAGGATTTAATGGGCTTAGTTTGCGGCAACTAGGTACCGTTCAACTACGCTTAACGTTGGTCAACCACGGAGAAAGGGACCGAATCACCATGACAGTCAAATTCTTTGTGATCCGATACTCAGTAGTAACGCAACATTCTGCTTGGGCGATCAGCAATCGCATTACTTCATCTCGTGCCAATGACGATACATGGCATCATTAAATTCAACACACGCTAGGGATCGACGATGGTCCTAACCACAAGAAATAGAGCACATCATTGCCACCAAATCATATCCGCCCCACAACTCGTGCACGCACTGAAGAAGTCTAAGGAGAGATATTCCACTGAGCAACACCAGATAAACATGGAGTATCCAGAGCAGCTAGTGAGAATCGGCGCTCACTTAATAGAAGAAACTAAGGCACAACTGGTGGCGCTCCTGAGGTAATACTCCATCGTCTTCGCCTAGAAGCCAACGAATCTGACAGGCGTCGATCGACAGGTCATAGAAAACAACCTCAATATTGCACCTGTGAGTAACCCTGTGAAGCAAAAGAAGCGAGGACAGGCGGTAGACCGCAATAAGGCTATTAACACAAAAGTGGTCGGGCTGGTGAGTGCTGGCATACTTAGGGAAGTAATTTTCCCAACATGGATAGCAAACCTGGTCATGGTAAGAAAAGCCAATGGGGCATGGCGAATGTGCATAGATTATTCAGATCTCAACAACGCCTGCCCAAAGGATTGTTATCCTCTCACGGAGATTGATCAGAAAGTCCAGTTGCATAAAGGTTTCCGATTCAAATGTTTTCTCGACGCATATAAGGGCTATCACCAAGTGCAAATGTAGCGAGAAGATGAGGGAAAAACAGTCTTCCATACCGAACAAAGCACCTTCTGCTATTAGAAAATGCCATTTGGGCTCAAAAATGTTGGCGCTACTTACCAGAGACTGATGGACAAGGTATTCTCCGACCAAATTGGTCGAAATATCAAAGTCTACATCGAAAATATGGTAATCAAAAGCCGCAATGAAGAGATGTTACTTCAAGATGTGGAAGAAACCTTTAAAACGCTAGTCAAAGCGCAGATGAAGTTAAATCCGGCTAAGTGTACTTTTGGAGTCGAGGAGGGACAATTCCTTGGTTATCAGGTGTCCAGGGAAGGGATTCTACCCAATACCACCAAAATACAAGAGTTCCCCGAGTCGAAAACTCCCCACAACCTTAAAGGAGTATAGGAGATCAACGGTACGTTAACGGCGCTTGGAAGATTCATTTCTAACTCTGTAGTAAAGGTGCTTCCTCTGTACTAAACACTCAAAGGATGATTAGACAAAAACCAATTCAAATGGACAGCGGAAGCGAACGTGGCCTTGAAAAATTAAACGACGCACTACAAAAACTCCCGGCTCTCGCCTCCCCGCTCCTGGGGGAGATGCTACAAATGTACTTAGCAGCGTCTAAGGATTTTATCTCCTCTGTGTTAGTAGTGGAAAGGGAAGGCAAGAAAATCCCCATTCACTTTGTTAGTAGGGCCCTGCAAGGGCCAGAAGGAAATTACCCGGCCTTGGAAAAACTGGTTATCGCCCTGGTCTACGCAGTTAGACGTTTACGGAGATATTTTCAAGCCCACAAAGTCGAGGTTATGACCAGTTACCCAATAAAACAAGTGTTGCTAAGGCCGAAAAAGTCTGGACGCCTAGCCAAGTGGGCCATAGAGTTGGGAGAGCACGACATCCAATACCACCCCAAAACCAGCATCAAACCCCATGCCCTTACTGACTTCCTGGTTGAAATCCTAGATACCATAAAGGGAGTGTCAATGACAATCTCTGTCGACCCACTAGAGCCTGAGGTCGGAAAAGAAATTTGGAACTTGTACATCGATGGCGCAACAAGCAAAGAAGGCTCAGGTGCAGGCCTGATCCTCCAAAGCCCCAAAGGCGAAGAAATCACCTACGCACTGCGGTTCGTGTTCCAAGTATCTAACAACGAAGCAGAGTACAAGGCACTCCTGACAGGACTAAGGCTAGCCAAGGAGGTTGGCGCAAAATAACTAGCAGCTTTTAGTGACTCGTTGCTTGTCACAAACCAAATCAACGTTGTATACGAGGCACAGGAACCTATGATGCAGAAATACCTAGACATGGTCTGTAGTTTAACCAGCACATTCAAAAGTTTTTCAATAAAGCAAATATATCGGGGGAAAATTGCAAGGGCATATGCCCTTAGCAAGCTAGCATCTACCTCATACGATCATCTCACAAAGAAAGTGCTGGTCGAAGTACTCCCGGAAAGGAGTATTGATAACCATAAGGTTAATGCCATATCAGCCCCTCCAGAATGGACAAAACCATTCATCAATTACCTATGCCATGGCGTGCTTCCGGACGATCCACAGGAGGCAAGAAAAGTCAAAATCAAAGCACCGTATTTCGCAATAAGGGACAATCAGTTGTACCGGAGAGGATATTTAAGCTCGCAGCTCAAGTGCATCTCTAAAAAAAGGGCAAGCGTCTCTCGAACATAGCCATTCTGGGGATACAGCAACACATGAAGGCGCTCGCATACTCACAGGCAAGATACTCCGCCTAGGAGTATACTGGCCGGACCTGTACAACGATGCCATAGCCTTAACCAAGAAATGCAAGGAATGCCAAGCATTCACACCTTTCCAAAATCAACCAGTCATGCCATTAACAAGCATCACCAGCCCCTGGCCCTTCCACCAATGGGGGATCGATATAGTGGGACTATTCCCACCGGCACCAGGAGGCGTAAAGTTTTTACTGGTAGTCGTGGACTATTTCACCAAGTGAATAGAACGGAACCACTGGCCACTGTCACTGGCAAGCAGATGATAAAGTTCATGACAAGGAACATCGTGGCTCGCTTTGGAACTCCTAGGATCCTCATAAGTGACAATTACACTCAGTTTGAAGGAAGTCCCTTCAAGGAATGGTGAGAGGACAAGAAAATCCACTTCCGATTCACTTCAGTAGCGCACCGTCAGGTCAACAGACAGACGAAGAGATCCAACAAAACCATAGGCAATGCTTTAAAGAAACGACTAATCAGATCAAAGTCCGCCTGAGTAGATGAGCTCCCGACAATGTTATGGTCCTATCGCACCACAACAAGGTCAAGCACGGGAGAAACGCCCTTCAGTCTAACCTATGGGACGGAATCGGTCCTCCCATTGGAAATAATTGTTGGCTCCTTGCGAACAGAGAGTTTCGATGAGGTAGCCAATGAGGAAGGGCGACGCCAAGACCTGGATATGCTCGACAAGAAATGCGAGGCAGCACAGATGCGCCAAGCACTGTATAAGTCACGGACTGAGAGCTATTACAACCGCCAAGTTCGGGCCAAGAACTTCAAAGTTAGAGAATGGGTACTAAGAGAAAATAAGTCTAGCCACGCTACACCATTGGGGAAACTCAGTGTCACGTGGGCAGGGCCATACAAAGTTATAGAAGCACATAAGAATGGTGCCTATGTCCTAGAAGCTCAAGACGGGTGTGTCATTCCAAGAACGTGGAATGCGCAGAGCCTGCGCCACTTCTACTCTTAAAATAAGTGTTAAAGGCAACACTAGTGTTAGCTAACGCAGTGTGTGTTCATTTTAGTATGTCAATGTAATCAACATAAATTACTTTACTATTTTCAGTCATATTTTGCTCTAAGCAGAACTAGAGTAAATAAGAAAGGGCAAATCAGATGCTCCTTATATCCAAAGCTAAAGAGGCTGTGTATGTTTACCGTGTGAAAACAAGGACTGATCATCCAACGATACACAAACGAAATCGTTACAAGGAAGCAGTCAGGGAGTTTATATTAGAAAGGCTCATAACCTTCCTCCCAAAACATGTTCATCAATTAAAGAACATATGACATGAGTGTAGAAGGGTCATAACCTTCCACGAACATAAAAATCAAAACTGGGTGAGCTTCAAGATGACGATCTTGGCCACACCGAAGGCCTTTAAGCAGCATATTAGAACAAATCTCTCAAATGACCAGCTTCAGTAAAGCAAAAAGAGTTCACTAGCAAGAGAACTCTGACCAGGGATGTAAGCAAACCCTGAGTAAATACCATGTGATGGCCAACATAAACCATACATGAAGCAAACAAAAGTAAGCAAAACTGGGTAAGCCTTAAGATGATAATCTTGGCTACACCCTGGGTATTTCAACAACATATTAGAACAAATCTCTTAAAGACCAGCTTCGGTGAAGCAAAAAGAGTTCACTAGCAAGAGAACTCTCACCAAGGGTGTAAGCAGACCATGCGTAAATACCATGTGATGGCAAACACAAGCCATACATAAAGCAAATAAAAGAAAATGTGCGGTAATAGCAAACATTCATACCCACAAATACAAAATAAATATTGTCAACGTCGCCGGACTCCCAGACTTTCAGGTTGCCCTGGGGGCAACAAATACAAAAAATAAAGCAAGAAATAAAGAAAATTGTTCAACAAAGTTACATCAAAACAAGCCAAACACAAAAGCTACTTACCAACAGAAGTGTTATAATCACCGGGGGAAGATTCCTCATTCTGAGACTCCTGACAGAGATTTTGAAGCCCAACCATGTCCAGGGCGCCCAAGTGAAGATAGACAACAAATTTCGTCTCCGTGAAAGTCACTAAGGCGTCTTCCATCTCTTGAGTCTTGGCCACCATATTCTCGTCCGACTTTGGGTCGACCTCCCCGGCGGTCACCTGCTCCCAGACTATCTTCTTACCCTGCTCCACACCTACGGCGACACAAGCTACTTTCATAAGGACCAAGCCTTGGAGGAATTGTGGAATTTTAATCATTCTATCCACAACCCAACTGATCCCGTCGCTAAGGATCCAAGTAATATCCCTCTCCAACGCTCCCTTTGTGGCGTTTTTGGTCACCAGATCAACCTCCAAATCTGCCACACGCTTGCTCAGACTAGTGTTCTCCAATGACAAGACCCCCACACGATCGTTCAGGCCCTCCACCTCCTCCCCCAGTTTTGCTGCTTGATCCACCAAGCTCACCCTCTCAAGCAACACCGTCTCCTTCCTAGCCCCAAAGTCGGTCTTATCAGCCTCCAACTTCACTACTTGGGCCTTCAAATTTTCAGTTTTAATGCGTATCATGTCCAAATTGGACTGGAGGGCCTCCATCTTTGAGATGCGTTCAGCAGTCGCGACTGAATAAGATAACACTTGGGCAGCAGCATAATACAAGCCGTCATCCATATGCTCATCAGATAGGACACTTAGGGCCTCAGTCGTGGCATGAGGAAATTTGTGCTAACACCACTCCAGAGTGATGTCATGATTAGAGACAAGATCCACAACAGCTAGTCCGCAAGCTAGCTTATAAGCATCCGGATGAGAGCCCATCAGCAGGGGGTGGATGCGGTCTTACTAGAAGAGGTGGAGGCAAGACCGTGAGGAGGCAAAGACCCAGTATTTTTCCCAGCTTCTCTAATTATGTGAACGGATGGTTTTATCGGTCTTTTCCTCTCCGATATGACGAGGCGGTACTGTCGCCCCGGTTTGCGCCCCCTCCAACAGTTTCGGAGGACCTTCATCGGAGGCATGGTTCGAATCTTCAGAACCCCCAGTAAGAGACTCAAATTACGCTTCTTACGTAGAAGGGTCCCAGTGATAGCTACCTTAGTTCGACCGTAGGAAGAGGCTTCCAAGAGTACAAAAAGCCTCTTAACCCGGCAAAGACTTCTCGGGGACCCGTACGGTGTAGGATCCTTCTGAGAAGCACCAGTGATGACAACATCCTATAGGTCCAGATCCTCTCAAGCACCAGTAACACTGTCAGAACCGGCAGTCACCGTAAGTCCTTGGCCAGAAAAAAGAGGTGGGAGAGCCTCCACCAGGACAACATCGCGAACGTGAAGCTCGCCGTCAAACAGACCCCGAAGAGCTTTCTCCAAAGAAACAGTCTCCTCCACACCTGGTAAAAACAAGAAACAATGTCGGTTTAGCCAAAGCACCGCTTCGAACATAACTTGCCAATCTTTTCATATGAAAAAAGGGGGGAACAAAGGAAAAGCAAAAGAAATACCCTCTTTCCCGACAAAGAATTCATGCATCTTCCCACGAGCCCTGTAAGCAGCACTCATCCCGCCGGCGGCCAAGAACCAGTCAAGCCAATCTTCACCGGTGATGCTGATCTTCTCCAGGGCATCAACCAGTTCCTTGTTAGCGCCAAACAACATGGGGGCACGATCGACGTACACCTTAGTCCTCGGATAACTGATTACCACGAGATCATTGTTTACCCATAAGAATTTCTTTTGTCGGTTCTTCTTTGACTTCTTATCTTGGATAAGAATAGGGACTCCCCGTCGGCAGGAAATGGTTTGAGTCCCCGACTGGGTGGAGACATTAAAGAAGTGCTTGAAAGCAGGAATGGTCGGAAAGTGTCCTAGGGCATGGAAAAGCAGTTCAAATCCCATTATCTTGTTGATAGCGATAAGGTTCAACTCTCTTATTGAAAATCGGTACTCCCGGATGATCAAGTTGAAGAAATCAGTGGTAGGCAAGCGCAAACCTGCCTCGAACAGGGCGATTGGGATCTCGAATTTACCCTCATGAGGATTGTACAAAGAAGCATCAGTAAAAGGGATCTGCACCCCATGTTCAGAAACAAACCCGAACCAGAATTGAAAAAAGATTTCAACTCTTCAGCGGTGAGATTCATTCCCAAAGTGCGAGAATAGCCATGAAAGGATTTGGAGGAAATAACGAGCGTAAAGAAAGTAAGGTAGCAGGTGGGGAAGATGTGCCAGGGAAGGCAGAGATTTAAATACAAAGAAAGGAGCATCGAACCGTCTTCATGATGAAACCGCCGATCAATGGCAATTTCGCCCTGCCATCAGCATAAGCTATCAATAGCAGCCCGCCACATATATATGAGTAGATTAGAACAACTCTGCTACGTCACGAACGCAGAGACCTACTGGTCTAAGGGACTTGTTAACGTTACCTAACGAACACGTTAAATGTAACGGAAATGTAACAGAAACGTTACTACCTTAGCTAAGACCCGGTCTTGGTCTAAGCGAGCCAAGGCCAGGGCAACAACTCATTTATCATAACATGGTAAGAACATTCCATGTTATCTTCTAATTCATTCACAACCAATGAGAAGGCAACAAATAGCCCAGGTGATGCCCAGAACTGACGTCACCTGATAGTTACCTGATAGTTAGTTAGCGTGAATAACTCTCCCAATAAAAGGAGGCCACGTTTCATGCTCACGAGGCACGGTCCCCATGGTCCGTTAGTAACAGGTACAAAAGGATCTCTTCTGCCTCAAGGAAGGGATCCATATTCTCTCTTATGAAAATTACCCCCAGATTTTCTCTTTCTCTTAGAAAACTAACTTGATCATTGGAGTGACGTCTCAGGAGAACACCCGATCGTCCTTTAACGATTCTTTTGTGATTGTGTTCTCAGGCAAGTACCCAAGTCAGATCAATTGTCCAGCATCCAAACCATCTGCGAACATGTCACAACAATTATTTATCCTAAGTAAAGGTATTTTTAACGCTTAATATATCTTAATTGACTAGCCCGAATCTGTGGGTGTTATACTGTGCCAAGGGCATATGAACTCAAACGGTCTCTTACCATCGCAAACCACGAAGGAGCTTATGCATCAGCATACTACACATAATTACAAAGTATATGGGGCAAAATTCAATCTCTTTCTCCCATGCCATGATGTTCTTATGGAAACTGCACATGTAACACAGGAAAGTGATTAAATGAGGACAAAGAAATAGAAAGATGATATAAGTTTATAATGGGACTCAACAACGAATTTACCACCATAAACACTCATATTCTCTCCATGAAACCAACACCAATACTCGGGACCGCTTACCATCTCATTGCCAAAGATGAACAACAAAGGGTCATATCATCCATAAAGAAACCCTCTGTGGATAGTGCCGCCTTTCAAACCTTCAGTCCAAATCGATCAGACAACAATTTAAATCATCCACATAATAAAACTACGCAAAGAGATACAAAATGCAACAACGATGAGGCCAAACATTAAGACTTTTTGGAAAATACAAGCATAGTCGGGATGACTATTTCAAAAGAATCGGTTATCTGGGTTGGTGGTTTGGAAAAGGAAATCGTGAAGCAACTAAACCCAAAGTTGCTTGCATCGATGCCGAATCAATCCCCATTGTCAGTCTAATGGCTAAGCAATAACAAAAGTTCATTAAACATTTTGTAAAGGAAAAAGGTAACAAAAAGAACGATGACATGCCCGTCGTCAACATGGCAAGTAAACAAAGACAAAGTAATGAATGGGTTGTTGACTCGAGAGCCACCGAACACATAACTTGCAACCTAGATTAGCTTAGAAATACATGGGCTTAGAAATAAAACAAAAGGTGTTCGTGAGACTCCCATTTTAATATCAAATAGAGACACAATTCTTGTTGAAGGAAAGGGACATTGTACTATCCTTAAAGGAATTGAAACCAAAGGAGCTCTACATATTCTGTAACACCCAATTTATTAAATAAATAAATTTATGAGTGTATAGTAGCCCTAAAATCAATAATTTATATAGCAAGGTGTTGGTCCGGGGGGTTAATTGCTACAATTTTAGAAGTTTGGGGTTAAAAGTGCAAGTTCTGGAGTTAATTTAAAAATGATTTCAGAAGTCAGGGTGCATTTGATAAATTTTGGATTTAATTGAAATAAAATCATGAAGAGAGGGGCTGAATAGTAAATAATGGGTTAAAGTTGAAAAGATTTATAGAGGCAAGGGTTAAAGTGTAAGTTGTGATTTAAATTGAAAGAAATTATGGGTGGAGGGACTAATATTGGCATAATGGGCAAATGTTTGAAATGAGACACGGGATATACCCGTATCCCTTCCCCACGTTGTATCCTAAAACCCTAGACCTATCTTCTCCAGCCGCCATGCGCAAGTTCAGCTGCCATCACCCCTCGTGAGCGTTCTCAGCCGTCGCACCTCTACCCGCTGTTCCGACCAAACGAAGCTGCTCACCGGAGTACCGCCAATATGCGACTTCCGGAGACGTCATGGGCATCAAAGGACCGCCAAGGACCGGGGAAAAACCCTTCGTGTGCGTCGTTGTGCAAGTCGTCTGCGATAATGAGGCCCTCGGTAAGACTGCTCGCCACTCACCCTTCTTCTCCTTCTTCGTTTCTGTTGGTTAGACGTCGTGGGACGTCACTGTTCCACCAGTGATCTTTTTAGCCACCGTTTCTGTCTTTTCCGATGGCGATAGCCACTTGAGAGGTGGCTGAATATGAATGTGATCGTGTATAGTGAACCCTAATCAGCCCAAATGTTTGATCTGGACTAGTTAGATGGTTATTGGGCTAGAAACCCTAATTAGGGTTTAGAAAACCCTAATTTTTGGGTTGTTGGTTTGGGCCTACTGGGACCTGCGTTTGGACCAGTGGACTGAAGTTATGACTCTTGCCGATTCTATTGTTTGATGACTTAGTGGGAAAAATGGACTTGATGGGTTAAGCCCTTAATGGGTTAAGTGAGAACACTTAACCCTAATCGTCATTTCATGTGGACTAGAGTATTTAGATGGACTTTGGGTTAAGGCCCATATGAGGGTTTTGGCCCAATTTGGAAAATGAGGCCATAGTTGGGACATTAGTGGACTTTTTATGGACCTATTTGGTATTGGGCCTTGGTGGGCCCAATGGGCTTGAGTTATTTATGGACCGAATTGGTGGACCATATTTGGACCTAATGTGTGAAGGTTGGTCTTAAATCCTAATGGGGTTAATTGTGGGCTTGGCTCAGTGTTAGAAGCCGGAGTGCAGCAGCAGCATTTATAGGATCTGTTCGCCACCCGAGGTGAGTCTTCTCACTATACTTACCTGTGTGGTGACTTGTTTATGACCGGTGGGTCTTATTCGTGTTATTGACCGGAGGGTCTTATTTACACTATTGACCGGAGGGTCATAGTACATTATTGACCAGAGGGTCTTACTTGTTTATAATGTGTTATGTGTTATCGTGCATACTTTCTTTGTGACTTATGATGTTATTGAAATCTGTGTATATATTGGTCTTATATGCTTACTTGAGTTGTGCATTGTCTGTGTGGTATATATGCTATATTAGGTGATACTGAGACCGGACCGGAAGGTCCAACGAGCTGTGAGACCGGAGATTCCTCACTGAGATCAGACCAGAGGGTCCAACGAGCTGTGAGACCGGGGGGTCCTCACTGAGACCGGACCATAGGGTCCAACGAGCCGTGGGACTGGAGGGTCCCAATGAGACACATAGACAAGAGGGTCTTACAGAGTTATAGCCTCGAGTGGCTAAAGTGTTGTATGTGGTATTTTGGGGAACTCACTAAGCTTCGTGTTTACCGTGTTATGTGTTATGTGTTTCAGGTACTTCTCAGAATCACGGGAAGGCGACGGATCGATTGTACACACGAGATGAAGAGTTATGTTTTGGAGGATCCTGGATTATTAATCAAACAATTATGGATTTTTGTTTTGTTAATTTGATAATTGGGGATTTTGTGTAATGTATAATGAGAATTTTTGTGATTTAAAAATGAAAAATTTATTTGAAATTTAAGGTGTTACATATTCCCAATTTTTATTGCAACCATTTGTATGTTAGTAGATTAACAAATGATCTCCAATGTTCAATAACCTTTTTTCCTGATTTTTGTATCATGCGGGAGTTACAAATGAAGAACTTGATTGGTGTAGGTAAATGTGAGATGGGTCTATACCGAATGAGCATGGTGGCAAGTGAGAGGAAAGATATGATGACTAGTTTGGATATTGATATGTGGCACAAAAGATTGGGTCATACTTCTGATTCTAAAATTTGTCAAGTAGATTTCATGAAAGGGTTTCTTTTAAAAATAGGAATAATAATTGTGACTCTTCCATAAAATCCAAGCATATTAGGTTACCTTTTTCGGTTAGTTTAATAAAAGCCAATGATTGTTTTGAGTTAATACATTGTAACATTTGGGGAAAATATCGTACACCTTATTTTTTAGGTTCTAACTATTTTTTAACAATAGTAGATGATTTTAGTAGGTTCGTTTAGGTCTTCCTACTTAAACAAAAATATGAAGCCGACAATTATATAGTTAGATTCCACAAAATGGTTAAAAACCAGTTTGGAAAGAATATTAAAACAATCAGGTGCGAATTGGGGAGTTCACCTACAACCTTATGACCAATTTCTTCACAGAACAAGGAATTCTTTTAGAAACCACATGCCCACATACACCTCAACAAAATGGGGTTGTAGAATGAAAGCATCGATATTTGTTGGAAATCGCTAGAGCTTTGCGTTTTGAAGAAAATCTTCCAACAAAATGTTTAGGAGCATACATCTTAACTTCCACCTAAAACATAAATTGCCTACCCTCCAAAATCACCCAAAACAAAACATTGTATGAGATTTTGATTAATCAAAGGACCAACTAGGACTATATGAGAATTTTAGGGTGCTTAGCATACTAGAGAGCTACATAAACAAAGGGAAATAAATTTGATGCGAGTGGGATGATATGAGTGTTTCTGGATATCCCAAAGGGACAAAGGGGTATAATATCTACTATCTTGAACATAAAATGGTCATGATACCAAGGGAGATAAAATTTATTGAAGACTCTTTTCTTTTCACCACAAAAAGAAAGATGACGATCAGAAGACTATAGTTCTTGAATATCCATAAAATAGATCTTCTGTTGATCCTTGTAAATGTCAAAATGACCCAATTCCTATAGAAACATATGAACCACATAGTTATGAAGAAGATAGTTTGAGTCATGATCATAACATCTCAAGTTCTAATGATGAAATTACACACCATGAGACAAAAATATTGAGAATTCAGAGGTTAATACTTTCACTACTACAACTTCGACAACAATATTAAAGAGAAAATGGTAAGTTTAAGAGAAATAGAGAGTTGACTTTTAGTCAACTATTGACCAAAAGAGTAAAATGGTCATTAATGAGAATTTAGTAAAATTATGAAATTGTGACTTCATGAAAATGGCCAATAAAAGTTTAAATCACTTAGAAGAGGTTAGATGAGTAAGTTCAAGAGAAAGAATGCATGAGAAGATGCATTTTGGCCAAAATGGTAAAATAGGAAATTTTATTCTTTTGGGCCAAGTTTGTGACTTAATAGACTAAGACCCATATAAAGTTAGTAAGCAATGACTTAACTGTTGGATTAGGTGTCTAAGCCCATAACTATAATTGGTATGTACTTGACCCGAGAGTAACATGGTCCATTTCGGTTTGCATATCACCAGGACAATTTGATAAAATGGACTTTTGAGAAGAGGTTATTTTTGATTTATTAATATATTATAAGTTCTCATATATTAATATGAAATCATATGATTTAATTAGATTGATCAAGAATTAATTTGGAATTAATTTAGTGATCAAAAGAGATTAATTAAATCAATGGGGACTAATTGTGTAAATTAGTCATATATATATATATATATATATATATATATATATATATATATATATATATAGTTTGGGCTGATGATACATGATGGACTAAGTTTATGGAAGAATCCATAAAGAGTTAGCCCACTTGATTCATGGATCATGGATAATAAGCCCAAGGGTATTGATTAGGGTTTACCATGAATCCTACAACTATATATATGATGTCCCATGACCTAAAATCGGCCACTACGTGTTCTAAGAGTTCATAGAGCCGATTTCTAGTCCAAGTATAGTCTCTCTCTCAAGTCTTCCTTTGTCCAAGGGTGCGTTGTGAACCGTTTGAGGCATGCATCACACTTGGGGTGCTAAGTTCTTAAAGGCCAAAACTACAAGCTACAACAAATAGGTAACTCTAAAACTCAGTTTTATGTTGATTATGTCAATAGTATGCTAGTTGTAGGCTTAATGCTTTGGAAACAATATTGCGTGTATAATTAGAGAAAACATAGATCCCAAGCATTTAGGGTTGTATGTGCACCATAGGATGTTGTAGTATACAAAACCCAACATTTACATAGTTGTAGAGGATGTTCCCAGCTTCGTTTTTTGATAAAGACCATAGAAAATGAGTTAGAAACGAAGAAGTTATGCGTGTTAGAAGTTGGGGGGGGGGGGGGAAGTGTCCCCAAAGCTGGGATGAAACTAGCAATGCACTTTGCTGATCTACAGGTACCACGATGTGGTACATATCTCACTACGACACAGGCGTAAGTTGGCTACCATTGATCGAGGTCAAGTGGTCACCACGACATGGTGAATAACCCCACCCCCCAACGGTGCGTTTTCAAGGCTAGAACACGGATTATAACCTGTTAAGAGCTCATTTCGATACAATTGAGTGGGAGATCAATTGGAGAGCTTATAAGGCGATTTTGCTACCCAAATGGTGGCAAGAGAAGCTAGGGTTGGTGGATTGTTAGGATTTTCATCATCTCCACATGAAGGTATGATTTCTCTATTTTTGTGAAATGTTTGAATTGGTTAGATTACTTAGTTTGATTAGCCTGTAAATTAAGTATGATGTTATTGATAGTGTCTAGATGCTTTAACCAAGCTTTGGAAGTGATTTCCATGGAGGAATGAATCCAATGAGAGTTATTGTTTGAAACCCTAACTAGTGATTATGTTTAATTGATGCATTAAAGAGTAGATTGTAATGAATTAGGTAGTATGGGATGCCTAGTTATTGATTCGATTAGATTAAGAGATAGAGAACAAAATATAGAATTATGATGCTTGTATATGTGTGTATGAATAAGCCTAAGAGTGAAGGAGATTGATTCGGGTGCATCAATGGCATAATTGAAGAAATTGGGACAATTATTCTTTAATATTTGATATGGTGAGTTATTACTCTCATTCACTCTCTTTAGTAAAGGCGTTGGCTAAGTTCTACTCAGCCTCTTACTGGCTATGATTAATGTTAGTTGGTCGATTTAGGCGGAGTCGGTCCTGGGCGGTCTAAGCCAATAAAAAAGTCAGACAGTCAAAATTTTCAAAAAAAAAAATCTCTGATTAGTCAAATTTATGATTTTGAGTGACTAAATTATGATGATTGATGATGAAAACTGTTAAAAAGATCTCCAATTAGTCTAAAAATTAGTATATATGATGATTTAAATATTTAGACGACAGAATATGTCAAAGTTTTATGGTTATTTACTTATTTTGTTAGGATATAGGTAATATTTAATTTTTAAAAAGTAAATTCTATTACAATTGAGGGTCACCGCCTTGGTGCCGATTAATCCCCGCTTAGACCTGTGAGTCCCTTAACCACAGTCGACCGCCCTTTAGACTATGTTATATATATATATATATATATATATATATATATATATATATATATATATATATATATATATATATACACACACACATATATATATATATGTATGTATGTATATATATGTATGTATATATCAAGGTTGTAAAAAACGCTCGACGTTAGCTAGTCGGTGGACTAGGGTCAAGGGATTAATCGACTAGGCGGAGATATACCAGGGGATTAATCGGGACCATTAATTGCTAATTTTTTGAATTTAAAAAAATTAAATATGACTAATATCATATCAAAGTTCGTAAATACCACTAATATAATAACAAAATAAGTTAATATGATTAATACAACAATAATCATGCATCAAATAGTGTCCATTGAAATAAAAAAATTTCAAAACGTTAAAATTTCATCGTTTTATAATGTTTCACTCATTATGTATGTAGGGATTAATCGCTAGGCGCCCTCTAATCGGTCGTGTAACACCGAAAATTTTCAAAATAATTTTTCATTTCCAAGATCACATAATGTATCACATCACAATTCAAAATCCATAATCAATTCTGTTTTTCAAAAACAAATCCCAAGATCTCTGATATAAAAATCTCCATCAGTGTGTGTGTACGTGTCAAGCCGTTGCCTTCCCACGGTCCTCACTGGTACCTGAGACATCAAACATAACAACTATAAGCATAAATGCTTAGTGAGTTCCCCAAAATACCACATACAACAAATACGCCACTCGAGGCTAACCCGACCCTCTGGTCAAGATGTCTCAGCGGGAACTTCCAGTCCCGCAGCTCGTCGGACCCTCTGGTCCAGTCATAGCTCATTGGGCCCTTTGGCCCGATCTGAATCGTTGGACCCTCCGGTCCGGTCTATATAGTCATACAGCATACAATAACACATAGCATACAATCTCATAAATAGCACATAATCTCATATATAACACATAAGACCCTCTGGTCAACTCATAGTACCACTCAAGGTAACGTATAGTGAGAAGACTCACCTCGTGAATATCGATAGCTAGCAAATCCCAAAATCACACGTGCTCGATCCTCCGAGCTACAATCTCCCTATAACATCATATGTCTCTAATTAACACTTTTTAACACTAAGGTTGACTACCCCTAAGAAGTCAACACTGGTCAACCCTTGGTCAACGGTCAACGGTCAACTTTGACCGGACTCGGCGAGTGCACTATGGCGACTCGGCGAGTCTAGACGTTTTCACCAATCTCTCTGGAATTCCCTTTTAACACGTCGAGTACTCCCCCCTGACTCGACGAGTTCCACCTGGAAGAATCGCGGGGCCACCTCGACTCAACTCGCCGAGTCTCAAGAACAACTCGGCGAGTCCCAGTTCAACTCAGACCACCTGTCAACCTTCTCAGACTCGCCCTGACTCACTGAGTCAACCTATGACTCTACTGGACCACTCACTGGGCGATCTGAGGGCAATCTTCAAGCTACTCGCCGAGTCTGCTCATCGGACTCGGCGAGTCCATGCCATGCAATCACTCAAACTTGCTTCTAAGATCAGATCTGCTCCAACAATTCATAGATCTGGCCTTCCTAGACTGATTCAACACGTAAAGTCCTTATCTTAGTGTTCATAACACACCCCATGGCTCATAAATGGCATTTTGACCTAAGGCATAAGGATTCCAATCCAAAACCTCCATTAATTCACAAAAAGCTTGGGCAAAGGGACACTCTGGACCTCTAAAGGTCCAGATCTACAACTTAACTCGCTCAAGGGACCAAGGAAGCACTAGATCTTATCATAAAAGGGCTCAATAAGCCCTAAATCAACATAAATCTCAACATAGCAGAAATAGCTCGAAGAATATACCTCAAATGCGATGTTCTGAACCTCAAGCCTTCAGGAAGTGGCTCCCCTTGCTTTCCCTTAGCTAATCCTTCTTTTTCCTTGCAAAAAGATACCTCCAAGGTCAATAATGGCTTCCTACTTTGCTCCAAACGCTCACACTTGCTAGGGTTTCACTCAAGGGACTGGTGAGCACAAATGACGGCCTAAAGGCCCTTTAAATAGGTCCCAAACCCGAGAAATTAGGGTTTCATTAAACAGCGCCGACTCGCCGAGTCCATACCTTGGACTCGCCGAGTCTAGGCGCGAACCCGCGTCCAGAACCGCGATCCTACTCGGCGAGTCTGAGCTCCAACTCGTCGAGTCCCCTCTCAAAACACCAAAAACATAAACATAAAAGATACCTGGAAATCCGGGCTGTTACAACTCTCCCCCACTAGAACTAGACTTCGCCCTCGAAGTTTCGCTCTGAAAATAGCTCCGGATGCTGCTCACGCATCTCACGCTCCGACTCCCAGGTTATCTCTAATCCCTTCCGATGTTGCCACTGAACCAACACCAGAGGTACCTCCTTGTTCCTCAGAACCTTGATCTTCCGATATCTGATGGCCACTGGCCTCTCGGCATAATTCAGGCTCGCATCCACGTGAATATCCTCTAATGGAACCACTGCCGACTCGTCAGCTATACACTTCCTCAACTGCGACACATGAAAAGTGTCGTGAATCTGCCCCAACTCTGCTGGCAACTCCAAGCGATAAGCTACCCGGCCTACCCTCGCAACCACACGAAATGGACCAATATACCGGGGCCCCAGCTTGCCCCTCTTCCTGAATCGAATCACTCCTTTCCAAGGAGAGACCTTCAGGAGAACGAAGTCGCCGACCTGAAACTCAAGCTCGGACCAGCATCTGTCTGCATAACTCTTCTGTCGGCTCTGAGCGGTCAACAACCTCTGTCTGACCTGCTGAATCTGCTCTGTTGTCTGAAGCACGATCTCTGTACTGCCCATCACTCGCTGCCCAACCTCTCCCCAACAAATGGGGGTCCGACACCTCCTCCCATACAACAGCTCAAAGGGTGGCATACCAATGCTCGAATGATGGCTGTTGTTGTAGGAAAACTCTGCCAAGGGTAAATACGCATCCCAGCTACCCCCGAAATCCAACACACATGCTCGGAGCATGTCCTCAAGCGTCTGAATCGTCCGCTCACTCTGACCGTCTGTCTGGGGATGATATGCGGTACTAAAATGCAGTCTAGTACCCAACTCCTCATGAAATTTCTTCCAGAACCTGGAAGTGAAATGCACATCACGGTCCGAAACAATCGAGATCGGCACCCCATGCCGAGATACCACTTCCCTCACATACACCTCCGCCAATTTCTCTGCTGAAGAACTCTCACTAATGGCAAGGAAGTGAGCGCTCTTCGTCAATCTGTCCACAATCACCCAAATTGAATCAACTCCTCTGGCAGTCCTCGGCAATTTGGTGATGAAATCCATAGTGATCTGTTCCCACTTCCACTCGGGAACCTCCAATGGCTGCAACTTGCCATGCGGCCTCTGGTGCTCGGCCTTAACCCTACGGCAGGTCAAGCACCTCTCAACAAACCATGCGACGCCCCTCTTCATACAGGGCCACCAATACTCCTTTCTCAAATCCAAATACATCTTAGTGGCCCCCGGATGGATCGAAAATTTCGACCGATGAGCCTCCTCCATCAAAGTGGTACGCGTTCCTCCCACAAACAGTACTCAGATACGCCCCTGAAATGTCATAAGACCCCGACCATCGGTCACGAACTCAGAAACCAAACCAACAACCCGTTCCCTCTTCTGCATCTCAGGTTGCACGGCCTCGGCCTGTGCCCCGCGAATGGCGTCCAATACCGGAGCTATCACGGTCAATCTCAAACACACATCCCACAGTGGAGTGCTCTCCGCCCTGCGGCTCAACGCATCGGCTACCACATTAGCCTTGCCTGGGTGGTACAGGATCTCACAATCATAATCCTTGACCACATCCAACCACCTTCTCCGACGCATATTTAGGTTGGGCTGATCCATCAAATACTTCAGACTCTTATGGTCCGTGTATATCGTACACCGAACCCCATACAAGTAGTGACGCCAAATCTTGAGGGCGAACACCACTGCCCCCAACTCTAGATCATGGGTGGGATATCTCGTCTCATGAGGCTTCAACTTCCTCGATGCATATGCTATCACATGCCCTCTCTGCATCAGCACCGCTCCTAATCCCAAAATCGATGCATCACAGAATACCAAAAAGTCCTCCATCCCTTCCGGAAGAGCTAACACCGGGGCTTCGCACAACCTCTGGCGAAGTGTCTCAAAGGAGGCCTGCTGCCCGGGGCCCCATGAAAAAGCAACACCCTTCCGGGTCAATCTGGTGAGTGGCACTGCGATCTTGGAGAAATCCTTGATAAATCTCCGATAATACCCTGCCAACCCCAGGAAACTCCTGATCTCGGAGGGTGACTTCGTCACCTCCCAACTCATCACTGCCTCCACCTTGGCCGGATCGACCAAAATCCCTTCCTGGTTAACGAGATGTCCTAAGAACTGAACCTCCCGCAACTAGAAATCACACTTGGAGAATTTGGCATAGAGCCTCTTCGATCTCAGAACTCCAAGAACCTCCCTCGGATGCTCCTCATGTTGCTCTCTAGATCTCGAATATACCAGAATGTCGTCGATAAACACAATCACCGACCGATCCAGCATCGGCCTACACACTCGGTTCATGAGATCTATGAACACTGCCGGGGCATTGGTGAGACCAAAAGGCATCACCACAAACTCATAATGCCCATAACGCGTCCTGAACGTTGTCTTCTGGACGTCCTCATCCCGCACTCTCACCTGATGATATCCTGATCTCAAATCGATCTTGGAAAACCAAGATGCTCCCTGCAACTGATCGAACAAATCGTCGATCCTTGGCAATGGGTAACGGTTCTTGACCGTCAGCTTGTTCAACTCCCGGTAATCAATGCACATCCGGTGTGAACCATCCTTCTTCTTGACGAACAGGATAGGTGCTCCCCACGGCGAGCTGCTCGGCCGAATAAACCCCTTCCCCAGCAGCTCCTGAAGTTGTGAGGATAACTCTTGCATCTCTGGAGGTGCAAGGCGATAAGGCACCTTAGCGATAGGCGCAGCCCCCGGGACCAAATCGATTCTGAACTCCACTTGCCTCATAGGAGGCACACCCGACAACTCCTCAGAAAATACATCCGTGAACTCACGCACTACCGGAACCTCCTCCACCGAACTCGGCCTCCCAACGGCCTCTCGTACATCCGTCACATAGGCCACGAATCCCTTGCAGCCCTGCTGCAAACTCCGCCTCGCTCTGGCAGCCAAACAGAATACCGAACCACCACGAGTCCCCTCGCCATAAACTGTCAGCACTCCCCCACTAGGGTCTCGGATCATCACCAACTGACGCTCGCAATCTATGATAGCCCCGAAACAGCTCAACCAATCCATGCCTACTATGACACATACATCCCCCATAGCAATCGGAATCAAATCAATCGGGAACTCCACCCCGAAGATCTCCAGCACGCATCCACGTATCACCTCGGTAGCACATACCTCACGCTCATCTGCTATGGAAACCCGCAGAGGTCGACTCAACGCCTCTCTCAGAATACTAATGCGCCGACTAAAAGCTAAAGATATGAAAGACCGACTCGCACCCGAGTCGAATAAAACCAATGCAGGTACAGAACTCACAAGAAAAGTACCTACGCACAACATATAGCAATTTCAATAGCATAAACTCAACATAAAATAGATAAAGATTACATACCTGCCACGACGTCAGGTGCTGCGCGGACCTCCTCCGCAGTCAGCTGGAAGGCTCTCCCCCTAGCCTTCGGTGCTTCGGCCTTCACTGGCCGGGTCTCGGTAGCTCGAACCACAGGAGCAGATCCATGCGCTGATCTCTGAAGCTGGGGGCACTCGGCCTTCCGATGGCCGGTCTGGTTGCAATGGAAGCAAACCGAGAACCCCTTCGGACAGTCCCTCGCAAAATGTCCTTCCTTCCCGCATTTGTAGCATACCCCAGTCTTGCACGGCCCGTCATGGCTCTTGCCGCACTTCCCACAAGTACGGCCCCTCGAACTGCATGTCCTCGAATCAGCGGGCTTTGCCCGCTTGGCGGCCGGCTGCGACGGTGCCGGTCGCCGATCACCCTTCTGCAACTCAGTCTCCTCCCTAGCCTGTGTCTCAAGCTCGATCTCCCTCTTCTTGGAATTTGCCTGGAGCTCGGCAAATGTCCGATAAGTCGAGTTCGTCACGAACTCACGGATGTCCCTCCTCAAGATGCTCAGGTAACGGCTCATGCGAGCCTGCTTAGTGGACACCAACTCCAGGCAAAACAGCGCCCGCTCATGAAACATCCTCGTAATCACTGTCACCGTCTCGGTCCCCTACTTGAGGGTCAGAAACTCCTGAGCTAAACGTTCCCTCTCCACCTGGGGAATGTACTTGTCACGAAACATCGCAGTAAACCTCTCCCAGGTCACTACAGTCAACTCAGATGTAGAATAGCTCGTGGTCACAAATTTCCACCAGTCCTTTGCCCCCAAGCGAAGCTGGTTGAGTGCGAATCGCACCCTCAAGTGCTCCGGACATGAGCACGTATAGAAACACCCCTCTATATCTGAGATCCACCTCATAGCGGCGATCGGATCCTGTGTATCATCGAACTCCGGTGGTTTCGTGTTGCTGAACTCTCGGTACAGCAACGAATCACCACCCTGGGGTCTCGCAGCCGCAACAGCTGCGGTGGCTGCAGCAACAGCAACATCAGTCAAAGCAACGTATCGCTCGTCAAATGTCTCGATCAGTGTGGTCTTAATAGACCCAAACATCTCTGGAATCTCGGCTCTGATGGCAGCGGCCACCTCCTCATGGATGATCCGACGGATCTCCTCATCGCTCACCCCACTGCTCTCGGGGTTATGGCATGTCCCAACCATGATCAACCTCTGAAATACAACATAAGAAATATCAGGAATACTCTCGAGCATACTCACACTCGATAACTCATACATCCTCTCTCCTGGTACTCCCAAGGATTCTTACTTGGACTGCGTACCAATCCGGTGTCTTCGATAGTACGGGCCCAATACTATCGTCCACACCGAATCGATATACAACCCAAGTCCTCCTCCTAGGATCCCAAATCGAAAACACTCTACTCTTTCTATGCACTGGCTACTCTCAATAGCCCTCCCCTGAACTCCTCACTGCTACCTACTCACTCTCTCAAAGTGTCTCCTAGCAGCAGTGATCTCCTAAGCTAAGGCATCACAAATCAGGCCCACTCTAGTACTAATAGGAATACCAAGCCTCTCTAACATGCATCACATAATATCTCATAACTCATAACATATAATGTAAAGGTATTTTGGGGATTCACCGTTCGGGCGCTGGCTGACCGTACACACCTTCCACTCTGTTCGTTTCCAAAAACCTCTTTTTCTTTTTAGAAAGTTTAGTTTTATTTGAAAATTCCTCAAATCCTCGGTTTGAGTTCAAATACGCCCGAAGGTGCATCCGAATCCCTCAAACCAAGGCTCTGATACCAACTTGTAACACCGAAAATTTTCAAAATAATTTTTCATTTCCAATATCACATAATGTATCACATCACAATTCAAAATCCATAATCAATTCTGTTTTTCAAAAACAAATCCCAAGATCTCTGATATAAAAATCTCCATCAGTGTGTGTGTACGTGTCAAGCCGTCGCCTTCCCACGGTCCTCACTGGTACCTGAGACATCAAACATAACAACTGTAAGCATAAATGCTTAGTGAGTTCCCCAAAATACCACATACAACAAATACGCCACTCGAGGCTAACCCGACCCTCTGGTCAAGATGTCTCGGCGGGAACTTCCAGTCCCGCAGCTCGTCGGACCCTCTGGTCCAGTCATAGCTCATTGGGCCCTCTGGCCCGATCTGAATCGTTGGACCCTCCGGTCCGGTCTATATAGTCATACAGCATACAATAACACATAGCATACAATCTCATAAATAGCACATAATCTCATATATAACACATAAGACCCTCTGGTCAACTCATAATACCACTCAAGGTAACGTATAGTGAGAAGACTCACCTCGTGAATATCGATAGCTAGCAAATCCCAAAATCACACGTGCTCGATCCTCCGAGCTACAATCTCCCTATAACATCATATGTCTCTAATTAACACTTTTTAACACTAAGGTTGACTACCCCTAAGAAGTCAACACTGGTCAACCCTTGGTCAACGGTCAACGGTCAACTTTGACCGGACTCGGCGAGTGCACTATGGCGACTCGGCGAGTCTAGACGTTTTCACCAATCTCTCTGGAATTCCCTTTTAACACGTCGAGTACTCCCCCCCTGACTCGACGAGTTCCACCTGGAAGAATCGTGGGGCCACCTCGACTCAACTCGCCGAGTCTCAAGAACAACTCGGCAAGTCCCAGTTCAACTCAGACCACCTGTCAACCTTCTCAGACTCGCCCTGACTCACTGAGTCAACCTATGACTCGACTGGACCACTCACTGGGCGATCTGAGGGCAATCTTCAAGCTACTCGCCGAGTCTGCTCATCGGACTCGGCGAGTCCATGCCATGCAATCACTCAAACTTGCTTCTAAGATCAGATCTTCTCCAACAATTCATAGATCTGGCCTTCCTAGACTGATTCAACACGTAAAGTCCTTATCTTGGTGTTCATAACACACCCCATGGCTCATAAATGGCATTTTGACCTAAGGCATAAGGATTCCAATCCAAAACCTCCATTGATTCACAAAAAGCTTGGGCAAAGGGACACTCTGGACCTCCAAAGGTCCAGATCTACAACTTAACTCGCTCAAAGGACCAAGGAAGCACTAGATCTTATCATATAAGGGCTCAATAAGCCCTAAATCAACATAAATCTCAACATAGCAGAAATAGCTCGAAGAATATACCTCAAATGCGATGTTCTGAACCTCAAGCCTTCAGGAAGTGGCTCCCCTTGCTTTCCCTTCGCTAATCCTTCTTTTTCCTTGCAAAAAGATACCTCCAAGGTCAATAATGGCTTCCTACTTTGCTCCAAACGCTCACACTTGATAGGGTTTCACTCAAGGGACTGGTGAGCACAAATGACGGCCTAAAGGCCCTTTAAATAGGTCCCAAACCCGAGAAATTAGGGTTTCATTAAACAGCGCAGACTCGTCGAGTCCATACCTTGGACTCGCCGAGTCCAGGCGCGAACCCGCGTCCAGAACCGCGATCCTACTCGGCGAGTCTAAGCTCCAACTCGCCGAGTCCCCTCTCAAAACACCAAAAACATAAACATAAAAGATACCTGGAAATCCGAGCTGTTACAGGTCGAGTAGTGCCTATGGATTTATCAGAGATTAATCGGGACCTAGTCGGGATTTTTGCAACAGTGATATATATATATATATATATATATATATATATATATATATATATATATATATATATATATATATTGGTATGTAAGAGTCATGTACCAGCATGACATAGAGGAAGAGAGAATATGATTACATAGGTTATAATCTTATGTAAGAATGTGCAAATGTTGTTATAGGTGTAAGACCATGTATCTGAGCATGTATGTATAACTAAAGTATGCATAAGTGGGTAAAAGAAGGATAGATGTATTATGAGTAATACTTGTAAAATGTAGTTAAAGAGAAATTTGGATTACATGCAGTATAACCCTATGTATGAGTAGATGATGAGCATGTTATTTGTTGATACCAAAGAGAATATAGATATAGACATAGTATGATTATATGTAGTATAATCATTAGAATATATGTATGTCTAGACATTAATGTTATTGTATAGAATACTTATATGTTATCACATATAGTATAAGATTAAATACTATATGAGTAGTAGAGTATTTCTTGATGAGATAAAGAGATAGACTGTTAATGGGAAAAGTGTTATGTAATGAGTCACATGTCAAAGATAGAGATGTGAAGAAAGATGATTCCTTCAAAGATAAGAGTTACAGTTCCTACAGCTATAGGGACAAGTGTATGATTCCTTCGAGAATAAAAGTATGGTTCCTATGGGGACATGAGTATCATTCCCTCAGGAATAAGAGTATGGTTGCTATAGGGACAAAAGTATGATTCCTTTGGGAATAAGAGAATGGTTCCTACTAGGAAAAGAGTATGATTCCTTTGGGAATAAGACTATGGTTGAAGATAGAGAAAAGCTTCCATGAGTGGAACAAGACAAGAGAGTCCTTTTAAGAACTTAGATATAATCTGTAAAGGATTAAGAGTAAGGAATCTGTGAGGGATTCAAGAAAATAAGAATGGTTAAGGAGCCACGAGGGATCATAAGAGATGATAGTATGGTATGAGATGGGATTGTTGGGTCTAAATGAGAATAAAGTGTTGAAGCATTAGATTTGGCAATCGAGAGATGAAGAGTATACAAAGTATAAGACATACATGCTAAGAGTAAGAAACATGAGAAGAATAGAGTGAGAGATTGAAAAGATTATGCACAGAGTATGGAAAGTGTAGAAAAGAGAAAGAGTAGAGAAAAGATATAACAGGGAAGAGATAGAACATAGAAGAGATAGAGTAGAGAAGAGTGAGAGCAGAGAAGAGATAGAGTAGAGAATAGGTAGAAGTAGATACATAGATAGAGTATGTGCAGAGCATGAGATGAGCCTGAGAAGAGGCTGAGAAAGAGTAAGAGATGAAAAGATGAGATTAGATAAGAAGAGAAAGAATAACAATATCTGCTATGAAAAAAAGAGTTAGATGATAGAGTATGAGAAAGAGAAGGAAAAGAAAGATAAGTAAAGTGGAAAGAATAACTCACCAGACACATTGTGTATGATGTTATAGATATGTTTTATTTTTTTGCAGGTTCAGGTAACAGCCGTAGTACTAGAGGAGAAGACATAAGCACAAGGACAAGAATTAGATAGTAGATTGCTATTTAGTGTACATTTCCTTGTTGTTGTATTTATGTAATAGATTTTATTGTAAACCTAATATTTAACCTGGGATTGAAAGTGTTTTAATTTTAGTTGAATTTCACATGTAGTAGATAAAACCCTGATAATTCTCTTAGATGTTTGTATAAAAAATATGGGTCGTTACAAAAGCAAGTTAAAAGGTTGTCGTCCAAGTTCTTTTCCTATGGAACAAAACTTGAAAATTGAACAAAATGAAGAAATTACCAAAATCGATGCAAGTAGGTATCGACGTCTTGTTGGAAGACTGCTCTGCCTTCAAGTTACCATGTCGAACATTGCATATGCTATGAACATTCTTAGGCAATATGTTTTTTACCCTCTTCAAAACCATATGGATGCAATAATACGTGTCCTTCATTATCTAAAAGGGACACCTAGGCAAGGGATTTTCTTTCCCACGTCGCGAGGTTTAAATCTTGTTACTTTGTACGATGTTGATTGGCTAAGATGCCTGTACACTTGGCGATCTAGAACTGGGTATCTACTTATATTGGGAGGTGCTCCCATATCTAGGAAAACAAAGAAATAGTTAGTAGTATCTCGTTCCTCTATTAAAGTTGAGTACTGAGCCATAGCCACTACAGTTAGTGAAGTTATCTGGCTACAATAGCCTTTAAAGGATTCAGAGGCAGTTCCTACGGGACCCGCTCCTTTTTTTGCGACAATCAATTTGTGTGTCATATTGCAAATAACTCGGTGTTTCATGAACGAACAAAACACGTTGAAATGGATTATTATTTTGTTCGAGAGATGGTGGAATAACAATAAATTACAACCAAACGAGTGAACACTAAAGCTCAATTGACTGCCCTTTTTACAAAAGCTTTAGGAAAGTGTCGGCTTGATGATTTACTCAACAAGTTGGGCATTTGGGACCTATGCTCTAATTGAGTGGGAGTAAAGAAATTGGCATTGCCTTACCCTCCAAGGCTTATCTAGTTTCCTTAGGCTTATCAAGTTTCCTTATATCTAGCTTCTTTAATTATATTTTAGTTTCCATATAGGATTCTATTTTCTCTTGTATAAATTCTCTTTTGTTTATTGAATGAATTAAGTTTTTCCAATACTAAAATCTTTACATAGTACATATATGTTATGACTTTTCATGTTTGTTTTGGACCTTGATTCCACTGAACATGACGTTATTACAAGTAATGTCACTAGATTATGTTATTCCCAAAGTACATGAGATGGGGTGTAATAGTTGTCCCACCTTTGCCATATTACTCTCCAAATCCTTTATGTGAAAGCATTTCAGTGCCATATCAACATTTGAACTCAAGAGCCAACCCTAAATTTGGTTCCGTGAAATGAATTGAATATAGATTCACTAAAAGTTTCATGGTTTCCTACCGATTGTTGATTTGGTTATTAAATTTGTGTTTTAATTGTTTGATTTTAATTTTGTTTTGTTTTAATCTTAGATTATATTTTATGAGTTAGTTAAATTGTGTTTGAATATTGGTGTTGCTAGGATTAAGGAGAAGGACAATGGAGAAAACAGGATAAAATTGTCATATGGTGTAGATTTAACGGACCTGCTGTTAAATTATACGGTTAATGAACGAATCTTAGAGAAAAAGATAGACTTTAATTACCCATCCATGTAACAAATAAAGCATCTACGTTAATGCACAATTTGTGACACACTATATGAGCTAAACTTGTAATTTACCCTTTAAAATATGTGTGAAATTCAGTTCTAGTGTTGTTGCTCTATTTATAACAAAAAGAGATTGTAAAATAAAAAATAAATAAATAAAAGAAAGGTGGTTTGGACCCCAACAATCCAACATATATAATTGAAGAAGTCGAAAGAAAATGCACGAGTGATCATGGAGCTTCATTTTCATCAATTATATTTTATTATCATATTGTTAAGTCACACACATAAATAAACAAATATATCTTACTAATCATTATAATCGACAACGAGAGTCAAAACCTATTTGTATGTTTGAAAAAAAACAATTCAAACCTATATTAAAAATTTATACAAATTAGTGAATTTGTAATTAAAAACTGTTAGCATTTTCTAATGAGTATAAAACTGATAAAATAAATTAATTCAAATTGTGTTAATTTGTTATTAGGGACAATAATGGCAACGCGGCAGGATGGGAAATGATTCCTATGGCCACAACCTCAAACGTCAAACAAATTCACGTTCTTATGGATTAAAATCCTAGGAATTTAATTAATTAGTTTCATATAATATGGTTTATAGACCATTTGATGCTCCAACTTGTATCTTCATTTAGACAATTCATCAAGGACATTTAAAGAATCTCAGATGATCTACATCACACTTACAAAATGTAACGCTATAATATCCTAATATTTATTTTAATTACCCTAAATTTATCTTTAGGCATCAAATAAATAATCTAAGGTCGAATCGTAAAATGACCCTACAATAACATTAAGAAAGTCTCTACATATTAAATATTTAAACTCTACTTATATATTGATATAAAAACTACGTAAGCTTCATTACAAAGACCAGCTATTTATAAACACATGCATTTAGATTTATAACTTGAAAGTTGAAACCCAAAAACTACTTAAGCATGATTAACAAATAAACCTTATACCCATCTCACAAAAGTTAGAGATATTAATTTGACAAAAATATCTCGTATAGTTATCATTTTCTTGTTATTATTATATATCTATTGTTTAATGAATTAATTATTGTTATTATTATAATGTTGTTTCAAGGATAATCCATTCACTTATCTTAGATAATATTTTCTCTTGTTCAATAATAATTAGACAAACTAAACACATGTTTTTATATATGGTTAATTTTTTTAGCATTTTTTTATTAATTCAAATATTCGTAAAAACTTGGCAATTGCTTTATGGTTATGTCACAAAATCCCAATGGAATGCCGATAAATTTCAACAAAATCGTCCATAAATCATATCATTCATTTAGACGTTTAAAAATTCATACTAAATGACGATTACCATTTTTTTATCTATGCTATTCAATAATGTAAGAGTAAATTACACGAATGGTCGTTATGGTTTGGGGTAATTTGTGTGCTTGGTCTCCAACTTATTTTTTTAACTCGGGAGGTCCCTACTATTTGTTTTTGTTACGCGCTTGGTCCTTACTGTTTGTTTTTTTACGCGTTTGGTCCCTGTTTTACCTAAAAACACTATTATTTAAATAGGAAAACATGGTGGAGTAAGTGAGGTAAGGTGAGAGGGGTGGAATTGGAGGTGTGTTTATTTAAATAAATTAAAAAATCAAGGACAAAATAATCTTTTTAGGTAAAACAGGGATCAAACGCGTAACAAAAACAAATAATAAGGACCTTCCGAGTTAAAAAAACAAGTTAGAGATCAAACGTGCAAATTATCATAAACCATAAGGACCATTCGTGTAATTTACTCATAATGTAATAGTATGAAAACAAACACGTTTGACATATATTCTATATATATTTCATGAATCAGTTTACTCTCCTTAATGCCAAATGAAAACTCAATACACAATATATATTTCATGAATCAGTTTACTCTCCTTAATCTCAAATGAAAACTCAATACACTTTGCCTGGATCCCCATGAAGGAACATTACACCTATAACTCGATACAGTTCAAGTCTTCAAGACAATCCTTTAGTTCACTTTGTGTTCCTTAGGCCAACCGGTATACTTAAAACGATGGGGCTTGTAGTTGAGCTGGACCACGACCGTGCACACTATCCCGGTCGGTCGTGGTCGATCGTGGTCGTGGTGGATGGTTCTCCGGACGACGAAACCAAACGTCCAATAGGGCTCGACTTCTTCTTTGACTATTTGAATAGCTGTTGAACACCCAAATTTTTTAAAAAATTGTTTTTTTTTAAATAAATTTTTTTACATACCATTTTCACCTATAAATACCACATTCTAAACCTCATTTCTTACACCATCTTTTCTTACTTTATACACAAAATACCCACAACATTTTCACAACCAAAACCATGGATCCCAACCAAAACACTCCTCCAAACCATAGAAATCGCAAATTCGATAACGCTTTTGCGTTAGACACAACCCATCGCCAATTCCCGACTATGGAATCATCTCAAGGTAGTTCTGTCAATTTGCTTCAAACCAGTTCCCCTATCCAACAAATAACATTTTTCCAACAACAATATCAAGCTTTTCCGGCCTTCCAACAACAACTTCAACAATATCAAGCTTTTCAACAATTCCAACAACTCCAACAACAACAACAATCACAACCATAACCATCACAGCCCCTTCATTCGCTGGATTTTGTTTCGGAAACTCAGCCTTCACCAACACCTCAACCTAAAAAGAAAAAAGGAAAAAAACAGTCCGACCCAACACCACCCAAAAAAGAGTCCCATGGATAAAAGAGAAAGAAGTAAAGTTAGCCGAGACATGGATTTCGGCTTCCCAAGACCCAATCGAAGGCGATAGTCAAACGTTTGTTTGTTTTTGTGAGAAAGTTTGTGCGAGTACGATTGGGTTGTACATCGAAGTCGTTCGCACTACTTTACTTGTGCGAAGAAAGTTTGTTGTTGATCGAATTAAACTTTGTGCGCTTCTTATTAATTGTAGTCCACTTGCTACTAAGCATATGGTGATTGCAATATGCCTCCCCTTTATTCAAAATTGTGTGGAATTTTACGATTGCGGCTTCCCAAAATCCAACTATCCTCATATCGTTTCCTATAGTTGGATGTTTAGATGTCGCACACCACGCCGCCACTAACGCGTGCTCCTCCTTCTGTGTCCACCATGTTGGAGGTTCTTCGTCGTTTTCCGCGACCGCGGTCGCTTTTCCCTTTTCTTTTCCCTCTCCCTCTAGGTTTTCGACTACTTTGCGTCTCGGCAACCGTATTTTGTGTTTCTTATGTGGGTGGTGGTTGTGTGGTTGTTTGTGGCATGGAAACAAAAGTGTTGTAGAAGTTTTGTTGATGGTTTGGGTTTTGTTTCATGTAGAGCGATATAGGAAATTCTATTGGGGTGAAGTGGGATCGAAAAAGGTTCCTGAAAATGGTATTTGTGGTGAGTTTTGAGAGTTGAGGAGGTTCGCATAGCTCTTATATGACGTGAAACTGAGCAGAACGGATGTGTTTGTGTTTAGAGGAGGGGTGTTCAGGTTTTGCTCCATATTTGGTTGAATGAGACAGTGGTTGATTTTTGTGTGATAAGATGAGAGAAATAGAGGATTTGTGTAGGTAAAAAAATGAAGTGCATGTGTTTATTTATATACGAGTTAAATTGAAAAAAAAAAAAGATAAAATATTTTTTTTACTATGGACTGCTCATCAACGGTCTTTCTTTTTCCGTTACCCCAAAAATGCAAGCCGAATTCACTCGTTGTCTCCCGTTGCCAAGAAAAGGTGTTGCAACGTAACACTGGAAAATGCCTAGTCGGGGAGGTGTTTTGCGGGTTGTAACGTCGTTATACATTTCCATCTCAGAAAAATTATGGTGGGCGTTGTCCACACCGAAGAGTCTTAAGTTCCAACTTCCAATAATAACGACTTCAAATTACTCTAGCCGTATAAACATTAACTTATTCATTAGTATTTATTAAACAATCCCTAACATAATCAAGTCCATATATATATATATATATATATATATATATATATATATATATATATATATATATATATATATATATATATATAGCCCTAATCCCACCTAATTAGTGGTGCGAATTCTTACATTTATATGGTATCGGCCTTTAATTTAGGTAAATTCATTTCTCTCTTTATCACAATTTAACCCTCATGTTTCTTCCTTTTTCTTCAATCGATCAATTCAACATGTCTTTTTCTCAATCTTCTTATGGAAATCTACCCATATCTATTAGTCTTCACATGATGACCAAACTAAGTTCCTCCAACTACCTGTTATGGAGAAATCAAATGATTCCTCTTCTAACTAGTCAGAAGTTAATGAGCCACATTGATGGGTCGATTTTACCTCCTACGAAGACAATTAATATTGAGGGAAAATCCATGGCTAATCCTGATTACACATCATGGTATGAAGCTGATAAAAGGGTTGTGATTCTTCTCCTTTCGTCTCTCTCTGTAGAAGTTATATATGAAGTTCTTGGCTTATCTACTGTTGCCCAAATATGGTCTGCTCTTCAATATGCTTATAGAAATTTTCTGTTGAACAAGTTCAGAGTTTACGCAATCAGCTTCGGCAACTCGACAAAGGTACCTTATCGGTCAATGAATTTAGTCGTGGTTTTAAAAGTCTATGTGATCAACTTGCAGCAATTGGCCAACTGCTAGAGGAGATTGACAAAATTCACTGCTTCTTGTGTGGATTGGGAGCTTCTTTTGAAACATTTTCCACTTCCATACGGGCCTCTAAATCGGGTCTGATATTTCGTGACCTTATCTCGCAAGTCGAAAGTCATGAATTATTCTTAAAATCTTTACATGGCTCAACCACTTCGACTCTTGATGCTGCCTTTTCTACTGAACAATCTCGGTCAAGTTCCAATTCCCGAGGACGTGGTCTGTTTTATAATTCAAACTATATGGGTGGTCAAGGTCGTCCTAGACTACCTCCCCATTGTCAACTTTGTCGAAAGAGGGCCATTTTTCTAATCACTGCCATAATCTTGTTTCGTTTGTCTCTAATGTCGTCCCCCATGCCAATTTAGCTCAAGCTTTTCAAGCTCAGTGTCATGTGAATAATTCAAAACCTGACTGGTTTGTTGATTCAGGGGCATCCACTCATATGGCACCATCTACTGATGGTCTAAACAATTTCTCTTCTTATCCATGTAATACACATGTGACATTTGGTAATGGACATTCGTTACCTATTATATCTAAATGCCACTCAAATCTTCCTCATAAGATTAAGCTTCATGATATTTTGGTTGTTCTTAATCTCACAAAGAATTTATTATCCATGAGCAAACTTACAATAGATAACTCGGTTGATGTTTTATTCGCTCAACCCTTTTTTACCATTCAGGACAGAAAGATTGGTCGACCACTAGCATAAGGAAGATGTGAGAATGGGTTCTACATTTTAAATGATGAGCATAAACCTTTGGTTCCAGTTTCATCTGCTAAATCTTCTTATGAGACTTGGCATAATCTTTTAGGGCATGTTTCTTTTGATATTATTTTTGTCTTGAATAAATTTGGATGTTTGAATGTTACTTCAGTTTTTCCTTAACACATTGTTTGCTCATCATGTCAATTATCCAAAGGACACCATTTATTATTTGATATTAATACTAAATGTGCACCAAATATTATTTGTGAATCAAATGATTCAAAAAGTTTTTAAAGATAATGGGACTTTCCAACGATTGTGTTGAAAGGAAACATCATCACCTTGTTGAAAATGGGCTAGCAATGCTTTTTAATTCTCATGTTCCCACTACTTATTGGGTTGATGCATTCAGTTCTGCGGGCTGATGAAAGTAATTTTCCCTTTTCCAGCATTATTTCTTCCACAGACATGTAAACTCTCGACATAATAACCTTTTTGGGAGATATGACTACACCCAAAATGATTGCTACAGCCTACAGTGCCAAATGTTGAAGCCTCTGTCCCAAAAACTATATAAAAAAACTTTTTCCACCTTGTTGAACGCCATCTACAATGAGCATATTGCATCGCCATAGATGGCCCGTTACCATCATGACATGACCGAACCCATCTCTGATACTAATTCATCCACGGTGTCGGCCTAACAACCATACGATTCATCACCAACTAAAATTGATTTTGCATCTCCCTCTTCATCAGTCGAGCAACATCATTTTGATTCTTCCACCGAGTCTGTTAAGACTACTTCCATTCCGATTTAACAAATTTCTCATTCATCATTACCAAACACTCATTCAATGACTACTAAATCAAAAGCAATGATTTTTAAACCAAAACATCGTGCCGATCTTGTGTTTCTTGATACTAATCGCTTGTGTTTTGCATTGCTTGCTGTTCAAGATACAAAAAGGTTTCAAATCGGCTTCAAAACATCAACATTGGATGTCCGCAATGCAATATGAAATGATGGCTCTTCAATCTAATGACACCTGGTCCTTGGTTACTAGACCTAATCACTCGAATGTGGTCGGTTCCAAATGGGTTTTTCGGACCAAGTACAACTTTAATGGAGCTATTGAGCGCCAAAAAGTGTGTATTGTTGCTCAAGGTTTCACCTAGATACCATGTTTAGATTACTCGCACACCTATAGTACAATTGTCAAAGCATCCACATTACGTATTGTTTTATCACTTACTATAATTCACCAATGAAAGCATCATCAGTTGGATGTCAAAAATTCATTTCTGCATGGCTATCTATGTGAAACTGTTTAAATGGAACAACCACCTGGCTTCATCAATCCCCAATTTCCTGATCATGTTTGTCAGTTTAAAAAGGCATTATATGGTCTCAAACAAGCACCGAGAGCATAGTTTCAATGTCTAAGAACTTTTCTCATATGTGATGGTTTTGTTTGCAGTCGAGCTGACACCTCCTTATTTGTTTTCAAACGTGACTCATGCATCATGTATCTTTTGGTGTACATTGATGATATTATTTTGACAGGTAATCACGAACATGTCATTAGATCCTTTATTGCTCGACTTAATCAGGAATTTGCTATCAAAGATCGTGTGTAGTTAAATTAAGTTTTGGATCTTGAAGTTGCTTATACAGATGGAGGTTTGTTTCTTAACCAATAGAAATATGCTTATGATACTTTAGATAGAGCGAGTTTAGTTTATTCCAAATCGGTACATACTCTGCTTGCCCCTCATGAAACGTTTACTTATACCCGTACTCCGTTTCATGATCCTACATTATATCGGTCACTAGTGGGTGCTCTTCAGTATCTCACAAACACTCGCCCAATATCTCTTATGTTGTGAATCAATTTAGTCAATTCCTTCAAGCACCTATAGATACACATTTTTAGTGTGTTAAGCGTATTCTTTGGTATGTTAAAGGTACTCTTGCTTTTGCTCTTATTTTTCAGAAGTTGCCTAATATCTCTATTCTTGGTTATTTTGACGCGGATTGGGCCCGCTGTATTGAGACCACGCGGTCTACTTATGGGTATTCAATTTTTCTTGGAGGTAACTTGGTTTCTCGGAGTACCAAGAAGCAACCCACCATCTATCGTTACAGCTGTGAATCTGAATATCGAGCTATGGCCAACATTGTTGCTGAGATCATTTGGATTACACAGTTAATAACAGAACTTCATGCATTACCTCCTAATCGGCCTACTTTGTTATGTGACATCCATAGTGCTCCTTTCTTGACTCAAAATCTTGTTTCTCATAAACGAGCAAAACATATTGACTTGGATTATCATTTTATTCAGGAATTTGTAACTCTAGGAAAGTTATATACTAAATTTGTTTCTACCAAGCTTCAGATGGAAAACGTCTTCACAAAGAGTCTTCCTCAACGGCAATTTAAATATTTCCGTTTTATGCTACGTCTTGGACCTGCACCTTTTCTCTTAAGGGGGATGTTAGAGTAAATAAATAGTTTATCCTACGTTTTGTATTTATTTACTTCTTGATGTACTTTGTGGTAATATATATATATATATATATATATATATATATATATATATAGTGCTAGTTTATAATGTAGATGTACAACTATTGTGTGGACGTGTGGACAGTGCTATTCTATGAGAATTAATAAGAGAATAGATTGTTCAATAATGTGAATACGTTTAACCTCACACAACTATCGTCATTTTCATGCATTCTCACTAATTCTTATTCATTTTTGTTCGCACACATCGTTTTTCACTGATTTTCATTCTTACAGAATATGACTCAATAAACATTCTGACAGAATAAAAATAAAAAAAAAATCTATAATAACCTTATAGATGATTTTATTAATAAGAATATGTGATGATAACAATAATTATATAAGATTGAACGTATTCACATCATCAAACAACATATTTTCTTTTTTATTCTCACATAATAGTAGTGTCCACATGTCCGCATAATAGATGTCAATCCACATTTGAACCTATATATATATATATATATATATATATATATATATATATATATATATATATATATATATGGGTGAGATCCGTTGATAATTCATAGTTTACCGATGACCTGAGAACTAAAGGTGTAACGTAAGATCAAAATTAACCCATTAAGGGCATGATCATCATTTTATCGATCTCATTTAATGTTTAATTTTTTTATTATTGAAAATATAAATAAAAAGTTCTAAAAATTAACAAAATTAATCAAATTTCGATTATTTTTTTTTATATTTCGATTTAAAAAATAAGAGATTTTCTAATTTTCTTCAGAAAAAATGAATTTTTTAAAAAAATTGAAAAAATATATATTTAAAAAAACTACAATTTTTTTTCAGAAAAACAACATTTTATTTTAAAATAAAATTTTTTCTAAAAAAGCAACTTTTTTTTCAAAAAAAAAAAAACTACAATTTTTTCGAAAAACACTGCAATTTTTATATAAAAAACTACAATTTTTTTTTACGAAAACTACAATTTTTTTAAAAGTAAAGTTTTAAAAATTAGTAAATTAAAAAAAAAAAAAAAAAAAACCTCTAATTTTTTAACAAAAAAATCAAAGTTTTAGGTGCATATATGCATATTTTTTCAAATGCATATATGCATATTTCTTATACTATAAGATTCGTAAGTAAATCTTAAAAAATCTCATTTTTATTAATCAATCTATAAGCATAATACAACAAGTATTTTATTCGATACAAAATAAAATATAACAACAAAACTACAAAGATTCACAATGTTATCATTTCTTCAAATCAAAATTTTCATATTTTCTTCAATTTATCACTTTTCACCTCTTCAATATTTTCCACAAATTCTTCAAAATCTACAAGAAAATTTAAGAAAATGATTAATCTAAAAACACTCATAAAAATGCACATGTATATATCATGTAAGATTGACATGATATTATATCATGTAAGATTCACATGTGATTATATAATGTGATATTCATATGTGATTGTATTTTTTAAGATTTAAATGTGAAGTTCACAAGAAAAAAATTAAAAAGTAATTAACGAAGAACACTTATAAAAATGCATGTGTGCATATAGACGTAACTCATATGTGATTCACTTGTGATTTACATGTGAATCACATATAATTCATATGTTATTCACTTGTGAATTACATGTAAATGATATGTATTTCACTTGCGATTTACATGTGATTAATATGTGAATTACATATAAATCATATGTGGTTCATTTATAAATCACATGTAATTCATATATGATTCACTTGTAATTTACATGTGAATCACAAATAAATCATATGTGATTTACATGTGAATCACATGTAATTCATATGTGAATTGCATGTTATTTACATGTGAATCACATGTAATTCATATGTAATTCACTTGTGATTTACATGGGAATCACATGTAATTCATAAGTGATTCTCTTGTGATTTACATGTGAATCATATGTGAATTACTTTTAATTCGTATGTGATTCACGTGTGATTTACATGTGAATCATGTGTAATTTATATGTGAATTACATGTGAATCACATGTAATTCATATGTGAATCACATGTAATTCATATGTGATTCACTTGTGATTTACATGTGAATTACATGTAATTTATATGTGAATTACATGTGAATCACATGTAAGTCATATGTGATTTACATGTGAATCACATGTAATTCATATGTGAATCACATGTAATTCATATGTCATTCACTTGTGATTGTTTTTTTATACCATTTACATCACAAAAATCTTTACCGCATAAAACTAAATATGACAGGTTAGGATCAGCAGCAATAAGTCCATCTTCTGCATCATTTCCAAGACTAATGACATCCAGACCACTCAACCTGAAAAAGGTCAAAAGATTATCTAACAAGAGTTAGTACTTAATAGATCTACGTTCTTCACAATATCACACAGAATTCAGAACCATATTATCCAATCATAACAACTAACTAACCAGATCATACCAATAAAAACTTATGTATGTCCACTATGAGAACCAGATTAACGAGTGCACTATAATTTTATACGAATCAAATATGTATTAGTATATTTATGATTCACATTAAATTCATCACTGCCAACACATAAATAATAGAGATCCATTTAGAAAAATAGGACCTATTCTTTTTCAAACTCAAAATTAAAGAGCCAATAACAGATGTTGAATTTGTTGAAAACTTGCATTCTTCCAACAAACGGAGTAGCAATTGATGGTTTGAAACTGTTGTTCCATAAAAGCATAGTTGATTTAATATACATAAGAGTTTCCATGTGAAAAATTCATAACAAAAGTTCTTTGAAGTGTAAACTATTATTTTTCAAACTCAAAAATAAAGCACCAATATTTTCTAGCATTAATATTTTTGTTTAGAAATCGCGTTATATTGGTCTACACAAAGTTTCAAATATATCGATTACTATTGGTATAAAAAAATAAGGATCCTTCTAAGGCCATCAAAATGGACTAATTTATATAAAAAATACATTAAAATGGACAATTTTTATACATGTGAATCTTGAAATTTTGTTTCTAGTGTTAAAAAAGATAAGGAAATTGGTATAAAAGAATATAAGTGATTCATCTGTACATGCATTGTTTCATCATCAAACTGATAGTAGTATTACCTTATCTAAAACCCACATCACACACAAATACACACACTGAGTGTGTGACATAAATGAATTATGCAAATATGGTTTTTGTTTTAGGTAGTTACCTGTGAGATTTGAGAATGAGGAAAAGCAAAGGAATTGGAGAGATAGTTGAAGTAGAAGGAGGTGGTCGAATCGTTAGATCACTCAGAAGAAAAGATCGCCATAGCAAAGTCTGCACATCAAAGGGTCTGAGGGATCGGCGTGTTCATTTATCAGCCAACACAGTGATACAGTTTTATGACGTTCAAGATAGGCTTGGGTGTGATCGACCCAGTAAAGCCATTGATTGGATGATGAAGGAAGTGAAACCTGTCACGCTCGAGAATTATCACCATGAGCATGAGTTGCTTACATCTGTTGTGTTGTCGATATCTCTGAAGCATTTCAACGAACAGGTGGTGAGCGGAACAAGGAGATCTCCACTCTCGCGAAAATTAGTGGTTTTGATGACTACCCAATGGGGCTAATCGATTCAATAAACAAAACCCAGGAAAATCGATCGAAGAAGAAGAAGCTACAACCCCGATGGATTTCACGTGGAATCCGAGCTACGATTTGGGAGATGGCTTTGTGTTTGTTGATAGGGAACCCCTTCAGTCCAGTTATCCTACACTCATCCATACATTCAACAATGTGTTTGTAGATGATGAATAGTTTTTAGGATTTAATTTTCAACAGGAAAATCATCTTCAAGAGGAGGAAAATTGAAACCTTGGAGTAGGAGATGAGGCGGAGATCAATCGTCATTGGTCGTGTAGGGTATATACAGAGCTTGTCCGTCCGCCGAAGGTACATAATCAGAAATCGGAAATGCTATTGTGACATGAAAAATGGTCCTAATCAGTTTATTCCATGGCTACATTTTCTAGATCCCTAAAATACCCCTAATATCATCTTATTAATGTACCCTCGTCCCTTTATTTTTCCACTTATTTACAAAAATGCCACAATGCATCTTGGTCATCCCATTTTTTAATCTAACGTTCCACTTTTAGTTCTCGGGTTCTCGTAAAACTATGAGTTTTCAAATGATCCATCCGATACACACACACACACACTAGATGTGCTCCTGCGCAAAGCGGCGGTGATCAATCGCTTTCTTTGACAAATAATTTTTAGGGGAAATAATAAATAGATATTATTATTGGTTATTATGTAATAAAAACTTATCAGCTTTAAATAAAATATTTACGTTCATACCTTATGTTTATATTAATGTTTATACTATTGATGTAAATTAATTAATATTGGTGTTTAGTTTAAGAAATGTAAATTAATTTATAAATATGAATTTAATACTTTAAAATTTTTATTTTTCTCCAAATTGAATTTCTTAATTACTTTCCTTAATTCAAGTTTTCAAACTTTTGGCAAGTATTAATGAATTATTTATGCATAATTAATTTGTATAAAAAAATTTATAATTTATATATCTTAAAATTCAAGATATGACTATAATATATATATATATATATATATATATATATATATATATATATATATATATATATATATATATATATATATATATATATATATATATATATATATATATATATATATATATATCATCCCACCTAATTGGTGGTGAGAATATTTAGGCTCATAGATAAGTTTTGTATATATTACAGCTATATGCATCCATGTTCACCATATGCATCCATATTCATCATTATATGGATTGGGTCCATGTTTTCCCAAAAACCCTTATAGAATTATGATAACAATTTCATCTCTATGAAGAAAGTAATATATGTTTTCCTAGCGTAATTCCTTTCATTCTTTAGAGGCTTTTTTTTGTTCTTATTCTCCTTTATCAAAAAAAGGACCTCCAACGTAGGACATAATAACAAAGCAAGTACAAGCATTGATATTAACAAAAATGTGTTCAATGAAACCCCATGGCTCAATTCACGACACGTGGTGAAAACTACTAAACTAGCCTTTGTACGATTGGGGCAAGTAGAGTTTCTAGTGGATTGACAATACACAGAGATAAAAAAATAAAAAGTAAATAAAAAATTAAAATAAATAAAACACAAATGACGATATATTGCTACAATATTCCTATAACTAGTAATTATGATTTAGATTTTAATTTGTAAAATTATGACTTTAATTATTTTATCACTTAGACTACTCTACTACTATTATTAGTAACGCAATATTGAATTATTGTGTATAGGTTTATAATTTACATATATTATAGATACATATAAATTTTGGAATAGAAAATAAATAGTAATATTTTGGTGTTTTAAACTTTGGCCACATTAATTTTTCATATTAACAGTTTTGGTCCCTTATATATTAAAAGTGCAAAACTTTTGATGGTTAAGAGTTTGGCCACAAATCTTTATGATATTGGTAGTTTTGGCCTTCATCAATTAAAAACTTTTGATTTTTAAGACTTATTACTTATATAATTTCACCGCTTCTAAGCTCCAATGATTTTAGTTCAGTTATGTAACACTTGATACTCTTCTTCAACACCACTGATTTAAACCCTTATCTCACCTTCCACCGACAACCGATTCCCTTTCTTCATCTTCTTTCCCCACTCATCCAAAATATTTTTTGGCCTCCTTTATTTTTTCACTGTCATTTTCAGATCGACTCATATGGTATATTCAAGGAATAGTTACAATCGATTTGTGAAACATCATCGCCCATTCTCCACCGCCTCCTTCATCCAATTTGCATTGTCATCGGTTTATGCTTCATCAGCCGTTTTCGTCTTTAATATACCACCAATGCCATCGATTTTAGCTTCATCTTCGTAGAGCCCATCGATTTCCATATATGAGGCCTTCGAATTCAACAAGAAAGTGATGGAGTATCAAGTTTCCACCACCATTTACACATCCTTTATCGGCTGTAACAACAAATTGAAGACATCAGGATGTTCCGATGGAATTGCAAGTATAATCGTACTCTTCGTTACATTTGTTTCTTTTCCAATTCTTCAACTTTTTACTAATCGATTTCTTCTACAATTTGTGTAGATTTGATTTATAAATTGGTTTCAACTAGCTTTGATTTCGAATATTTTTCTCTCTTTCTCCAATACAGGTACAGTAAGTGATTTCAACACAAAGATTGACCTAAAAATGGGAATACTTTATATGGAATATTAGATGCAAAGAGAAATTATCTATTGAACTCAAATCTGATACTTATCCTATAATGAAGAAATGAATATACATGACCAAAGGTATTTTCAAGTTTACAGTCTTTTAATTGATTCAAAAAGTCAAATTGTTCTTTTTTTTGGTGTAAATTACATTTTTGGTCCCGATTCTAGCCGATCTTTGCAATTTTGGTCCAAAAACAATTCTTGCAATTTCGATCCTTATTTGACTTTTTTTTAACTTTTTTGGGTCCCTATTCTATTCTAGAGTATATTACATGTTTGGTCATTACATATACTTGGATTTTGCAATTTCTGTCCTAAAAAGATTCTCTTCCAATATTGGTCCTAAAAAGATTTCTTTTGGAATTTTGGTCCTTATTTGAGTTTTTATAACGTTTTTGGTCTCTATTTTAATCAGAGTAAGTTACATTTTTAGTCCATCGGTATAGCTATTTTTTGCAAGTTTCGTCCAAAAAGGATTTCTCTTTCAATTTAGATCCTTATTTGAGCTCTTTTTGAGTTGATGTAATGTTTTTGGTCCCTGTTCCATACTATGACTTCATATTCGAGACCAAGTTTGCAATAATCATCTATTTTGACCAAAAGTTGTCATTTTACTTGTAACATCTTATTCTTCAAGGTATTTACCCTTTTCCCCTTAGTATATGATTATTTGCAAAGTGGCCCTTTATGGTATTTTCATATTTTGGGGGCAGCATGGGTACGCTGGGCGTACCTGGTATCGCACGAGCACATTAGGCGTACACTAGTACGCAGGTCGTACATAGCTTGGACTAAAACCTAATATTTATGGTTTGTATAATATCTAAACACCCTTATAGCCCTAAAACCCTTCCTCTTATCATCCTCCATACCTCATATTGAACCCCTTGCAAACCCTAACCCATTTTGATCATTTTTGAGCTTTTGATTAAGTTGTAGGTATTCTTGTTTGTGAAGGAAGATCACCAAAGAAGTGGTTTTCCTTTCATGTCCTTGGATACATCAGTTTTCTCTTCATTGTGTACCATTTGAAGGTATAAAGCTCCAACCTTGAATCATGTTTCTCTAGATCTTGATTAAACTTAGATTTTTATCCCTTTTTGTCCCAAACCCTAGGTATTTGTGAGTATGAGGTACTCTAAAGCCTTTAAGCTCTCCTTTCAGTCATTTTAGGGTATTTTAAGTCATAAAAATGCAAGCTTGGATCTTCGTTTTTCCCCATGCAAGAGTTATAGTGTGGCAAATAATTCAATAAGTTAGGTTTTTAGTGTTGGGCTCTTTGTAGCCATGAAAAGCCATAAAGATTGCAACTTTATGGCCTTAGAGGTTTTAATAAGCTCAGATTTGAAGTTTGGACGTAAGGTCTCAAGGCATTAAGACCTTAATGAGATTTTTGACCTTGGGTGTGTATGTCGGGTGTAAAAGCTTGTACGCTCCATGTACTACAGCTCGACCCCGATGTCCCTCTTGCATCAGTTGTTGTGCACGAGGCGTATAAGGTGTTATGCGGGGCGTACGACCTGGTTCTAGCTTTTGGTCCATTCTTTTGGGCCTTGGACCATTAGGTGTTGGGCTTTTTAGGTTGATCTGAATGGTAAGGGCAAAATGACATTTTTGCCTCTAATTAGGATATTGGGATTTTTGGACCATTTATTATGGGTTAAAAACCTCGATTATTGACTAGGGTTATTTTGGAATTTAATTAGTGTGGGGAGCCATGTTAGCTTCAACTCGAGGGTGTGGCTCAATTATTTTCTTTTGGAGGTGGGTCTGCTGACTAGATCCATGGGTCGAAGGCACCAATGTCGGCCTAATACTTTGTTGTCTAGAATGTTAATTGTGATGGGATTTAGGTAAAGCAAATAAACTTAAAACCATTAAGTTCACATGCAACCTAAAGGATCTATGTTTTCACTATTTAACCTATAACTATGAACATCAAATAGGAAACCCTAGATGGTGTATGCTATTTTCGAAAATACCAAAAGTAGGTTTAGAATTACATACCTTATTGTTATTGTCGTAAATAAAAATGATTCTTCAAATGTAGATCTCTTGAAAGCTGGCACCACAAATGTTGTGCCTCTAATGTAATCACACCCAAGCTAGCAAGAGGATGAATTGAAGGAAGAGAAAGGAGGTATAAAATCCGGCTATCCCTTTGGAATAATGAGTGGCCGAAAAATCAAGGCCTTAGGGTCCTTTATAGAGTGGTACATGTGTTGGGTTTTAGTATACTACAACATCCTATGGTGCACATACAACCCTAAATGCATTGGATCTATGTTTTCTTTAATTATACATGTAATGGTGTTTCCAAAGCATTAAGCCTATTACTAGCATGCAATTGACATAAACAATAAATAATAGTAGTTAGGATGACATACCTTTTATGTAGCTTGAAACCTTGTTATATTCGGCATAAAGAGCTTAGCACCAATAGTGTGGATGCCTCAAATGGAATCACAACACACCATGGACAAAGGTAGCTCTTGAGAGAGAATATCCATGCACCAAAAACACCTCCATAAACTCCAAGAACTAGTGTAGGCGTTTTTTTAGCTATAGAGCACATATTTATATGTAGGATTCCAAGGGTCATGAGTATAAACCAAATCCATACCCACGGGTTTTATGATCCATGGTTCATGTGGCCCAACACTTTATGTATCCATACATAAACTTAGTCCAACATGGATCATAAGCCCAACACATATAAATACAACTAATTATCATAATTAGTCCCCATAGATTTAATTAGTCTTTTTTTTTATCACTAAATTAATTCCAAACTAATTCTTAATCAATACTAATTAAATCATATGATTTCATATTAATATATTATAAATTATAATATATTAATAAATTTAACCTCTTCTCTCAAAAGTCCATCCTAACAATTTGTCCCGATGATATGCAACCCAAATGGACCATGCTACTCTCGGGTCAAGTACATACCAATTATAGTTATGGGCTTAGACACCTAATCCAACAGTCTTCCACTTGGATAAGTCTAATAAATAGTATTGCAAGTATGACTCCAAAAACCAGCTAGCAATCATAGCTCTTAAAGTCGTTGTCGAACTCTCACCTAGTCAATGACATGTCCATTAGATAAGGGATCAAATATTCCTCCATTCTAGATATCATATGGACTGAGACATAGGTTATAATCATTCTCTATGTCCATCTGTTGTTTCCCGATTTATGATTTATGACGACCGACTAATTGAACAAATCAAATCAGTCCAGGCCCGGCCGAGCACTTAGGGTTGTCATCACTAAATCATCGAGGGGCCCACAAATATCGCTTTTATCCTTCCAAGGGTAAAAGGAATGGATAAACTTCGACTCATATGCTTGCTCTATCTACTAATCAAATCACACACAACAATGAATTTTATAACACCATGTTACTGGTGCGTTTTCACATTATCAATGTGCAACCGACTTGTAGACTACAACTCATATCTCTCCGTTTGAAGAATATAAGATATTATCATCTCATGATCACTCATGATAAAATCTATGAAATGATTCAAATGAGTGTGGGTTTAATCCAATACTCGAATCTTATTCCAAGAGCACTCATGAATACTGCAGTTATGTCTAAAACACCTATACAAACTACAGACCCATTCATGACAGTGTTGCCTCAATACCTACTTCCAAAGTATGATCGACTGTGGACGGTTTGAATAAGCTAGTTATTCAGGAAGTCAAAACATGCAAAGTGAAACACAAGAATAATACTAATCCTATATGGCCCCAAAACTTTTGAGTGTAAATAAAACGCCTTTTATTTAATCACCATATTGATTACACATTATTCAGTGTATAGTGTTTCGAATGATCAACTTAATACTTGAATTAAAACAATGGTTGTCACATGCTCCAAGCATGCACACTATGTTTGCCTATGGTCCTTTCTTTGTGGAATAGATCAATTGACAACATTTCAATGATGCTCATTTCACAATACCAAATCCTTATGATAAATGTAAGAATTCCAAATGCTTATGGTAAATTATGACACTACCACAAACGAAAGAATCAAATCCATTTTCCAATATTGCTATCAATGGAATCATATAAACTACAATTTTTCACAAATGTCATTGTAAGGAAACTTAAAATAAAAAACTTTTATTTTATTTAAAAATTTGTGGAAAAACTTTTCCTTACAATGTAATTACAAATGAAAAACATGTTATCTATTCCTAAGCAATCTATCATGACTCTTAAGCAGCGGCTCAAAATTCTGATCATCGAACCATGTGATCGAAATCCATCTCTTCGCGATCAAAATCAGCTTACTCTTCCTTTAAGCTTCCTTTCTTTTTTTTTCTTCGATTCTACAAAACATAAAAATGCGACCTAGTCACATCATGTAATAAGTATCTCCAAATAGGAACTAAACATAGTTAGATAGTGGACTTTACCTGAAGCATAGTCAAATTCTTTGACTTTTACCATCCTAGTGAGCTTTCAAGTAAATAGGGCAGCTTCGCAACCAATTCTCCTTCTTTTGGCAATAGAAACATATGGACTCTTTGGTAATGGTACATGGGACTATCTCAGACTTAGCCTTTCTCTTTACCATTGGTTCAACCGGGTTGACTATGGCCGAATCCTTTCCATCGGGAAGAGAAGACTTTTCTGGACTTCCAATGTTTCCATTGTCAATGTCCATGTAAGTTTGGGAAGTAGATCTTACAATCAAATTTTCCTTTCCAGTGCTCTAGATCATTGTTGATTCAACAGCGTCAAGCAAATAGGTAAGATCAATAAGGGTCATGTCGTGATCTGTCATCAGCAAGTGACTAAAGAACCCAGTCAACAACCAACTTCTTCGAGACTTCGACACCCAACTCTCCCAACTTGTCAATATGTTACTTCATCTCCAAGGTGTGAGCACATATAGACATTGCTTGACAATAGGGATTGCGTGACCTTGAACTTTTCAAGAACTTGTGGGTTAGGGAGAATAATTGGAGGAGGTGCAGGAAGTGAAGTATGATTTCCAATCCCATAAATGCCCAATAAAGGGATTAATCTTTCACCATGATCTCCATGCGGGATATCATCTTTATTAGGAAAGCTTTCTCCAAAAGGATAAGGAAGACCATAGTTGTCCGAACTAGAAATCTACGAGGGAGAAATTCAAGCAAGTTGATTTAAGTCCTTAATATAACACCCGAATGAAATATTAAGGCTAGGACCCACCACAATATTTTATAACATGGAAGAGGGATGCCTTAATCCAAGCTACAAAATATTTGAAGGTAGGTAAATGACGATTTACCAATTCCCACCATGAAAAACGAAATTTAACATTAGGTTTTAAATGAATTGAAACCCCTAGATATTTTGAGATTCATTGAACTATTCAATGGCATGTTTAAATCTCGATTGTGCCCTTCAAATTTGTTACTAGGATGCCGAGGATCACAAACAAGGAGTGAATAACCATGCAAATTAACTTGGTACACTTAGTGTTACAACCACCTAATCAATGTGTCGGTTAACCTCACACGCTCCATTGATCTATGATTAACATCAAGCTACCCTTTGCCACACATTGTCAGTCCCAGATTAGTGTAACAGCCCGGAATTCCAGGTATTGTTATATTTATGATTTTGGGTGTTTTAAGAGGGGACTCGGCGAGTTGGAGCTCAGACTCGCCGAGTAGGATCGCGGATCTGGTCGCGGGTTCGCGACTGGACTCGACGAGTCGGGGCATAGACTCGGCGAGTCCGCGCTGTTTAGCGAAACCCTAACCGTCCAGGTTTGGGACATATATAAGGGGCCTTATGGCCGTCATTGTTCACCCTAGTTCTGTGAGTGAAACCCTATTTCGATTGTGAGCATCTGGAGCAAGGTAGAAGAACATTATTGATCTTGGAAGTGTTATTTTGCAAGGAGGAGGAGGCTTGGTTAAGGGAACAGCAAGAGAAGCCACATTCTGAGGATTGGGGACACAGAGCAACGTTGTCCAGGTATTATTTTCGAGTTGCATTCTTCTATGTTGATGTGTATATGGATTTAGGGTTTATTGAACCCTTTTGTGGCTAGATTGAGTGTTTCCTTAGTCCCCCAAGCGATTGGAACCCTATATTGGGACCCTTGGAAGTCCAGAATGTCCCATGCCTGAGTATTTCGGGAATCAATGGAGGTTTTGGATTGGAATCCTTATGCCTTAGGTCAAAACGTAAATTATGAGTCATGGGGTGTATTATGAGCACCGAAATGAGGACCTTACGTGATGAACCAGTCTAGGAAGGCCAGACCTATGAATTGCCGGAGCAAATCTGACCTTAGAAAGCAGTTTGAGCGGTTGCATGGCATGGAATCGCCGAGTCCGATGAACAGACTCGGCGAGTAGCTTGAAAATTAATTGGGACTCGGCGAGTTGAGTCGGGGTGGCCCCGCGATTCTTCCAGGAGGAACTCGTCGAGTCAAGGGGGATACTCGACGAGTAGAAAGGGAATCTTAGAGAATTGGTGAGGACGTCTAGACTCGCCGAGTCGCCCTAGCACTCGCCGAGTCCGGTCAAGTTGATCGTTGACCGTTGACCAGGGTTGACCTATGGTTGACTTCTTAGGGATAGTCAAACTTAGAAGATAAAAGGGTTAATAAGAGATGTATGGTGTTATAGGGAGATTGTAGCTCGGCGGATCGAGTACGAGGGATTTCGGGATTTGCTAGCTTTCGATATTCACGAGGTGAGTCTTCTCACTATACCGTACACGGAAGGGTTTGACTGTGTGACCGGAAGGTCGAATATGATATGTGATATATGTGATATATGTGATAAGATAATTGTTATGCGTGCTATGTATGTTTATGTGGGCCGGAAGGCATTATGTTATGGGCCAGAACGCGTGTAATCTGGACCGTAAGGTTGGCGTGGGTAGGACCGGAAGGTTTACCCAGCAGGGACGGAAGTCCCCTGAGACACATGGACCGGAAGGTCAGGGCCTGGAAAGGCGTATGCGCGTAAGTTGTATTTTGGGGAACTCACTAAGAATTTATGCTTACAGTTGTTATGTACGTGTTTCAGGTACTAGCGAGGACCGTGGGAAGGCGCCGGCGTGATCTGTACACCCTGATAGATGTTGTGATCTTGGGATTCAAATGATTTGTCTTTTGACATGACACTTGGAATGTTTATGCCTTGTTTTGAATGGAAATACTTTATTTTGAAATGAAAAATTTGTTTGAAAATTTACGTTGTTACAAATTGGTATCAGAGCCTCGGTTTGAGGGATTCGGGTACACCTTCGGGCGTAACTGAACTCAAACCGAGGATTTGAGGAAAACTTTTAAAATAAGGGCATAAACTTTTGTAAATGATTTTGTGGTAAACAAGAAAGAAGCAGTGTGTACGATCAGTCAGCACCCGAACGGTAAAGATCCCCAAAATACCTTACAATGTTATGTTAAGAGATAAGATATGATGTGAACTGTTATGCATGCTAGAAGACTAGGAATTCATGATAGGACTAGAGTGGCCTGATTTGTGATGCCTTAGTCTAGGGAAGTTTGCTGATATGAGATGCTTTGATAGCATACAAATAGATAGTGCATATCAAAAGTAGAGTACTCACTATCCGGGGTTTGGGGAGGAAGATTTGGGATGAATGCTGATGCAGTGTGGTCGGTAGTATTGGGCCCGTACTACCGAAGACACCGGGTCAGTGGGAGACCCAAGTAAGAATCCCTGGATCTCAGAGACTGAGTAGGGTTGCGTTATCGAGTGCGATTATACTCGATGGAGTCTCTGATAGTTTTATGTCGTATTTCAGAGACATCATGGTTAGACCACGCCACGGAGCTAGTACGAGCGGTGTGAGTGACGAGGAGATTCGTCAGATGATTCATGACGAGGTGGCTGCAGCGATCCGGGCTGAGATTCCGGAGATGTTTGGGTCTATTAAGACCACCTTGATGGAGACTTTTGATGAGCGTTACGCCGCATTGACTGAGGCTGCAGCCGCTGCAGCTACCGCAGTTGTGGCCGCTGCCAGGCCACAGGGGGGTGACTCGTTGCTGTTTCGGGAGTTCAGCAACACGAAGCCACCTGAGTTTGATGGGACGCAGGATCCGATTGCTGCGATGAGGTGGATCGCTGATATTGAGGGGTGCTTCTACACTTGTTCATGTCCGGAGCATCTGAGGGTACGGTTCGCTTTGAACCAGCTCCGTCTGGGAGCGAAGGATTGGTGGAAGTTCGTGACGGCGAACTTCACTTTGGCCGAGATTTCAGCAGTGACATGGGAGGGGTTTACCTCTATGTTCAGAGACGAGTACGTTCCCCCGGTGGAGAGGGAACGATTGGTTCAGGAGTTCTTGACCCTCAAGCAGGGTACTGATTCGGTTGCGGTGATCACGCGGAAGTTTCATGAGAGGGCGATGTTCTGCCCTGAGCTGGTGTCCACAGAGCAGGCTCGGATGAGCCGGTACTTGGGCATTTTGAGGAGGGATATCCGGGAGTTTGTGTCAAACTCCACCTATCATACCTTTGCTGAGCTTCAGGCGAATGCCAGGAAGCGCGAGATCGAGTTGGAGACCCAGGCCAGGGAGGAGGCCGAGTCTCAGCGGGTGGACCGGCGGCCGGCTCAGTCTCAGCCGGCAGCCAAGCGGGCTAAGTCCGCCGATTCGAGGACGGGAGGTCAGAAGGGCCGCACTTGTGGAAAGTGCGGCAAGGGTCATGAGGGGACATGTCGATCTGGTGCTTGCTACAAGTGTGGCAAGGAGGGGCACATCGCTAGGGATTGCCCCAAGGGGTTTATGGTTTGCTTTCATTGCAACCAGACAGGCCATCGGAAGGTCGAGTGCCCTCAGCTTCTTCAGGGATCTGCACCTACTGCCAGGGCTACTGAGACTCGACCGGTGAAGGCCGAGGCCCCGAGGGCTCGTGGGAGAGCCTTTCAGCTGACTGCGGAGGAGGTCCGCGCTGCGCCCGATGTTGTGGCAGGTATGCTTTATTTCATGTATTTATTTTGATGTCGAGATGTTATGCTTATATTACGATATGCATAGGTACTTTCCTTGTGAACTCTGTGCCTGCTTTAGTGTTATTTGACTCGGGTGCGAGTCGGTCCTTTGTATCTTTGGCTTTTAGTCAGCATATCAGCGTTAGTCGTGAGTCGTTGAGTCGGCCTCTGAGAGTTTCTATAGCTGACGAGAGAGTGATATGTGCCACGGAGGTTCTCCGGGGATGCGTGTTAGAGATTTTCGGGGTTGAGTTTCCGATTGATCTGATTCCTATTGCGATGGGTGATGTCTGTGTCATTGTGGGCATGGATTGGTTGAGCCGATTCGGCGCCGTCATCGACTGTGAGCGTCAGCTGGTGACTATACGAGACCCTAGTGGGGGAGTTCTTTCGGTGTACGGCGAGGGTACCCGTTCGGGATCAACTTTTTGTTCGGCCGCCAGGGCAAGGCAGTGTCTACAGCAGGGTTGTAAGGGTTTTGTGGCGTATGTGATGGATACGCGGGAGGTTTCTGAGAGACCGAGATCAGTTGAGGAGGTCCCAGTGGTGCGTGAGTTTCCAGATGTTTTCCCCGAGGAGCTACCGGGAGTACCTCCTGTGAGGCAAGTAGAGTTTGGTATCGATCTGGTTCCGGGGGCCGCGCCTATCGCTAAGGTGCCTTATCGTCTTGCACCTCCAGAGATGCAAGAGTTGTCCTCGCAGCTTCAGGAGTTGCTGGGGAAGGGATTCATTCGGCCGAGCAGCTCGCCGTGGGGAGCACCTATTCTGTTCGTCAAGAAGAAGGATGGTTCACACCGGATGTGCATTGATTACCGGGAGTTGAACAAGTTGACGGTCAAGAACCGTTACCCGTTACCGAGGATCGATGATTTATTCGATCAGTTGCAGGGAGCATCTTGGTTTTCCAAGATCGATCTGAGGTCGGGGTACCATCAGGTGAGAGTACGGGATGAGGACGTCCAGAAGACAGCGTTTAGGACACGATATGGGCATTATGAATTTGTGGTGATGCCTTTCGGGCTCACCAACGCCCCGGCGGTATTCATGGATCTCATGAACAGGGTATGCAGACCGATGTTGGATCGGTAAGTGATTGTATTTATCGATGATATTCTAGTGTATTCGAGATCTAGAGAGCAGCATGAGGAGGATTTGAGGGAAGTCCTTGAAGTATTGAGATCGGAGAAGCTTTATGCAAAGTTCTCCAAATGTGATTTCTGGTTGCGGGAGGTCCAGTTCCTAGGACATCTCGTTAACCAGGAAGGGATTCTGGTCGATCCGGCCAAAGTCGAGGCAGTGATGAACTGGGAAGTGCCGAAGTCACCATCGGAGATCAGGATCTTCCTTGGGTTGGCGGGGTATTATCGGAGATTTATTAAGGATTTCTCCAAGATCGCAGTGCCGCTCACCAGATTGACCCGGAAGGGTGTTGCATTCTCATGGGGTCCCGAACAGCAGACCTCTTTTGAGACACTTCGCCAGAGATTGTGCGAAGCCCCGGTGTTAGCTCTCCCGGAAGGGATGGAGGATTTTGTAGTTTATTGTGATGCATCTATTTCGGGTTTGGGTGCAGTTCTGATGCAAAGAGCGCATGTAATAGCATATGCATCGAGGCAGCTGAAGCCTCACGAGACGAGATATCCCACGCATGATTTAGAGTTGGGGGCAGTAGTGTTCGCTCTCAAGATTTGGCGTCACTACTTGTATGGGGTTCGATGTACGATATATACGGACCATAAGAGCTTGAGGTATTTGATGGGTCAGCCCAACCTAAATATACGTCAGAGGAGGTGGTTGGATGTGGTCAAGGATTATGATTGTGAGATCCTGTACCACCCAGGCAAGGCTAATGTGGTAGCCGATGCATTGAGCCGCAGGGCGGAGAGCACTCCACTGCGAGATGTATGTTTGAGATTGACTGTGATAGCCCCAGTATTGGATGCTATCTGTGGGGCACAGGCCGAGGCTGTGCGACCAGAGATGCAGAAGAGAGAACGGGTCGTTGGGTTGGTTTCAGAGTTCGTTACGGATGGACGAGGGCTTATGACGTTTCAGGGTCGGATTTGGGTACCGTTCGTGGGTGGTACGCGTATTACTTTGATGGAAGAGGCTCATCGGTCGAAGTTTTCGATCCATCCGGGGGCTACGAAGATGTACTTGGATTTGAGGAAAGAGTATTGGTGGCCCTGTATGAAGAGGGACGTCGCATGGTTCGTTGAGAGGTGCTTGACCTGCCGCAGGGTTAAGGCCGAGCACCAGAGACCGCATGGCAAGTTGCAGCCATTGGAGGTTCCCGAATGGAAGTGGGAACAGATCACTATGGATTTCATCACCAAATTGCCGAGGACTGTCAGAGGAATTGATGCAATTTGGGTGATTGTGGATAGGTTGACGAAGAGCGCTCACTTCCTTGCCATCAGTGAGAGTTCTTCAGCGGAGAAGTTGGCGGAGATATACGTGAGAGAAGTGGTATCTCGGCATGGGGTGCCGATCTCGATTGTTTCAGACCGTGATGTGCGCTTCACTTCCAGATTCTGGAAGAAATTCCATGAGGAGCTGGGTACTAAATTGCATTTTAGTACCGCATACCATCCCCAGACAGACGGTCAGAGCGAGCGAACGATTCAGACGCTGGAGGACATGCTTCGAGCGTGTGTGTTAGATTTCGGGGGTAGCTGGGATGCGTATTTACCCTTGGCAGAGTTTTCCTACAACAACAGCCATCATTCGAGCATTGGTATGCCACCCTTTGAGCTGTTGTATGGTAGGAGGTGTCGGACCCCCATTTGCTGGGGAGAGGTGGGTCAGAGAGTGATGGGCAGTACAGAGATCGTGCTTCAGACGACAGAACAGATCCAGCAGGTTAGACAGAGGTTATTGACCGCCCAGAGCCGGCAGAAGAGTTATGCAGACAGACGCCGGTCCGAGCTTGAGTTTCAGGTCGGCGACTTCGTACTCCTGAAGGTCTCTCCTTGGAAAGGAGTGATTCGATTCAGGAAGAGGGGCAAGTTGGGGCCCCGGTATATTGGGCCTTTTCGTGTGATTGCGAGGGTAGGATGGGTGGCCTACCGTTTGGAGTTGCCAGCGGAATTGAGTCAGATCCACGACACTTTTCATGTGTCGCAATTGAGAAAGTGTATAGCCGATGAGTCGGCAGTGGTCCCATTAGAGGACATTCAGGTGGATGCGAGCCTGAATTATGCCGAGAGACCAGTGGCCATGAGAGATCGGAAGATCAAGGTTCTGAGGAATAAGGAGATACCTCTGGTATTAGTTCAGTGGCAGCACCAGAAGGGATCGGAAATGACCTGGGAGCCGGAGCGTGAGATGCGGGAGCAGCATCCGGAGCTATTTTCAGAGTGAGACTTCGAGGGCGTAGTCTAGTCCTAGTGGGGGAGAATTGTAACAGCCCGGAATTCCAGGTATTGTTATATTTATGATTTTGGGTGTTTTAAGAGGGGACTTGGCGAGTTGGAGCTCAGACTCGCCGAGTAGGATCGCGGATCTGGTCGCGGGTTCGCGACTGGACTCGACGAGTCGGGGTATAGACTCGGCGAGTCCGCGCTGTTTAGCGAAACCCTAACCGTCCAGGTTTGGGACATATATAAGGGGCCTTATGGCCGTCATTGTTCACCCTAGTTCTGTGAGTGAAACCCTATTTCGATTGTGAGCATCTGGAGCAAGGTAGAAGACCATTATTGATCTTGGAAGTGTTATTTTGCAAGGAGGAGGAGGCTTGGTTAAGGGAACAACAAGAGAAGCCACATTCTGAGGATTGGGGACACAGAGCAACGTTGTCCAGGTATTATTTTCGAGTTGCATTCTTCTATGTTGATGTGTATATGGATTTAGGGTTTATTGAACCCTTTTGTGGCTAGATTGAGTGTTTCCTTAGTCCCCCAAGCGATTGGAACCCTATATTGGGACCCTTGGAAGTCCAGAATGTCCCATGCCTGAGTATTTCGGGAATCAATGGAGGTTTTGGATTGGAATCCTTATGCCTTAGGTCAAAACGTAAATTATGAGTCATGGGATGTATTATGAGCACCGAAATGAGGACCTTACGTGATGAACCAGTCTAGGAAGGCCAGACCTATGAATTGCCGGAGCAAATCTGACCTTAGAAAGCAGTTTGAGCGGTTGCATGGCATGGACTCGCCGAGTCCGATGAACAGACTCGGCGAGTAGCTTGAAAATTAACTGGGACTCGCCGAGTTGTTCTTCAGACTCGGCGAGTTGAGTCGGGGTGGCCCCGCGATTCTTCCAGGAGGAACTCGTCGAGTCAAGGGGGATACTCGACGAGTAGAAAGGGAATCTTAGAGAATTGGTGAGGACGTCTAGACTCGCCGAGTCGCCCTAGCACTCGCCGAGTCCGGTCAAGTTGATCGTTGACCGTTGACCAGGGTTGACCTATGGTTGACTTCTTAGGGATAGTCAAACTTAGAAGATAAAAGGGTTAATAAGAGATGTATGGTGTTATAGGGAGATTGTAGCTCGGCGGATCGAGTACGAGGGATTTCGGGATTTGCTAGCTTTCGATATTCACGAGGTGAGTCTTCTCACTATACCGTACACGGAAGGGTTTGACTGTGTGACCGGAAGGTCGAATATGATATGTGATATATGTGTTATATGTGATAAGATAATTGTTATGCGTGTTATGTATGTTTATGTGGGCCGGAAGGCATTATGTTATGGGCCGAAAGGCGTGTAATCTGGACCGTAAGGTTGGCGTGGGTAGGACCGGAAGGTTTACCCAGTAGGGACGGAAGTCCCCTGAGACACATGGACCGGAAGGTCAGGGCCTGGAAAGGCGTATGCGCGTAAGTTGTATTTTGGGGAACTCACTAAGCATTTATGCTTACAGTTGTTATGTACGTGTTTCAGGTACTAGCGAGGACCGTGGGAAGGCGCCAGCGTGATCTGTACACCCTGATAGATGTTGTGATCTTGGGATTCAAATGATTTGTCTTTTGACATGACACTTGGAATGTTTATGCCTTGTTTTGAATGGAAATACTTTATTTTGAAATGAAAAATTTGTTTGAAAATTTACGTTGTTACAATTAGTGTGTCGGTTAACCACACACGCTTCATTAACGACTTAACAAGGTGCAAAGTGCAATTTCATGGGTTTGCACCAAATTCACATTTTCTTAAAGTAACTAAGATTGGGAATTTATTAAAGTTTAGTTACTTTATATTTATCATTATACTTTTAATGAAGGGAGAATTAATTTCGTGTCCTACCCGTTCGGCTAACGACCCTCCACCAGTCAAGGAAGCGGTGGTTGAGAGTGGACACCCATTAAACCTTCATTTTATAGGCAGTAACCTTATACCCCCCTTATAAACCGGCTTTGTGAATGAGGCCTACTAACGGTAAGACTGACTTACTCTTATACATACATACATACATATATATATATATACATATATATATATATATATATATATATATATATATATATATATATATATAATAAACCTATAATATTATAATAGTATAAGGGTTGAATTTTAAACTTTTAAAATTCCAAGGGTTGGAATTAAAGTATACATGGGGGGTAGCTTTACAAATTCCAAAACTTGAGGGCAAGTTTTGAACAATTCAAAAACTTTTGGTTTCCATAACATATGAGTTTAAAGTTGTTTAATGAAAAACTCTTCATGTTCCATAACTTGAGGACAAGTTATGGAAGACTTTAAAACATTTAAAAAACATGAGACTCTTCATTTTCATTACTTATAGAAATTTTATGAGTTTTTAAAATTCATAAATGAGACTTTTCATATAACTTGAGGACAAGTTACAAAAGCACATATTATGAACAATTTTTAGATTAATTTGGATCGAAAACAGTTATCACATAATTTTTCTATTAATCTAAACTAACTCATAACAACAAGATAATTCATATCATCAATCTTCAAGAAATTAACATATTCATATAAACTAATACAACACTTGAAATTATGACAATTATCTAATAATTGGAAGAGAATCAACATTGCCATAACAACAAAATCAAAACATTTTGTGGTAATGATTCTAATCCAAAACAGACCAAAAAACTCGAAAATATGCTGTCAGGACTGCCAACTCGTCGAGCCCATTATTGGACTCGATGAGCCCAAGACAAAACACATGCAACTCCGCGAGTCACCTAGTGGACTCGGCGAGTCACCCATGGCTCTAATACCACTGTTGGGTTTTAGTATACTACAACATCCTATGGTGCACATACAACCCTAAATGCCTTAGATCTTTGTTTTCTCTAATTATACATGTAATGGTGTTTCCAAAGCATTAAGCCTATAACTAGAATGTAATTGACATAAACAATATATAATACTAGTTAGGATGGCATACCTTTTATGTACCTTAAAATCTTGTTGTATTTGGCTTAAAGAGCTTAGCACCAATAGTGTGGATGCCTCAAATGGAATCACAACACACCATGGACAAAGGTGGCTCTTGAGAGAGAATCTTCATGCACCAAAAACACCTCCATAAACTCCAAGAACTAGTGTAGGCATTTTTTTAGATATAAAGCACATCTTTATATGTAGGATTCCAAGGGTCATGGGTATAACCCAAATCCGTACCCATGGGTTTTATGATCCATGGTTCATGTGGCCCAACACTTTATGTATCCATACATAAAATTAGTCCAACATGGATCATACGCCCAACACATATAAATATAACTAATTACCATAGTTAGTCCCCATAGATTTAATTAGTCTCTTTTGATCACTAAATTAATTTCAAACTAATTCTTGATCAATACTAATTAAATCATATGATTTCATATTAATATATTATAACTTATAATATATTAATAAATCATAAATAACCTATTCTCTCAAAAGTCCATCCTAACAAATTGTCCTGATGATATGCAACCCAAATGTACCATGCTACTCTTGGTTCAAGTACATACCAATTATAGTTATGGGCTTAGACATCTACTCCAACAAAAAGGAAGCCCTGGATAACCCTAATTGGAATATAATAATAATATTACAAATTGGTAATTATCCGATTCTTTATTTATCCACATGGGATATTCTAGAAACACTTGAATATCCCTAAAAATCGTATATCCCTTAAGAAGGAAGGTTCTAGAACCTTTTGCTCAACTATTAAACAACTACACTTAAGACTATGCACTTTTAATTAATTTTATTAATCCTAAAATTAGTTCTGATTAATTATTAATTAAATAATATTGTTTCTAATTAATGTATTATTTTCATAATACATTAATAAACTTTTAAATTAATTTCTTAATCGCATAATAAATTAATCTCTCTCTAAAAGTCATTATGTCCAATTGTTATGTTTGAGGGAAAACCAAAAGGACTGTGCTACTATCAATTCAAATATATATCAATTATAGGTATGGGATTAGACACCTAATCCAACAGCCTCCCATTTGGATAAGTCTGTAACTATAACTGCTGCTATAACTTCTGAATCGATCAGCAAATTGTAGCTTCCAAAAGCCACTGTCAAACTTTGACCTAGTCAGTTACGTGTCCTAAGATAAGTGATCATATAATCCTCTGTTCTACAAGATACCATTTGGACATGAGACATGAAATATAATCAATCTCATTGTCCAAGACTTTATTTCCCGATTTCTGAATTGTGTTGACATTGGACTTCTAATCGAACACATCAATTTAAACATGGTTGGGCCCAACACTATAAATCAACACCAAATCACCGAGGGGCCCAAAGATATCGCTTTTCTCGTTAGGGAAAAACGAACAGATAAACATTGACTCATATGCTTGCATCCTTTACTCATCAAATCATGCATTAAAATATGTTTTATAACATCAAGTTACTGATGTGTTTACGCATTACCAATGTACAACCGACTTGTAAATTACAAGGCATATATCTTCGTTTCAATATCATCATCTCAGAATTACTCGTGATAGATTCCATGTAGTAATTCTATGAGAGTGGGTTTATCCAATAATGAAATCTCCATTTCTAAGTACTTGTGAACATTGCAGTAACACTATTGCTTTGTCTGCCACCCTTAGACAATCTACAGTCTAGTTCATGATAGTCTTAATTCACTACTTACTTCCAGAAGTATGACCGACTGTGGAATTTGACTAATCATATTATTCGGGAAGTTAAACATTCAAAATAAAACACAAAAATAAAGAATTGACAAAAGGTAGTGAATAAACTCATAAATAATTCTCTATTATTTAGTCACAAAAAGTCAATTTCATTTACTTTGTTACAAGTTCAAACTAACTATCTAACTATTAAAACCAGTGTTGCAGAAGTCGGTCTTGGCGGTCCCTTAATCGCTTGGCGGCTTTGAACTGATTACGATTAGGGTGCTTGGTGAAAATTGGTCAAAATTGGTCAAACTCGGGCTTGGCGGTCGTTGGTGGTCCTTGGCGGTCTCAACGGGAAATATTTAAAAAAATTCAAAATTTTTATTTTTCAAATATTAGACCAAAATTTTAAGTTTTCGAACTTTAAAATACTATATAAAAAATTTCAAAATTACAAAATATTAAAATTTTAAATACTTAATTTTTTAGGAGATATTAATTTTTTAAATAATTTTATTAATAATTAATGGTCCCTGATTAATCTCCGATTAATCCCCGCCTAGTCCGACTAATCGTTTATCGCCACTCGACCGCCGAGCTACTGTCGAACGATATTTACAATCTTGATTAAAACTAATATCATATTTCAGACCAATGCTCCTAGCATGCTGACTGTGCTTGATCCTACTGAGAGCCTTCATCAAAGGATCTACATGATTCTCTTCTGATGATACCCTCTTCACGATAGGATGACCTTCTTCTACCCTATGTCTAATGTAATGGTACTTTCTGTCGATATGTCTAGACTTCCCATGATCTCTTGGTTCCTTAGTCAAGGAAACCGTTCCTTCATTATCACAGAAAAGTTCCATTGGCACCTGAATGGTCGGGACAAATCCAAGGTCATCGATAAAGTTCCTCGGCCAAGCCGCTTCCTTTAATGCTTCACTTGCAACTATGTACTCTGATTCACAGGTTGAATTGGCCACTGTTTCCTGCTTGGAACTCTTCCAAGTTACTGCTCCACCGTTCAGAGTGAACACCCAGCCTGACTGAGGACGGAAGTTGACTATGTCCGTCTGAAAGTTGGCGTCAGTATATCCACTTACTCTCAATGTATCATTTCCACCAAGGACTAGAAGTGTAACACCTCAAATTTTCGACCAAAATTTTCATTTTTTAATTTACCAAAAATAAAGTTTCACACACCAAGTTATCAACCACATAATTATCCAAAACAACCATTATCACAAAATATCAGAGTTCTCAAACTATCCTAGTAACAAATCTCCCAACGAGTGTGTATAATCAGACCTTTGCCTTCACATGGTCCTTAGAGGTACTTGAAACATGTAAATCAACAATTATAAGCATAAAGCTTAGTGAGTTCCCCAAGATACCACATACAACACATCATAAATAAGCAGTTACGAGTTATCAGCAACCTTGGGGACTATCATTAGTCCGAGTGGGCAACAATATGCTCTATTGGTTATCAGCAACCGTGGAGTCTACTCGTAGACTCATTCACACATAAACAACATAATAAAAATAATAGTTAGATCCAACTATTCATCACAAATACAACTATTCTACCACACATGTAAGAATAACTGAGGAGACTCACCTGATACTGACGACAAGTAAATCTCACACCCGAACTGTCGGAACAAGACTCCACCTAATCAACAAAATAATTAACCCTAATTAATAATTAAGGTCTAAAACTCAACTCGCGAGTCTAAATCCCACAACTAAGTCCTATAAGGGCAAAAATACTATTTTTCCCTTCTCATGGTCCAAAACCCTAAATCTTGACCAAAAGTTAATATTCAACAAAAATCAACTGCCCAGCATGTATGTTGGGCATACAATTCCTTACGCAGGGTGTACAACGCGATCAATGACCCATCAGGGGCGGAGCTGGCTATGCGGGGCATAGCCAGGAGTATGCACGACGTACTCTGTCTGCTTCCATTTTCACCGCCTTAGATTTTATTTTAGTTTATATCTCCTTGGGTGATGAGAATCTTTCCTTATTTGGTAAATTTAGACACTGCCACAAATGAAAGAATCAAATTCATATTTCCATTATTGCTAGAAACATACAAATATCATTTTTCTATAAAAGCCATTGCAAGGAGATATAAACTAAAATAAAATCAAATTTTTATTTATTTATTTATAAATTGCGCAAAAACTTTTCCTTACAATGCAGCTTAAATGAAAACTATGCTATTACATATTTTCTAGCAATCTATCATAACTCCTAAGTAGCAGCTCAAGAATCCGATATTCGAACCATGCGATTGAAATCCATCTTCGCGATCAGATTCAACATACTCTTTGTTTAAGTTACCTTCCCTTTGCTTGATCCTGCCATACATCAAAATGTATTAAGAATCTCCAAATAGGAACTTAATTTAGTTAGATAGTGGACTTACCTGAAGCAAAGGTCAAGCTTTTTGACTAGACCTTCTCTCAGATCTTTCAGGTAGTTAGGGTAGCTTTGCAACCAATGCCCTTTCCTTACGGCAATAGAAACATATGGACTCTTTGGGAATGGTACATTGGACTATCTCAGACTTGCCTTTCTCTTTACCATTTGGTCAACTGAGTTGACTATGATCAATCCCTTTCCTTGGGAAGAAAAGGATTTTCTAGATATCCAATGTTACCATTGTCAATGTCCATGGAAGTCTGGGAAGTTGATATTCTTAATCAAATTTGCTCTACCAGTGCTCCAAATCATTGTTGACTAAGCAGCACCAAGTAAATAGATAAGATCATTAAGGGTCATGTCATAGTCTTTTACATAGTAGTCCCAAAGGACACTCACTATGAGACTTAGAAGGTGATTGAACAACCAACTTTCTCAAGACTTTGACACCCAACTCTCCCGACTTGTCAATATGTGACTTCATCTTCAAGATGTGAGCACACATAGACCTTGCTTGCTAATAGGGCTTGAGTGACCTTGAGCTATTCAAGAACTTGTGGGTTAGGGAGAATAATTGGAGGAGGTGGAGGGAGTGAAGAATGATTTCCGGGACATCATCTTCATTAGGAAAGCTTGTTCCAAGAGTTTTTGGGAAGATCATAATTGTCTGAACCAAACATCTTGTGGGAGATATTCAAGATAGTTGATTTAAAGTCCTTAATATAATACCCAATATGAAATACTAAGGCTAGGACCCAACACAATATTTTATAACTTGGAAGAGGGATGTCGTAATCCAAGCTATATAATATTTGAAGGTAGGCGAATGATGATTCACCAATTTCCACCATGAAAAACGAAATAATTTATTAGGTTTTAATTAGATTTGAAACTCCTAGATCTTTTGAGATTCATTGAACTTTTCAATGGCATGTTTCAATCTTGATTGTGCCCTCTCAAGTTTTGTGACTGGGACGCCGAGGATCACAAAACAAGGTGTGAATAACCATGCAAATATACTTGGTACCCTTAATATTTACCCCTCAATCGATGTGCCGGTTAACCACACTCGCTCCACCAATACTACGATAAACACTAAGTTACCCTTTTCCTACCTTGTTAAATCAAGCTAGTGTGCCGGTTAACCAAATGCGCTCCACTAACCAACTTAAGCAAAGTGTAAAGTGTAATTTCATAGGTTAGCACCAAATTCACATTTTCCTAAAGTAACTAAGATTGGGAATTTATAAAAGTTTAGTTTCTTAGTATTTATCATTAATACTTTTAATGAAGGGAGAATTCTAGTCCTTGTCCTACCCGTTCGGCTAACGACCCTCCACCAGTCAAGGAAACGGTGGGTGACAGTGGACACCCATTAAAATGTCATTTTATAGGCAGTAAAATGGTAGTTTAATGGGTAAGACTGACTTGCTCTTATACATACATACATACATACATATATATATATATATATATATATATATATATATATATATATATAATTAACTTATAATACTATAAAGTATAAGGGTTGAATTTTAACTTTTAAATTTTTAAGGGTTTAACTTGGAATTAAAGTATTCATGAGGGGAAACTTTACAAATTCCAAAACCTGAGGGAAAGTTTTGAACTATTCAAAAGCTTTTCAATTCCATAACTTATGTGTTTAAAGTAGTTTTAATGAAAAACTCTTCAAGTTCCTTAACTTGAGGACAAGTTATGGAAGACCTTAAAACATTTAAAAAATGAGGCTCTCCATTTCTCATAACTTATGGAAATCTTATGAGTTTTAATAATCATAAATGTGACTTTTCATATAACTTGAGGAAAAGTTACAAAACACATATTATGAACAACTTTTAGATTAATTTGGATTGAAAACATATTATCACATAACTTTTCTATTAATCTAAATCAAATCATAAGAACAAGATAATTCAAATCAAACACTTTTCATGTAATTAGACTAACCATTAAACTAATACAAAACATGAATCTATTGACAATTATCTATGGCATTGGATTAGCATGAACATTACCACATCAAAAATAGGTTTAAAAGTTCAAAAACAACTTATGGTAATGTTCCTAGTCCAATTCCAGCCAAAAACCTCGAAAATATGTTGTTTGGGGGTCCAACTCGTCGAGTGCATGAACCAACTCGACAAGTTGGATGATTTTATGCATGGACTCAGTGAGTCCACTGTCCAGAACAGCAGAAAATCGAATTTTTCAACATTTTCAGCAATTTGCATCAAGTATAAAAGAAAACAAGCTTGGGCTCTGATACCACTGGAGGGTTTAGAGCATTCTAACAATCGTAAGGTGTACATGTAACCCTAAATACCTTGGATCTATGTTTTCTCTATTATACAAGCAAATATCAATTTCCAAAGTATTGTTCTAACTAGCATAATATGAAGTACATATAATATAAATTCTAGTAGAATTACATACCTCTTTGTTGTAGCTTGCTTACATGGAGCTTAAGGGCCTAGTGCCTCAAATGTGACACCTCAAATGGTTCACACAACAACACCAACATCTTGGAATAACTTGAGAGAAAAGGTTCTTATGCTCAAATCGGCTAGCCCTCATGTGAACACACACTAGTGCCAATTTCTTGAGCCATGGGGTCCTTATATATGGTGGCTATTAGGGTTACACCATTTAACTCATGTCTTTCCATATTCTTCATGCTCCATGGGTTAAAACTTCCATGGAGTATCCATGGGTTACTCCATGGGTTTAGCCCAACATGAAGAACTATGGATCATAATCTCACATATATACGAATGAATGATTTACACAATCAATCCCCATATATTTAATTAGTCTCCTTTAGATCACAATATTAATTCCAAATTAATTCTTGATCAATACTAATTAAATAATATGATTTCATATTAATATATTAGAACTTATAATATATTAAAAAATCATAATTATGCTTTTCTCACAAAAGTCTATCCAAATTGTTTCGATGCCATGCAACCCAAATGGACCATGCCAATCGGGTCAAGTACATACCAATTATAGTTATAGACTTAGACTCTAATCCAACAGCATGCACGTAAAGTTTGCAACTTTACGTGGAATCTGTGCCTTAGGGAGCTAGATCTACAATTTGGATATTTGGGGTAGCTTAAAAACGTCTGAATGGGAAATGGACTGAAGGGACTCGACAAGTTGCATGGTCAACTCGACGAGTTTGATGAAGATTGGCCGTTGTAGGTTTTTGCATGAACTCAGCGAGTCAGTAAGACGACTCGACGAGTCAGTTAGGATTTTCCCGACTTTTGGAAACGCATGGACTCAACGAGTTGTCTGGAAACTGGGCGAGACAACTAGGGTTTTCACAATTTCTCAAGTTATGGAAGGACTCTACGAGTCAGTAAATTGCACTCGACGAGTTGGGTCAACATGGACCGTTGACCTTGACCGTTGACTTTAACTTTGACCAAGGGTTGATCAGTTTGACTTCTAGGGGTATTTTAGTAAATTAGGAATTTATAGAAGCGGTCCTATGGTGAATATATGTGGTGGAGTTCGTGACTGTGATTCGAGAGTTTGATCTTATCACTACAGTTTGACATTTGTGAGGCGAGTTCTTCTCACTATATCAATGGGGTCTTAGGCACCAATGCCGACCCTTTTTGGATTTGTATCCAGTTTTATTGATAGGCTTATTGATTTTCATCCTGGTAGTTAGGATGGTGATATGCTCAGTGACATGCTTAGGTCGGTATCCTCGTATATAGGATAATGTTATGTTAGTGACCGGTTAGGTCGGTATCCTGGTTATCGGATGTTGCTATGCTTAGTGATCTGTTAGATCGGTTTGACTGTTATACACATCCTAGCGTATGATACTTGTGTGCACATGATTGTTTGATTGGGGTTTGGGTTGAGGCGGTCATGCTTTGTGCTGAAGGCCAACATACCCAGGGCAGACCGGATAGACTACTAGCCCGGGAGGGTGTAGTAGTCTGGCCGAAGGCCTGGTGAGCGGTTCGGATAAGCTGAAGGCCCTACAAGGTGGTCCAGATGTGTCGAAGGCTCATAGAGCAGTCCAGATAGGTTGAAGGCCCTGCGAGGCGGTCTAGTCAGGCTGAAGGCTCGTTATGCATGATGTTTGTTTATATGTTACTGATATAGTTTATATGACATTGGTATTTTGGTGGAACTCACTAAGCTTCGGGCTTACAATTGTTGATTTTGTTTCAGGTACTTCTGATGATCGCGGGAAGGAGAAGGCGTGATTGTACACCTCCTTATGTTTTATGATTGATTACGGGTTACTCTGACACTATACTATTTTGAAAACAGGTTTTTTAATAATTATTGGTTTTGAAATGTTTTAAAAAGTTTAAATTTGGCATGATTTTTATGGATGTTACAAGTTGGTATCCGAGCCTTGGTTTGAGTTAATTGGAGGAAACACTAGTGTGTCTCTAGTCTCAAACTAAAGACAAGGATTTTAAAATGATTTTTCAAATGATTTTCAAAATAATAAAGGAGGATGCAAGTGTACAATCAGCCGAAGCCAGTAAGTAGACCCCTAAATACCTTATAAATTATTTGACTTTGTGATATGTTAGAACATCATGCTAGTACTCGACTAGGGATCTTCAGGAATTTCATGATAGAATTGCCTGATTATATGATGCCTAGTAGCCTAGGGTTTTCCTTATATGAAATTGACATCATTACTATAGTTGCTTAGTGTATGCATCACGATTGTACATAATTAAGATCTTATAGCCTGAGAATGTTTGGTTTGACCTTATTTCCTGTTCTTGTTTGATGAAGGGCTTAGAGTAGGATCAGGCACTCGAAAGCCTATAGGGTCCAACGTTATGTATTGCTAGCATACACGAGTGATGCGAGGTTGGTGGATGTTTTATGGGTGGGTTGTGAGAGGTCGGTAGGCCAGTATGAGATAATTAACATTTCTCTAATAGTGAAGATTGAACGCTCGCTATGTTTATGTATATGGTTATGGCGTTATGATGATACTTGAGACAAATATGGGTAGGTGTGGAAGGTAGTATGGGCCCGTACTACTGAAAGCACAAGACCCATACGTGAAGCAAGGAATTCACAACTCCGAGGGTTTAGATGGGAGTTGGTTCCCCGTTATTTATATGGATTGTCTGATATTTTTCTTGGTGTATTTTCAATATGGTGGTTACGATATGCTTTGTGACGGGATCCAGATCAGGATCAGGAGATGACGGTCAGGAGGCGCCAACAGTGCCCGAGGTTGTTGGTCAGATGAGGTCGGTTAGTTGGACGCTAAGATTCAAGAGATCATGCATGATGAGGTTGCTACTCTATTCCGGGCACAACTGTCGAAGATGTTTGGGTCTATTTAGACTTCCATGGTTGAGTATTTCAACGAGCATTATGCAGCCCTTGCTGAGACAGCTGTCGGAGCAGCTAACACAGCTATAACGGCGGCATGGGTGGGAGCTAGTCGGGCTTTCAGTACCGGGACTTCAATAACACGAAGCCCTCGACTTTTGATGGGATACAAGACCCAATTGTAGCCATGAGGTGGCTATCTGATGTGGAGGGTTGTTTCTTCACGTGCTCATGTCCTACTGACCAGAAGGTCACATGTGCCCTGAACCTGCTGAGGTCTGGGGCAAAGGACTAGTGGAGGTTGATGATTGGGTCTTATACTGATTATCAGAGAGTTATGGTTACTGGGAGCAATTCAGGGACATGTTCCGCGCCCGCTACTTTCCGCGGGTCGAGCGGGAGCGGTTAGCCCAGGTGTTTTTGGATATGAGATAGGGTACTGAGATGGTGATGGAGATCACCCGTATGTTCACGGAGAGGGAGATGTTCTGCTCAGAGTTTGCTTCAGAGCAGGCTCAGATGACATGTTATCTAAGTATGCTCAAGACTGACATCCATCAGTTTGTTACAACCCAACGATGTGATACTTTGTTGGAGTTACATGAGGCCGCTAGGCGGCATGAGCTTGAGACTGAGTTACAGCTGAGAGAGCAGAGGCATACCCCCAGCATAGTCACATCCGGTGCCAAAGCGGTCTAAGACTGCTGATTCCAGGACGGGAGGACAACAGGGCCGCACTTGTGGAAAGTGCGGGAAGGGTCACTCAAGGGTTTGCAGATCGAGTAGCGCGTGCTGTAAATGCGGCAGGGAGGGACATTTTGTGAAGGGTTGTCGCCAGACAGCACCAGTTCAGGATATGAGGATCTACTACCACTACCACCTGTTCGGTCACGTGAAGACCAACTGTCCACAGCTCGCTGCCAGGCCGGTAAAGGCTCCAACGATGGCTACACTGAGGATTACTGACGGGAGTCAGGGTAGAGCAGCGGCCCCGAGGGCCCAGAGACGCGCCTTCCAGCTTACAACAGAGGAGGCCAGGGTAACACCAGACGTGGTTGCTGGTATGTTTCTATCCCTTATCTTACTGATTATATTTGTTTTATGCTTATATGTTTGTATCTATGATTATGTATGTTCTTAGTGAATTCTCTACATGCTTTGGTATTATTTGACTTGGGGGCGAGTCTGTCGTTTGTCTCTCAGTCATTCAGTAGGGTGTTCGGTTTGCCAGTAGGAGAGGTATAGTGTCCGTTGCGAGTCTCTATCACCAACGAAGACTGGGTTTCCACTTCTTCTATCTATCGGGGTTGCGTGTTGGAGATCTTCAGGGCATATTTCCTGATAGACATGATTCCGATTCCCATGGAGGATGTGTGTGATCGTGGGTATGGACTGGCTTAGTTGTTTCGGTGCCATGATCGACTACGAGGGTCAACGAGTGGAAGTTCGAACCCCAAGTGATAGAGAACTGATTATCTATGGCAAGGGCACCAGATTGGGATCAGGATTTGGTTCAGCTGCCAGGGCTCGACAGTACATTCAGCACGGGTGTGCGGGTTATTTAGCGTATGTCGTGGATATGCAGGTCAAGTATCGGATTTCAGTTTCAGAGGTTCCAGTGGTCTGGGAGTTTGCTGACATGTTCCCGGAGGAGTTACCCAGAGTGCCTCCGGAGAGACAAGTCGAGTTTAGGAGAGACCTAGTGCCAAGTGCGGCCCCTATCGCCAAGGCGTCGTACCGGTTGGCACCACCAGAGATGCAAGAGCTGTCGTCACAGCTGCAGGAACTGCTAGGCAAGCAGATTATTCATCCGAGTAGTTCTCTGTGGGGAGCGTTGATTCTCTTCGTTGAGAAGAAGGATGGTTCACACTGGATGTGCATTGACTACTAGGAGTTGAACAAGTTGACGGTGAAGAGCCATTATCCACTCCTGAGGATAGATGATCTTTTCGATCAGTTGCAGGGAACATCTTGGTTCTCCAAGATAGAGCTGAGGTCTGGGTACCATCAGGTCAGGTTAGGGAGAAGGACATGGTGATGACTGTGTTCCAGACTCGTTATGGACATTATGAGTTCGTGGTGATGCCATTTGGGCTCACCAATGCGCCGGTGGTATTTATGGACCTAATGAATCGGGTCTGCAGACCGATGCTCGATCGCTCAGTCATTGTGTTCATAGATGACATCTTGGTGTACCCCAAGACCCAAGAGCAGCATGAGGAGCATCTTCGGGAGCTATTGGGATTTTTGAGACAAGAGCGGCCATATGCCAAGCTCTCAAAGTGCGAGTTTTGGTTACGAGAGGTTTAGTTCCTTGGACACCTTGTTAACCAGGAGGGGATTTTGGTTGATCTGGCCAAAATCGAGGCGGTTATGTAGTGGGAGGTTCCGAAATCTCACTCGGATATCAGGAGCTTCTTGGGATTGGCAGATTACTACTGGATATTCATACAAGATTTCTCCAAGATTTTCGTAATCCTCACTCGTCTGACAAGGAAGGGGGTGGATTTTCGGTGGGGCCCTGAGCAACAAAGGGCATTCGAGACCCTCAGACAACAACTTTGCGAGGCTCCAGTCTTGACACTCCCGGAGGGAGTTGAGGATTTTGTAGTGTTTTGTGATGCATCCATCACAAGACTGGGAGCGGTCCTCATGCAGAGGGGACGAATGATAGCCTACGCGTCGCGACAGTTGAAGCCGCACGAGACGAGATACCCTACTCATGATTTGGAGTTAGGATCGGTGGTATTCGCTCTCAAGATTTAGAGACATTACCTCTATGGGGTCCGTTGTACCATATACACAGAGCACAAGAGTTTAAGACACATCATGGATTAGCCGAACCTGAAAATGAGACAGCACAGGTGGTTGGACGTAGTCAAGGACTACGACTGTCAGATCCTTTACCACCCAGGTAAAGCGAATGTGGTTGCGGATGCTCTGAGCCACAAGTAAGTTGGATCTTCTACTCCACTAACGTGTATGAGGATATCGGTGGATTCTTCACTTGTGAGCTTGATCAGGGAAGCTCAGGCTGATGGTATGTGCCAGAAGAATTTGAAGCTTGAAAAGATTAGGGGTGAGAACACCCGCTTTGTGCAGGATAGCCGGCGATTATTGACCCGTTATGTTCGGGTCTGGGTTCTGATGTCTGGTGGGGTTAGACATATTGTTTTGGAGGAGGCTCATAAGTCTCACTTCTATATTCACCCCGGGGCCACCAAGGTGTACCGGGATTTGTGTTTGAGCTATTGGTGGTCAGGCATGAAGAGGAAGATTGCATGGTATGTTGAGAGGTGCTTGACATGTTGGATGTTCAAGGCAGAGCATCAGAGACCGCATGGTCAGCTGCAGCCTCTAGAGATTTCCACGTGGAAATGGGAGCAGATCACGATGGATTTTATCACCAAGCTGTCGAGGATGGCGAAGGGCTATGACTCTATTTGGGTCATCGTGGACTGAATGACCAAGAGCACCCACTTTTTAGCTATACGGGAGAGTTCATCGGCCAAGAAGCTAGCCAACTTGTATATCCGCGAGATCATTGCTCGCCATGGGGTGTCGGTCTCTATTTTCTTGGACCGCGATGTTCGGTTCACCTCCCGTTTCTGGAAGAAGTTCGACGAGGAACTAAGCACGCGGTTGCACTTCAGTGTAACCTATCATCCGCAAACAGACGACCAGAGTGAGCGGACCATACAAACTCTCGAGGATATGCTGAGAGCCTGCATCATCGACTTCGGTGGGAGTTGGGACTCCTACCTACTAGGGGTGTTCTTTAGGATGGATCGGTTCGATCCGATCCAATTAAGTAAATCCAAATTGATTTCGGTTTTCAAAATATGGATCTGAATTGTCCAAACTAAATTCAAATCTGATCCGGTCCAATCCAATTACAATTCGGTTGGATCGGTTTTTGTAATTCGGTTTTCAAAAGGCATAACATTTAAAAACGATATATAATTATAATGTTATCCATTTTTTATAAAAGAAGCAAAAACAAATTATTTAGTTGTAAATTATAATTTATAAACAAATATTAAGATGGTATATTATAATTTAATATTTAATAGATAAAACACTTTTGAGAGAAAATGCATATTAATTTTTTTTATTAGGTGAAACCTTTTGAACTTTAAATTTTTTTTTGTAAAATTAATAAATAATTATAGATATATTAAAAATAAATATATAATAACTTGTTATTCGGTTTTTTTAGACTATTCGGTTCTTATTTTATAAACCAAAACCAATCCGAAATCCAAAATTATAATTCGGTTTTTGTGAAATCCAATCCAAAAATCCCAATATTCAAATAAAATAGTCCAATCCAAATTGTCCAATCGGATAATTCAGTTTTATCCAGATAGTGAACAACCCTACTACCTACCCCTTGCAGAGTTCTCCTACTAAAACATCTTTCATTCCAGTATTGGTGCTCCACCATATAAGTTGTTGTATGGACGGAGATGTCGCACCCTAGTCTGATGGGGTGAAATCGGTCATAGGGTGATGGGACGGACGGAGGTAGTTTAGCAGACTATCGAGAGGATTTAGCAGATCACACATGAGCTGCAGACCGCTCAGAGTCGGTAGAAGAGTTCTGATAACAGACGCCGATCTGAGCTGGAGTTCCAGGTGAGTGACATGGTACTCTTGAAGGTCTCGCCCTGGAAAGGTGTGATTCGCTTTAGGAAATGGGGTAAATTGGGTCCCCGATACATAGGGCCATTCATGATCATTACTAGGGTTGGCAAGGTGGCATATAGAGTGGACCTCCCAGAGGAGCTCAGTTAGATTCAGGTTGATGAGCGCAGTTGCGAAAGTGTATACTGAATGAGGAGGCGGTAGTGTCATTAGATGATATTCAGGTTGATGAGTGCTTGAATTACGTGGAGAGGTCAGTGACCGTTCTTGAGAGGAAGGTAAAGGTTCTACGGAACAAGGAAGTGCCTCTAGTAAAGGTACAGTGGGAGCATAGGAGGGGATTCGAGTGGACGTGGGAGCCGGAGGCAGAGATGCAGGAGCACTATCCAGATTTTTTCGTCGTAGCAGACTTCGAGGACGAAGTCTAGTTCAAGTGGGTGAGAATTGTAACACCCCGACTCCCAGGTATAAGTTTTAAAGCCTTATATACATGTTCACGGACCTAATCGACGAGTTAGTTGCCCTAACTTGTCATGTAGAGGCGGGTTAGCCCTCATGGATTATTGGACCTACTCGACGAATTGGAGGACCCGGACTCGACGAGTAGGATCTGGAAGATGAAACCCTAATTTCCGGGGTTCTACACCCTATTTAAAGGGTCATTAGCCTCCACCAACCTCCCTTACCGTCCCCCTTGATCTCAGAAAACCCTAATCACGATTTTACTCCATCTTTGTGTGTTAAGAAGCTTGGAAAGTGGTGTTGTGAAGAAAGCTTGAAGTCTAAGGAGCTTGGAGCAAAGAAGAGCGTGTGGACCTGACTCTACTTCATCATGGCATCATTTTGAAGGTAACAAGTCGTTACCTTGACTTTTCTCTAAGCTAGATCTCTTCATGATGGGTTTAAGGCTATTTCTAGGTTATTATGGAGTTATTTCGGGTATTGGCCATGATCTGAAGTTGTAACTTCAGATCTGGACTCCCTAAGGTCCTAAATTCATAAAGCTATCAACTTTATCTTGTATTGACCTCTCACCATGTCCTAAACCTCATTCTAGACTTGGTTTTGGTGTCTTAAGCCTTTAATACCTTGCATACATGTAAAGTTTGCAACTTTACGTGGAATTTGTGCCTTAGGAAGCTAGATCTACAATTTCGAGCTTTGGGGTAGCTTAAAAACGTCTAAATAGGAAATGGAATAAAGGGAATCGATGAGTTGCATGGTCAACTCCACAAATTCGATGAAGATTGGTCGTTGTTGGTTTCTACATGAACCCGTCGAGTCAGTAAGACAACTCGACGGGTCAGTTAGGGTTTTCCCAACTTTTGGACATGTATGGACTCGACGAGTTGTCTAGAAACTCGATGAGTCAAATAGGTTTTTCACGATTTCTCGAGTTCTGGAAGGACTCGACGAGTTGGGTCAATATAGACTTTTGACCAGTACCGTTGACTTTGACTTTGACCAAAGGTTGATCAGTTTGACTTCTAGGGGTATTTTAGTAAATTGTGAATTTATGGAAGTGGTCCTATGGTGAATATAGGTGGTAGAGTTTGTGACTGTGATTTTAGAGTTTGATCTTATTACTACAGTTCGACATTTGTGAGGTGTGTTCTTCTCACTGTATCAACCGGGTCTAAGGCACCAACTCCGGCCCTTTTCGGATTTGTATTCGGGTTTATTGCATTATATGCTTATTGTTTTGCATCCTGGTAGTTAGGATGGTGATATGCTTAGTGACCTGGTTAGGTCGGTATCCTGGTATATAGGATAACGCTACGTTAGTGACCGGTTAGGTCGGTATCCTGGTTATAGGATGTTGCTATGCTTAGTGATCTGTTAGATCGATTTAAATGTTATATACATGCTAGAGTATGATATTTATGTGCACATGATTTTTTGATTGGGGTTTGGGTTGAGGCAGTCCTGCTTTGTGTTGAAGGCCAACATACCCAGGGTGGACCAGATAGACTACTGGCCCGGGAGGGCGTACTAGTCAAGCCGAAGGCCTGGTGAGCGATCCGGATAGGCTGAAGGACCTACGAGGCGGTTTAGACCAACCGAAGGTTCGGAGAGCGGTCCAGATAGGTTGAAGGCCCTGCGAGGCGGTCAAGTCAGGTTGAAGGCTCATTATGCATGTTGTTTGTTTATATGTTATTAATATGGTTTGTATGACGTTGGTAATTTGGGGGAACTCACTAAGCTTTAAGCTTACAGTTGTTGATTTTGTTTCAGATAATTCTAATGATCGTGGGAAGGTGAAGGCGTGATCGTACACCTCCTTATGTTTTATGATTTGATTTTGGGATACTCTGACACTATACTATTTTGAAAACAAGTTTTGTAATAATTATTGGTTTTGAAATGTTTTAAAAAGTTTAAATTTGTCATGATTTTTATGGATGTTACACTCTATCAAACACCGAGAGCTTCATATTGTCGAAGTCCTTGTACTGAAAAGCACTCCCCATGCCAATCTTGTAACGTCCTAAAATCCAAGACTAAAAATTTCTTTTAATAAAACATTACTTTAAGCAAATTCATCATTTCAAAACAAAAACAGAGTATTAGTTTTCCAAAATACATGTTCGTTATCAGAGTAAACATTCCCAGGCTGTCTAAACTATGGTGTGTGCCATGCGATCACCCCGAGCTCTTCCCTCCGCTACCGGAAGTACCTGAAACCAAAACTGAAAACCATAAGCACAAAGCTTAGCGAGTTCCCCCATCATACCATACAATCATATAACATACATATACTCCCAGGCATATCTGGGTGCTAGCCTCCCCTTCGGTCCTCTCGACCGGATACTGCCTAGCATATCTGGGTGCTGGCTCCCCTTCGGTCCTCTCGACCGGATACTGCCTAGCATATCTGGGTGTTGGGCTCCCCTTCGGTCCTCTCGACCGGATACTGCCTAGCTTATCTGAGTGCTGGCCTCCCCTTCGGTATCTTTCAACCGGTAACCAGGGACTATTTCACCCCCTACACTACCACATAAAAGCATAACATAAACACATAAGTCATATACTGCCTAGCATATATGGGTGCTGGCCTACCCCTTCGGTCCTGTTGACCGGTAAGTGGGGACTATTTCACCCCCTACTACCATTATCACATAACGTCATATCATGCTAGCACATAAACATAACATCACATACTGTCAGACGTATTTGGGGTGTCTGACTACCCTCCGGTCCTAACAACCGAACTCTACTGATGAGCCAGGGAGCCCCGTCCATTCTCCTACTGATAGTGAGATACAGGCCCATCCCTCCCTCACTCTTTCCCTATCTTGGGCCTCGCCCCTGATCTGATGCTAATGAGATGTGGAACACCATCCACACTCTGCTATTGGTGAGGTACGGGACCTCGCCCACACTCACCACCCTACCAGACACATACAAGTATCACACAGGCAACAAGTATAAACTATCACATAAACCATTCCTTGGGCACCCGCCCGCTATCATTGGACCTTGTCCTGAATATCATACTAGCATACTGTGCCTAGGGTTAACCCCCGGGTCTTCTACTCATAACTACATGGGCCGGCATTGTAGTCGTAGACCCATTCACACAAAGGGAAACTCACCTGCACTAGCTGAACTCACTGATGATCCCACTAGCTGCTACCCGACAACTCACTGAACTCCTGCTCCACTAGCTCCTTGAGCTATCAATATCAATGCAACACTTAGTCTAACTGACCCCCGAAAGACAACCAAATCAGCTCTGGCCAAAGTCAAAGTCCTGGTCAAAGTCAACCTTCCAGGTCAACCCTACTCGCCGAGTCCACCCACTGACTCGCCGAGTTCATATGCTCACAGTCCTTCCAATTGCGACTCGACTCGCCGAGTCAATCCATGACTCGCCGAGTCTACCGATTTCCGAGTCCTGACCTAACCAACTCACCGAGTCTCCACTCGAATCACTGATTCGAGTCTCAACTCGAAGGGTTTGGGGTTTCGCGACCTGACTCGCCGAGTCCAAGAACAGACTCGTCGAGTCCAAGACAACCTTCAATAGACTCGCCGAGTTGTTCATCCAACTCACCGAGTTCCTGCCCAACATCATCTGACTCGACGAGCTGTTCATCCCACTCGTCGAGTTTCTCCAAATCCTCATGCTACGAGCCGAGTCCACTCAGAGGACTCGCCGAGTCCATTCAGATCTCCAAACATGTAGAGGACTTTTGAGTCATGCAGGGACTCCAAACCATAGATCCATACTTCCAAAGCTCAATCCCCACGTAAAGTTGCAAACTTTACGTATAACTAAAGAGATCTAGGCTTAAAACAGACTAGGGTTTGGTTTAAGGACAAAAGGGCTTCACCAACTACTCATCTCCTGATGCTTTATGACATATTGGACCATCCCAACACTAGATCTGAAGTGGCAACAACATATCTAAGCCCCTAACTCGAATTGGGTCTCAATCAACCATAAAACCCCCAAATCTCATAACAAAAATAGATCTAGATGCAAAGAAGGGAAAATGGCAGCTTAATACCTCCAAGATGAACACAAACAGAAGTAGATCTCGGATATACACCTCTCCTTTGAAGCAACCTTCTTGATCTTCAAGTTCCTCTCCAAAATTTCCTTCCTCCAAAGCTATTTCTCTCAAATGATGGAAGCTCACATGAAATCTAGGGTTTACAGGTTCTCTGGGATGATATGGAGGCTGAAGGAGGGACATAACACCCTTTATATAGGATACAACTCCCGGAATTAGGGTTTTTCTCGCACAGACCAGACTCGCCGAGTCTCCTTGGCCGACTCGCCGAGTCGGTCACTTACTCCTCGACCCGGTTCCCGCTCGGACTCGCCGAGTCTCCCCTTAAAATTAGGGTTTTTCTTCCCTTTCTTGGCCTTCAAAACTTTGGGTGTTACAAATCTCCCCAGCGGCGGCGACCGTGGTAGCTGCAACAGCCACAACATCAGAAATTGTAGCGTATTAGTTATCAAAGAACTCAATCATGGTGGTCTTGATAGATCTAAACAAATCTGGTATCTACCCGCAAAAACAACCTGAGCATGAATCATCTCCCTAACCTGATCCTCAGTCAATCCTGGCCTATCCTGGCCACCTGCTCCGGCTCCTGATCTGAATCCTGACTCAAATCACCTCGTAACCACCATACTGAAAATAAACTAGAAAATATCATATGAGGTGCATATCAAACCATATGGACCATTGCACAACAAAACCCTATGGATTGTGACTTCCCTGCTACGCATACGCGTCCTGTGCCTCCAGTAGTACGGGCCCATACTACCTTCCGCACCTACCCATATTTGTCGCAGAATATCATCAAAACAACCCTAACAACACACACTAGAATGCTCATACACCCTATTCTCACTTCCTATAGAAAGGCTAAACATTCGTCAACTGGCCGGCTGATGTAACGCCCGCAGATCCGGGCTAGTCAATTTAGACACAATAGGGGTTGAAAATGACTTTTCGAAAAAAGATTATTTAGAATAAAAAATCTTAACCAAGTTGTATAATATGTCACAAGGTTTCCGTACATATAAAGAACGCCGAAATCCGAGTTATAACGAAGAAGTTATGACCCGTCGAAGTTTCGCGACGTAACCGGGACGGCACCAGGAAACGTGAATAGTGAAATTTAGATAAAAGAGAGTTTTAGCCTTAGAAATCTAAACAAAAGTCGTAGAAAACGTTAAACCGAGATCGTCCATAAAAAGAACGCCCAAATCTAACTTCGTATGAGGAAGTTATGATTTTTCGGAGTTTCGGCTTAGCAGTGTACAACCCGAAATCCGAATATTAGATCGAGCGGTTTTTAGCCGAAACAACCTAAAAGAGAATCTAAGATTTCATTAATTGTAGCGTAACGATAAAAAGACAAATGAAAACGGACGTCGAATAAAGAAGTTATGGATTTTTAACGGACCAATCCTGTCCCGGCCTGTTAAAAATATAAAATTTAAAATAAATTCAAAATTAGCCGACAGAGTCTAAATGAAAGTTGTAGAGTACATTCCCACCTTTGCGTGGATATAAAGAACGTCGAAAACGGAGCTCGTACATGAAAGTTACGAATTTTTAAAGTTGAGTGTGCAAATTGCAAAATCTGATGCGAGATGGATGACGTGGCCTCATCGTAGCCGTCCATCGCTGATCGCAGAGCACCCTTCGGATCACGCCATGTCGCCTCGCTTCGCCTTACGCCCCGCGTACCCTCGGACTTATCTCTTCCGATGTTTCGAGTCAACTGTATGCGAGCTGGAGCCTTATCCGGAGCTACGCCCAACGTAAGTCCGAGGATGCAGGCCTATAAAAGGGATGCGAGCCTTTCCGAAAAATTCACACCTTTCTTCATTTTTTCTCTCACTACTTTCTCTCTCTAGATCCTTTTGAGTCCCCTAAAGTCTAGGTGAAGCCCTCGCACCCGAGGAAAGCCTCGAGGCTCCCGGAGTTCCGAGAAAAAAGGGTCTTTCGGTTTCGGAAACACTGCTCCGAGCAAAGCCCGGTTTTCTTTAAAATCCGCTGTAAGTGAGCTACGCTTACGCAAATTTTAATATAGCTTTCAAATAATTATAGTAATGTTATTAGGTCCTTAAAATAATTATTTGGGTTATTATTATGAGTTATATTGAGTGTTATTTAACGCTTATATAATAATAATAATAGTCAGACTATTAATTTGTCGCGGTTATCGTTAGACTAAACCCTAGTGGTATTGATACTATGTTTTATCGAAGGAAAATTGTTTTAAGAGTATCGAAGCGCTGTCCGAGTGTTGAGTCACCACCTTTCAGGTGAGTGCATAGTCTCTTTCATCTTACACATAGGTATAAAGTATTTTAATATAAATTACGTGCTATGTCTGCATATTGTCTGAATACTTGCTATCTATGCTAGTGAAAGATTTTTATACATGTTTTAAATGATGTAAAATGTATAAAGTATTTTATATCTGCAAAATATGTTGGGTAAAACATGGGTAGATGAATGATGAGGGATAAAAGCTAAAATAGAGGAACATTAGTAGTATGGACCTAGTGACCTATAGGTAAACATTGGCAGCAATGGACCTAGTACCCTATAGATGAGCACTGGCAGCTGCGCCACAACCCGTAGATGTTTTAGATCTACGGTAAACGTCCTAGCAGCTGCGCTCTAAGGACAGTATCGGCAGCTGCGCCTAATAGGGAGCCTTATGACCATGACAGTAGCGTTTAAAGGTTAATACTGGCAGAAGCGCCTCATAGAAAAAGTCCCAACTCTGGCAGTTGCGCCTAAGTGATAATATTAGCAGCTGCGCTTGACCAATGTATCATTCGCAACAATGGACTTCATGTTGTTTCCTTAGGATAATCCTTAGGAATGAATGAATGAAAAATAGTTGATTCTTAGGATAAATCCTTAAGAAGATAATGGGGATGGGTAATTGGGTTGATTGTTTGATGATTAAACATAATAATTATATTATTGTGGGTTGAAAACCCTATGTACTCACTAGGTTTCCCAACCTAACCCACTCAGTTTATTAATATCACAGGTGTTGATATGAAGTCACATTACATTGAGAGATTTAAAAGAGATGTAGATCACTAGTGTAAATGAATGTAAGTTCTGTTTATACTTATGTTTCTGTATTGACAATGACATCCCAAACGTTTTAAAATGAATAAAATACGTTTCTTCGAAAATGTTTTGATAACGTATTTATCGTGTTTTCTGGGAACAAATTCCGCAACATTTTTATTAAAAGAGGTACTCTGATTTTTATAAAGCATAAACAAAATCGGTCTTTTCTGGCCGTGAAAATGGGGATGTCACAGCTGACCCCACATAACTTGTGACATCCCCAAAATCTCGGCCAGAAAAGACCGTTTTCATTTATGCTTTTTAAACATTTTCAGAGTAAATCCTTTTTAATTTTAAAAGAGATGCGGAATTTGTTCCCAAAAACAAAACATGATAAAATAGATATTTATCAAAACATTTCGTATAGAAATATGATTTCATTTCATAATCAAAAGTCGGGATGTCATGTTCTGATACAGATCATAAAGCATAAACGATAACATTACAAGTCATTCAACAAATATATACATATACAAACTTGTAAACAAAACAACTTGATGATTCGCCCATCTTAAGCTCTTGCGCCACTTCCTGTAATACAAATAAACTAAGTGGGTCAGGCTTGGGAGCCTGGTGAGCATATAGGGTTTTCAAACCCACAATAATTATATTTAATTACAACAATCAACAATAAACTTGATTACCCTTTCCCGTTATCCTCACCTTACGTTCCTAAAAATAACGTCTATTATAAGGAACTTATTTCAGGATTTTCATCGGGACGGACATTATTGAAGAGGGGCTTCCTCAACAATAAGTGTCCTAAAGGCAACCATGTGGGGGATAGAGTACACCGGTGAACACGTCGTTCACAACACCTACAGGTAATGAGCCTGCTAGTGTTCCACAGGACAGTCTAGAATAGTCCGTGGTCGTCATCCATACTCTGCTGAATGACTAGAATAACACCAATAACACCGAGGCCTCTCATCTGTTTATTACACACCAATTATCTATCCATGTTCTACCCAACATATTAGTAGATAAAAATATACATTTTTATACATTGTTTAAAAACCTGTATAGCATGCTTTAATCAATACATATTCCACATAACAGATGAGGCATACACACATAACACATATTTCATAGAGAATATATCAGATCTATGAGATAGAAGAGAGTTAATATACATTCACACATATAACCACAAAATATATACACGTAGCACGTATTTTATATTAAATACTTCATAATATTGCGTTGGAATGAAAATAACTACACACTCACATCCCGTATTCTTAAATACGTTTAAAAATTACTTGTATAATATCGCGTATTGAAAAGGGACTATACACTCACCTGATCGGAAGACGATCGGGCAGCACTACGGCTTGCAGAAGTAGTGTCTCTCCGTAGATCTGGAAGATCTTCATAAAAACCGGGCTCCTCACGGGCAGGGCTTCGGCTCGGGAATAACGCTCTTCGGGATCCTCGGGGCTTCGGATCTTGCTTCGGGGCTCGGGAATAATACCGGGGCTTCGGGATATGATTGGCACGCAAATCGAGGCAAAAACTTAGAGAGAAAGTAAGAAAAATCGCAAGGAAATGGCTGATCTCGAGTTCTATTTATAGGCTGCTGGGTCTGGGATTACGCGGGGCGTACTTTGACGTCACTGCATGCGTCGATCTGTGGCACTCGAGTATTGGTCAGACAAGTTGCATCCGACTGAGTACGCTGGGCGTAATTGACTCGTCGAACTTCTAAATTGCGTAACTTTCGCATACGAGCTCCGTTTTCGACGTTCTTTATATCCACGCGAAGTTCAGACCATACTCTACAACTTTCATTTAGACTCCGTCGGCTAATTTTGACTTTTATTTTTATTATTTATTTTTAGAAGGCCGGGACAGAAAAACTTCGTTATAAATTCATAACCTCTTCGTCTGACGTCCGTTCTCGCCTAACTTTTCATCGTTTCGCTACTAACAACGAGATCTTCGATTCTCATTTAGATTGTTTCGGCTAAAAAACCGCTCGATCTCAAATCGAGTATTCAGGCTGCATACTGCCCAGTCGAAACATCAGAAAAATCATAACTTCCTCATACGAAGTCAGATTTGGGCGTTCCTTTTATGCACGCTCTTGGTTTAACGAAATCTACGACTGTCGTTTAGATCGCTAAGGCTAAATATCGCTCTATCTTAAATTCATATTTTACGTCACTCGGCGTCGTGCCGGTTCTGTCGCGAAACTTCGACAGGTCATAACTTCTTCGTTATAACTCGGATTTTGGCATTCCTTATATCTCCGGAATCCTTGTTTCAACCACTACAACTTTATGCAAAGATATTGGGCTTATCTCACACTTTAATTTTGACGTTTATTTTATTCTTAATTCATTAAATTATAAAAATTAAGAAAATACACACATAAATCACATAATTCAAATAATTCACAAATAACACATTTTATTATTTCAAATTGGGGTTAGAAAGGTTAACCTAGACTATTACATTGCTAAAAATGGCAAGCCCAGAAACACGGGCGTTACAATTCTCTCCACCTTAGAATGATTCCGTCCCCAGAATCACACACCATCAAACAAATGCGAATAGCGACTCATCATGTCACTCTCCGTCTCCCAGGTGAGATTCGGCTCATTCGCGTGTTTCCAGCGGACAAGCACTAACTCAACCATCTTACGTCACAACTTCATAGTCTTTCGGTCAACGATTGCCTTTGGTTCCTCAATCAACCTTTTGTTCTCATCAATCCTCAACTCCGAAAGTGGAATTATGTCGGGAACTTCTCCCGTGAACTTCCTCAAGTAACACACATAGAAAGTGTTATGAATTCCATTCAGTTCTTTTGGTAGTTCGAGCTTGTAAGCTTGGTTACCAATTCTCTGAAGAACTTTAAACGGTCCAATAAACCTTGGACTTAACTTTCCCCTTTTACCAAATCTTATAAGTCCCTTCCACGGTGAGACTTTAAGCAAAACCGAATCTCCAACTTCAAAAGTCATCGGTCTTTGCTTTTTGTCAGCATAGCTCTTTTGACGGTCCTGAGCTGCTAACATTCTTTCCCTAATTATCTTCAACTTTTCAGTAGTTTGATGGACTATCTCCGGCCCCATAAACTACTTTTCCCCAGCCTCAAGCCAACAAGACGGCGTACGACACTTCTGTCCATATAATGCTTGATAAGGTGCCATCTTTATGCTCGAGTGAAAACTATTATTATAGGAAAATTCTACCAAAGGTAAATGTTCATCCCAATTACCTAGGAATTCCAAGGTACATGCTCTCAACATATCTTCAAGTGTTTGTATCGTCCGTTCGCTCTGACCATCAGTCTGCGGATGGTAAGCTGTACTTAAACACAACTTGGTACCCAATTCCTCTTGTAGACTTTTCCAAAACCTCGAGGTGAAACGGCTATCACGATCCGACACAATCGTTAGCGGAACACCGTGAAGCCTCACAATTTACTTTATGTAAGAATTCTCAAGCTTTTCCATAGACCATTTCTCATTGGCTGCTATGAAATGCGCACTCTTAGTGAATCGATCAACGACCACCCAAATCATGTCGTGACCACTCTTTGTTTTGGGCAGTTTAGTGACAAAATCCATAGCAATGTCTTCCCACTTACCCATAGGCACAGGTAATGGTTCTAAACTCCCGTATGGTTTCTGATGCTGTGTCTTGACTCTTGCACAGGTCACACACTCTGCCACATACTTCGCAATGTCGAGCTTCATCGTCGGCCACCAATAATAGGGTTTCAGGTCCCTATACATTTTTGTGCTACCGGGATGAATCGAGTACATGGTTTTGTGAGCTTCTTCCATCAGAAGATCTCTGACTCCTCCTGTCTTAGGTATCCAAATCCGATCTTGGAACACCTTCAGTCCGTGACTGTTTACACCGAACACCAACGTTTTGCCCAAACGTTCCTCCTTCCGGTCATTCTTCTCAGAAGCTTCGCTTTGAGCTTTCTTTATACTTTCCAAAATAGTCGAGACAACTTCAATTCTCAACGCTCTTGGCCTTCTCCTTTCAAGATTGACTTTCCGACTGAGAGCATCAGCAACAACATTGGCTTTACCGGGGTGGTAAAGTATCTCACAGTCGTAGTCTTTAAGTAATTCTAGCCAGCGTCGTTGCCTCATATTCAATTCTTTCTGACTAAAGAGATATTGGAGACTCTTATGATCAGTGAAAAGTTTGCACTTCGTGCCATAGAGGTAATGCCTCCATATTTTCAGAGCGAAAACTACCGCTGCCAACTCCAAATCATGAGTCGGGTAGTTCTTTTCATGCTCTTTCAATTGTCGAAACGCATATGCGATCACCTTATCCCTTTGGGTCAAAACGCAACCCAATCCAACCCCAGACGCATCGCTATAAACAGCGAAGTCTTCAACTCCATCGGATAGAGAAAGTATCGGTGCCTCGCATAGTTTCTTCTTTAGTATCTCGAATGCTTCTTTATGCTTATCACTCCAAGCATAAGTAGATCCTTTGTGGGTCAAAGCTATTAATGGACTAGCAATTGAAGAAAAGCCATGGATAAATCTTCGGTAATATCCGGCTAATCCTAAAAAGCTTCGGATCTCCGTGGGACTTTTCGGTTGTCCCCACTTCATCACAGCTTCGATCTTCGCTGGATGAACCATTATCCCTTCTTGGTTGACCACGTGACCCAAGAATTGGACTTCACGAATCCAGAAATCACATTTGGAGAACTTCGCATACAGCTTCTCCTTCTTCAAGACTTCCAACACTTCTCGCAAGTGTCTGCCATGCTCTTCTTGGCTTTTTGAATAAATCAGAATGTCATCTATGAACACTATCAGTAATTTATCTAGGAACGGATTACAAACTCTGTTCATTAAATCCATGAATGCTGCTGGAGCATTGGTTAGTCCAAACGACATAACCAAAAACTCGTAGTGTCCATATCACGTTCTGAATGCAGTCTTCTCTATATCCTGCTCCCTTACTTTCAGCTGATGATATCCTGACCTCAGGTCGATCTTTGAAAAATAACTTGAACCTTGTAGTTGATCGAATAGGTCATCAATCCTTGGCAACGGATATCTATTCTTTATTGTTGCCTTATTCAGCTCCCTATAATCGATGCACATCCTCATGCTTCCATCTTTCTTCTTTACGAATAACACCGGAGCTCCCCAGAGTGATGAACTAGGTCTAATGAAACCCTTGTCCAATAACTCCTGAAGTTGCATCATCAGCTCCTTCATCTCTATCGGTGCTAATCGATAAGGTGCTTTTGCAATTGGCGTTATTCCGGGCGACAAGTCGATACGAAATTCTACTTGCCGATCGGGTGGTAATCCAGGAAGATCTTCTGGAAATACTTCCGGATAATCACACACAACAGGAATATTTTGCATCACCTTCTTTTCCTTCTTAGCATCGATCACGAATGCTATGTATGATGTACACCCCTTGGTCAAACATTTTCTGGATTTCATTAGAGAAATGATTCCAGAATTTACTCTGCGTTTATCTCCGTACACCATAAACGATTCCTTCCCAGGCGGGTTCACTTTCACTATTTTCTTCTTGCAGAAAATTTCGGCATCATTGGCGCTAAGCCAATCCATTCCCAAAACGATGTCGAAACCGTTAAGTTCGATAGGCAATAATTCCTCGTGGAACTTATTCCCATTCAGATCAATTAAGATGTTTTTCATACGATGGCTAACAGGTACAAACTTGCCACTAGCAACTTTGACTAATAAGGCATTATCTAGTCTATCAACAGGCAAAGCTAGTTTTCTACCAAATTCATGCGATATAAAGGAGTAGTTGGCTCTAGAATCAAATAAAATTTGGGCAGGCAATTTGTTAACGAGAAAGGTACCTGAAGCGACATCAGCTTCATCTTTAGCAGCTTCCAGTGTCATCTGGAATGCTCTCGCCTTTGGCTTTGGCGGAATGTTGGGTCTTGTTGCTTCCTTCTTTTCCGAACAATCCCTTGAGATGTGCCCCTCCTCACCACAGCCATAACAAACATTCTTGGTGAAGGTGCAGTCGTTGGCATAATGCCCTAGCTTTCCACATTTGAAGCATGTGGTTTCCCCGCCACACTTCCCATGATGCTTCTTTTTACACTTTTCGCACCATTTCGCCTCTACCTTTCCTCCACTTCCTCTCGAACTAGACTTCGAGAATTTACTTTTCTTGCTGGACCCTGAAAATCCATCGATTTTCCTCTTCTCACCAACCTCTGACCTTTCCAGACCTTTTTCCCTGATCTGGGTACATTTCTAGCAGCCCAGATGGCGGCTTTCAATGTGGTTGCTTGCTTAACCATTGGACCATAGTCCGCTGGTAGTCCAAGGGCAAACTTGTTGACCTTAGGGAGTTCTGTAGGCACCAAATATGGGATAAACTTCATCTTTTCTGTGAAACTTGTAGCGTATTCAGTAACGCTCAATTTCCCTTTCTTCAAATTCTGAAACTCATTACTGATTTCCAGAAGGTCCTGCTCGGAGCAGTATTGCAGTTTCGGTTGTTCCACAAAGTCTTCCCAAGACATTTTGCTTGCTTCTCCCTTGGGCATAGAGTCTGCTAACAGCTTCCACCAACTCAACACGGCAGATTTTAGCAGAGGGATCGCAAGAGCAGTCTTCTGCCTGTTGCTACATTCGCAACTGTCAAACATAGTCTCCATTTCAGAGACCCAGTCCATAACTTGCACCAACGTCGGACTTCCGGATAGACATGGTGGTTTGGATGCCATGAAAACCTTATACTTGCACCCACGAACATCATTTCCTCCATACTGGTTATTGCATCTAACCACTGGTTGTTCGTCTTGACCAATGATCCCACTAAAGTTTTCTCCTTCAGACTGCCCTCCATTCTCCTCGGGCTCTTCCGCTTGAATTAACGGTTCTTCACGATTCTGCCTAAGCAGGCGTCTTGTTTCTTCCATCTGACGATCCAACATCATTTGAATCATCATTTGTACACCAGCCATTGTTATCGGCTCAGGTGCTGCTGCTACGAAAGGTATTTGTTGATTTACAGGCGGTTGATTCCTGTTTTCATCAGCATTTCCAACTCCGCTTCTTGTTCTCACCATTTTTGATCTACACACCGAATAATTTCACCTTATTACTCCAAACGATTACATGCTACTTCTAATATCGTATACATACGCTTAGAATCCTAAACACATAAACCTTTAGATCCGGTTGGTAACAAACCGTAGATCCGAACAAACAATATCATATATGGCAACATATACCATTTAGCACATAAAAGCATTTTAGGCAACTTTCCTAAAATAAACTAGTGCTCATGTCTAAAATTTATCAGACACACATCTCTTAATCTCCACTTAGCATACTAAGTTTAAGTCTATAAATCCTACAAATTCCTAGTTCGCTTAAACTAATGCTCTGATACCAACTGTGACATCCCCAAAATCTGGGCCAGAAAAGACCGTTTTCATTTATGCTTTTTAAACATTTTCAGAGTAAATCCTTTTTAATTTTAAAAGAGATGCGGAATTTGTTCCCAAAAACAAAACATGATAAAATAGATATTTATCAAAACATTTCGTATAGAAATATGATTTCATTTCATAATCAAAAGTCGGGATGTCATGTTCCGATACAGATCATAAAGCATAAACGATAACATTACAATTCATTCAACAAATATATACATATACAAACTTGTAAACAAAACAACTTGATGATTCGCCCATCTTAAGCTCTTGCGCCACTTCCTGTAATACAAATAAACTAAGTGGGTCAGGCTTGGGAGCCTGGTGAGCATGTAGGGTTTTCAAACCCACAATAATTATATTTAATTACAACAATCAACAATAAACTTGATTACCCTTTCCCGTTATCCTCACCTTACGTTCCTAAAAATAACGTCTACTATAAGGAACTTATTTCAGGATTTTCATCGGGACGGACATTACTGAAGAGGGGCTTCCTCAACAATAAGTGTCCTAAAGGCAACCATGTGGGGGATAGAGTACACCGGTGAACACGTCGTTCACAACACCTACAGGTAATGAGCCTGCTAGTGTTCCACAGGACAGTCTAGAATAGTCCGTGGTCGTCATCCATACTCTGCTGAATGACTAGAATAACACCAATAACACCGAGGCCTCTCATCTGTTTATTACACACCAATTATCTATCCATGTTCTACCCAACATATTAGTAGATAAAACTATACATTTTTATACATTGTTTAAAAACCTGTATAGCATGCTTTAATCAATACATATTCCACATAACAGATGAGGCATACACACATAACACATATTTCATAGAGAATATATCAGATCTATGAGATAGAAGAGAGTTAATATACATTCACACATATAACCACAAAATATATACACGTAGCACGTATTTTATATTAAATACTTCATAATATTGCGTTGGAATGAAAATAACTACACACTCACATCCCGTATTCTTAAATACGTTTAAAAATTACTTGTATAATATCGCGTATTGAAAAGGGACTATACACTCACCTGATCGGAAGACGATCGGGCAGCACTACGGCTTGCAGAAGTAGTGTCTCTCCGTAGATCTGGAAGATCTTCATAAAAACCGGGCTCCTCACGGGCAGGGCTTCGGCTCGGGAATAACGCTCTTCGGGATCCTCGGGGCTTCGGATCTTGCTTCGGGGCTCGGGAATAATACCGGGGCTTCGGGATATGATTGGCACGCAAATCGAGGCAAAAACTTAGAGAGAAAGTAAGAAAAATCGCAAGGAAATGGCTGATCTCGAGTTCTATTTATAGGCTGCTGGGTCTGGGATTACGCGGGGCGTAATCTCAAATTACGCGGGGCGTACTTTGACGTCACTGCATGCGTCGATCTGTGGCACTCGAGTATTGGTCAGACAAGTTGCATCCGACTGAGTACGCTGGGCGTACTCAAATTACGCTGGGCGTAATTGACTCGTCGAACTTCTAAATTGTGTAACTTTCGCATACGAGCTCCGTTTTCGACGTTCTTTATATCCACGCGAAGTTCAGACCATACTCTACAACTTTCATTTAGACTCCGTCGGCTAATTTTGAATTTTATTTTTATTATTTATTTTTAGAAGGTCGGGACAGAAAAACTTCGTTATAAATTCATAACCTCTTCGTCTGACGTCCGTTCTCGCCTAACTTTTCATCGTTTCGCTACTAACAACGAGATCTTCGATTCTCATTTAGATTGTTTCGGCTAAAAAACCGCTCGATCTCAAATCGAGTATTCGGGCTACATACTGCCCAGTCGAAACTTCAGAAAAATCATAACTTCCTCATACGAAGTCAGATTTGGGCGTTCCTTTTATGCACGCTCTTGGTTTAACGAAATCTACGACTTTCGTTTAGATCGCTAAGGCTAAATATCGCTCTATCTTAAATTCATATTTTACGTCACTCGGCGTCGTGCCGGTTCTGTCGCGAAACTTCGACAGGTCATAACTTCTTCGTTATAACTCGGATTTTGGCATTCCTTATATCTCCGGAATCCTTGTTTCAACCAATACAACTTTATGAAAAGATACCAGGCTTATCTCACACTTTAATTTTGACGCTTATTTTATTCTTAATTCATTAAAATATAAAAATTAAGAAAATACACACATAAATCACATAATTTAAATAATTCACAAATAATACATTTTATTATTTCAAATTGGGGTTAGAAAGGTTAACCTAGACTATTACATTGCTAAAAATGGCAAGCCCAGAAACACGGGCGTTACATAACTTATCCATGAAACTTCCACCAACCCTACAACACTCGTCTATACTAATCATACATAACACTGGATCCTATATACTTGATTCTACCCTAAGCCCACAACTAGATAAGGAACATGAAATAAGGAAAAATCAAACATTCTCAGGCTATACAATCTTGGTTGTGTCAATTTTGATGCATACATTAAGCAACTACAGTAATGATGCCAATATTATATAAGGAAGAAACCCTAGGATATCAGGCATCAATAATCAGGCAATTCTATCATGAAACTCCTGAAGATCCCTAGCATATCACTAGCATGTTGTTCTAACATAACATAACATCAAATAACAACATGGTAACTTGGGGGAATACTTAATGGCTCTAGCTGATCGTACACATCACATCCTTTCTTGATTATTTTTGAAAACAATTTTGGAAAATCATTTTTAAAACTTTTACAGTTCCTTAATTTGAACCTGGATTCACACGGATTTTCCTCCAGTTCACTCATACCAAGGCTCTGATACCAACTTGTAATGTCTCAATAATCACAACCAATTTAAACTTTTCAAAACAACCCATTTACTAAAAGGAAGTGTTTACAAAACCATTGTTTCTAGAATATTATTTAAAATCAGAGTCTCTCAATATCAACAATGTAACACTTGAATCCCGGTAAGTTTCTTCATTTTCCTGATTGTTATCAATGTTGCATTTTTGGTCCTTGAGTTATACGCGGGGCGTACCACATGGTAAGCTTAGCATACAAGCTGTAAAGCGAGTACGCGGGGCGTACCACATGGTACGCTTAGCGTACTAATGCAAGGCAGGGTCAGGGCTCCGGACACATATGTTAGGCGTACGTGTATGTACGCGGGACGTACGTGAGTCATTTAGAAACCCTAGTTTTAGGGGTTGGGCACTATATAAACATCATTGTGGACCATGAAACCCTTATTTCTCAGCCTCCATTTTCCCTATAGTTTCAAGCATGAAATGGTAAGCCTCTCATTTGTGTTTTGAGCACATTGTGTTTATTTTGGTGTGTTTTGGTTCATATTCAAGAAGTAGAAGCTTGGTGAAAGGTGGTGGATCAAGGAAGAGCTTGTGGATCTATTTGCTTCATTTCTAGCTTATTTGAGGTAAAAAGCTATGAACTTGCTCACTAGTGGATTAGATCTATCATTTGTGATTTTTGGTCTCTTTTGGCCCCAAGAATGAGATTTAATGGTTTGATACCACTCCAGGAGCTTTGAGTTTCCACTCATGGTGTTTCTGAGGATCTAGGTGCATAAATTTGTCACCTTTAAGGTTTAGATCCATCCATGCATGAGTTTATGCCGATTTTTTGAAAGTAAAATGTTATATCTTGAAGTTGGGATATTTTGGGGCATGAAAAGTCACCAAGTCAGTGACTTTATGGTTCTAGACGTTTATTAGGGCTAAGATATGTGTTTTGGGTTTTTGATCTTAAGCATTAAGTGCTTAATATGGATATTGTCTTATTGGGTGAGTAAGTTGGGCATACAAGTCTGTACGTACGACGTACAAGTCATTTAGCAAGTTCGCTTAGTATACAGCTGAGTACGCCCCACGTACTCAGTCGGTTGGGCTTAGCGTTTTGGGCTTCAAGTTTGGACCATTTTATTGGGCTTGGTTTTGGATTATGTGTCTAAGCCCATAACTATAATATGTATGTACTTGACCCGATAGTAGCATGGTCCTTTTGGGTTGCCTTCACCGGAGTAATTTGATAAGATGGATATTTGAGAAAGAGGTTATTTGTGATTTATTAATATATTATATTAATAATATATTAATTGAGAAATCATATTATTCAATTGGTATTGATCAAGAATTAATTTAGAGTTAATTTAGTGATTAAAAGAGACTGATTAAATTTACAGGGACTGATTAAGTAAATCAGTAATACTTATAGTTTGAGCCAATGATCCATTTTGATTAGTGATGGACTAAATCCATGTGAGAGTCCATGGAGAGTTAGTCCAAAGGGCGTATAATATGGATCATTGGAATACCTAAAGGCTTAGGTAAATTAGGATTTTATGTATGAAACCCTAAGGATTCCACACTATAAATTGAACCCTTGCACTCCCAAAATCGGCACTTGTACTCCAAGGAGGAACCCTAGCCGTTTTTGGTGTCTTCTAGCCTTACTCTCAAAATCTTCCATTTGCTTTTGGTGTTTGTGACTTATTACAAGTATCACATTTGAGGTACTAAGCTCTTGAAAGGCAAAGAATTACAAGCTACAACAAAGAGGTATTCATCTAACTAGTTTTTATGTTGTATATCTCCAATTGCATGCTAGCTAGGGTATATGCTTTGGATGAAATGAAATTGCATGTATAACTTAAGAAAACTTAGATCCAAAGCTTCTAGGGTTGTATGTGCACCATAGGATTGTTATGGTGCTTAAAACCCATAGTGGTATTAGAGACTAGGGTGTTTTCTGTTATATTAATGCAATGGTGTAATTTTCAAACCTGAAAAAACTTCATTTTTTTCCATATGACTGCTGAACTCGACTAGTCCCATGAGGGAAGTCAACGAGTTGGTCCAACTCGACGAGTCCATGCCATGAACTCGACGAGCTGGATCATTTGTTTGTAGCTTTTCGAGTTTCTTGGCAAGAATTGGATTATAATCATTACCACAAACTGTTTTGTATCATTAAATTCTATTTTTCTGATAAGGTAATGATTATCCTCATCCAGTTAAATGATAATTGTCAATTTTTAAGATAATTACTTGATTTTGTGAAAAACTAATGATTTGTAGAATTTGAATCATCTTGCTATATGAGTTGAATTCGGTCAAATTAGTAAAAGATAAAATTATATGATTATTTTATTAGTTTAAAATTTGATCTAAAAGATTTTGAAGAGTTTCAAAACATGTCTTCAAGATTTGAGATTTGAAAAGTCTTAGTTATGAAACATTAAATTCTAAATCCCTAGTGATTTGAAAAGGTTCATAAGTGCACCTCTTGGTTTTGTAACTTAAAATTTAACTAAATAGCCTTAATTTTGAAATCTTAAATTTAGAACCTTGATATTCTGAATAGTTCAAATTACACCCTTATGGTTTTATTAAATTAATTAAATGGTTAATTAAAAGAGAGAATTAATAAAACCATAATGACATGGTTTAAGTTTAATTAAATTAAAAGTCTAATTTATTACTACCAGTCCACTTATGACTTTTGAAGTCTTTTTTCTTCAACTTTGACCTTAAATATTTTTGTATTTGATAGATAATACTTGATGCAAAATATATGAATGGATTGTATTTTAAATGTTTTTTCATTGTCATAAGTTTTATCAAGTAATATAATAGATTAAACCCCTTAATATTTTAAATGTGTAAAATACACCCTTATACTATATAAAATTAAAAGTGTAATATATTATATATATAAGTTAAAATTCAGTCTTACCGTTACTAGGCAACATTCACGAAGTTGGTCTATAAGGGGTGTTTAAGGAAGCGACTTGTAAAATGACCGTCATTGGGTATATACTCTTACCCACCGCACCCTTGACCAGTGGAGGGTCGTTAGCCGAACGGATAGGATAGGACACAAAATTTCATCAATAAGTATAATGAAATACAAGTAACTAAATGTTTTATAAATCCCCAATCTTAGTTACTTAGGAAAATGTGAATTTGGTGCTAATCCATGAAATTGCACATTGCATCTTATTGGTCGTTAGTGGAGCGTGTGTGGTTAACAGGCACACTAATATGGGACTAATGAAGGATGGCAATGGGTAGCTCGTAGGTTATCATATATCAATGGAGCGTGTGTGGTTAACCGGCACATTGATTAGGTGATAAATCACTTCGAGAGTATCAAGCTAATTTGCAAGGTTATTCACACCTTGTTTGCGATCATTGGTATCCCAGTTACAAACTTAAAGGGCATAACCGAGATTAAACATGCCATTGAAAAGTTCATTGAGTCTCAAAAGATCTAGGAATTTCATCTAAAACTTAATTCGTTTAAATTTCGTTTTCGTGGTGGAATTGGTAAATCGTCATTTACCTACCGACAAATAATTTACACTTGGATTACGACATCTCTCTTCTGAATTGTGAATTATTGGGTTGGGTCCTAGCCTTAATATTGATGGGTTTTGAGCAAAAGAACTTTCCTATGTGCACATGCAAAACCCTAAAGCTTTGGATCTAGGTTTCTCTATTATACATGAAAATTTATCCAAAGCTTGCAAACCCTAATCTAGCATACTACAAAATCAAAATCAATAACAAAAAACAAGTTTAGATGATTACCTTTTGATAGTAGCAAGAATCTTTAATCTTCAAGAGGTTAGTATCAGAATTGTAATACCTCTAATGGCTCTCAAACACCAAGGTAAGAAGATGATCTAGAAGAGAGAGAATGGAGGCACAATTTCAGCTATAGGAACTCTAGGGTTTCTTCTGGTAGCCAAAATTTGTAGCCCTAGGGGTCCTTAAATAGCTGAGCTACTAGGGTTTCAATCAAAACCCTAATTGGATAGCTTAGGCCTTAAGCAGTCCAAGGAACATTCTGGAATAGGGCCCTTAGACGAAATCATAGTGGGCTTCCACTCTAATTTTGTCCCCCTCATTTCCATAGGGATCCACAGCCCAAATCTAATTATCATATAATTGGCAATGCCAGTCCCCTTAGTTCAATTAATCTCTTTTAATCACAGAATTAATTTACTAATTAATTCTTGATTAATATTAACTAACTAATATGATTTCTATTTTAATATATTATTCATATAATATATTAAAAAACCATAATATCTTCTCTCTCCATAAATCATCCTGTCAAGTTGCTTTGGTGAAGGAAACCCAAAAGGACCATGTCGGGTCAAGTACATACCAAATATAGTTATGGACTTAGACACTAATCCAACAAATATTTCATTTGGGTGTTATATGAAGGATTAAATCAACTTACTTGAATTTCTCCCCTTGTAGATGTCTAGTATTGAAAACTATGGTCTTCCCGAATTTCTTGGAAAAAGCTTTCCTGATTATGTTCCACGTTTTGATCAAGGAACTGGAAATCATACTTCACTTCCTCCACCTCCTCCAATTATTCTCCCTGACTCAAGTGTTCGTCGACTTGAAAAGTTCAAGGTCACTCAAACCCTATTGGAAAACAAACACGAAGATGAAAAGTCTGTATGTGCTCACGTCTTGGAGATGAAGTTGCATATTGACAGGCTGGGAGTTGGATGTTGACTTGGTTCTTAAATCACTTCCCGATTCGTATGGTCAGTTTGTTAAATACAACTATATGACAGATCACGACGTGACCCTTATCGATCTTACCTATTTGCTAATTGCTGCTGAATCAACAATGATTTAGCGCACTGGTCAAGCAAATTTGATTGGAAGATCAATCTCCCAAACTTTGATGGACATTGACAATGGCAACATTGGAAGTGTAGAAAAATTTTCACTTCCCAATGGAAAGGGATCGGCCAAGGTCAAACTGTTTGACCAAATGGTAAAGAGAAAGGCTAAGTCTGAGATTGTCCCATGTGCCATTCCAAAAGTGTCTGTTTGTTTCTATGGTCAAGAGAAGGGGCATTGTATGCGAAGTTGTCATATCTAACTGAAAGATCGCAGGGATGGTAAAGTCAAAATGTATGACTCTTGTAACGACCGAAAAATTCCAACCAATTTAAACTTTTCAAAAACAACCTGATTTCATTAAATTATTACAAAAAGGTTTTCAATACAATTTATTTAGAGTATTCCCAGAATCACATCACAACATAAACATGAGGAGCGGTACGATCACGCCTTCGCCTTGCCACGGTCTCCTGAAGAACCTGAAAAAAACATTAAACCACAACTGTAAGCCCGAAAGCTTAGTGAGATATCCCCAAAATACCAACCACCTATACCATACACGCATAACATGCCATATCATATCCGATCACAGAACAACCATGCATTTTGGGTCTACTGTGTGACTGGCCCGCCGCACCGGCCAACAGTCCACCTAGTCCACCTTCCGAGTCTAGCCATATACATCGAGTCTACAGTGTGATTGGTCCGCCCACACCGGGCCTTCAATCCACCTGGTCCACTCTCTGAGTCTACAGTATGACTGGTACGGCCGCACCAGGCCTTCAGTCGGCCTGGTCCACTCTCCGAGCCTCGGCATGTATGGTCCGCCCTCTTGGGGCCTACAGCCTATCCGGACCGCTCGCTGGGCCTTCGGGACAACCGGTCCGCCCTGGGTATCTTGGCCTACAGCACAAAGCAGGACCCGCCTCAACCCAATTCCAGTCCAAACAACCATGTGCACATAAACATACAATCATATAACAATTCACAGTCAACAAGCCGATCTAGCAGATCACATAACATATCATCATCCTAACCAGGATACCGACCTAACCGGTCACTATCATAACACCACTCTACATAATAGGATACCGACCTTAACCAGGTCTCTAACATATACCATCCTAGCTACCACAATGCAAACATATCAAAGCAATAACATAACAACAAATACCCGGATCTCAATCCGATAAAGGGTCGGCCTTGGTGCCTTAGACCCTGTTGATATAGTGAGGATAACTCACCTCGCACTGCCGAAACTCTGAACTGAAGAAGCAGATTCTCGAATCACCAACTCACCGAAAATCCCGAACTAGCCAGCATAGCACAAATAATCATTAGGCTAAGCACAATACCCCTCCAAGGGTAAATTAACCATTTTACCCTTAACTCAGTCCGGCCCAACACTAGGTAAGCTCCCAAGCCCACCAATGGCCCAAAGTCCAGAAGTCCAAAACAAAGCCCACTATTGGCCTAATTTACTAAATTGGTCCCACCTCACCAAATGGACCTAAACTCATGATCCATAAAAACCAATGGGCCCACAATACTCTATCCATAATGTCCAGTCACGACCCAAAATCCAGCAGCCCAAATAACAGCCCAAACCCTAAGGCCCAAAATGAAAACCCAACAGAGGGAGTACGCTGGGTGTACCCTCCTTGGTACGCTAGGCGTACACGCCGATTTGCAATAGGGGATCGGGACACTGACTCGCTACGCGGGGCATACTCACATGTTACGCGGAGCGTAACTTCCCTACTCATTAAGTCCCCATAACTTCTTAATGGCTTAAGCTCTTAAGCCCAAACTTCAGATCCCTAGGCCAAACATGCCTAAGATTCATAAAGTCTCAAACTTTATCACTTGGGACGTCCATAAAGACCTTAATCCAAGGTCTTAATCCATTAAGACCCACATATCTCACACATGGAACAACCACAACCCTTGGGACCTCATTTTTCTCACTCAAGACCTCTCCTAAGGTCTGAAAGGACAGATAATCTTGACCAACTCGAAACATGCAACAAGATGAGGACTTTTGGGACAAGAATGGTGTCAAAGCTTCACAACACATAGATCTACACAAAATGGATGTCAAGCAAGAAGCTTTATACCTCAAATAGGCTCCAAAGGATGATGTCTTCCCAGATCTATAAGCTCCAGCCGTTCCTCTCCTTCTTTGAAAACTTCTCCTTTCTTCCTTTATGCTCTCCTTTGCTAATCCAAGCTTTTCAAGACCAAACACACCCAATCAAGGAGGTGGGACGGCTATCTTAGGGTTTATGAGGTTAAGGGAGAGCTTATGGAGGCTAGGGTATGAACCAACATGTTCCTTATATAGTGGCTGACCCTAATTTTAGGGTTTTAGAAATCTGAGAGTACGTTGGGCGTACTCAGCCTTGCACCCGCGTCACTTATCCCATTATGCTGGGCGTAATCCCAGCTTACGTTGGGCGTACTCGGCGTGTCCCAAATTTTCATATTTGGCCTTCTTTTCCACTTTTCCCACAAAAGGACCAAAATTCCCTTCCTCTTAATTCCTGGGGACTCACAATTAAGTACTCTTAGGAACGGGGCGTTACAACTCTACTCCAGGTAGTCCATTATCTAACTCTATTAAGTTCCCATTTAGTGATTCTTATTACATGATGTAAAGTTACATTTTGATGTTTAGCATAATCAAAGAGAAAAAAGGAAGCTTAAAGGAAATAGCATGCTGAGTCTGATCATGAAGAAGTGGATTTCGATCGCATGGTTCGATGATTAGATTTTTGAGCTGCTGCTTAGGAGTTATGATAGATTGCCTAGGAATGTCTAGGAACATAATTTTCATATGAATTTGCATTGTAAGGACAATTTTTTTCCGTATTTTATAAATAAAGAAAAATTTGATTTTGTCTTATTTTATGTTTCCTGGCATTGACATTTGTGAAAATTGTTGTTTATATGTTTTTATTAATAGCAATGTTCAAAATGTTTGATTCTTAGTTATATCGATTATATTAGTGCCGTAATTTTCTAAGTAAGGAAGATTCTCATCGCCCAAGTTTCAATTGGACATAAACTTGGAATCATGTGATTTGAATTATATGAAGTATGAAAATCTTGGTACTTGAAAAAATTGAGACTAATTCCTTGTTCACATATGTATGTGAGTCAAGTGAAGGACTAAAGGATCTAGTACACATTGATGTAAACTGGTCAAGTCCACCACAAAGAACGATAAAGACTATTCGTCATAATTTACTAAAGTTTAGTAAATATGGTTATAATTACAAGATTAAGTATAATTATAATACTTTGAAAAGTTTCAAAGTATAGGAGAACGAATAAGAAGAATTAATTAGGAAGAAAGATAAAAGTTTTCTCCAATCTGAAAGGTAAGGATAATTTTAGTATTATATTTTATGATCATCCTTATGATTATGGAACCATATCACAATTGATCCTCTAAGGACACCTTAGTTCACTTGTATCGCTAAGAAGAGGAATCGGGAATTGTTGAAATGGTTAAATAAAGAAGATGAGTCATACTGCGTACCAAAATCAAGTCTTAGAGTCACACTCCAAGATTGTGCCTTGAGTGACATAATCTTAAGAAGTTTTATAACATTCATCAAAAGTGGAGTAAAAATGTTTCTTACTCTTGCACATATGGAATTGGTAGTTGTGATGTTTTGGTTAAAACAAAGACCAACTAAGACCAATTAAATAAAGTGTTTTTCTTGATAAGAGCCCGCACTAACTCTTGAATATTTGTTTGTCAAGGAATGTTACTTGACAAGAGAATCGTATATGTCAAGAGGTCAGTGAGAGTCTTAAAGATCTTGAAAAGTTTCAAGAACTAATCAAAAGTAAACATATTGTTAATTGCTAGCACATGACTTGAGGTTCGTAACCTATCGTGTTGACACATTCTTGTTTCTGTGCCATTCCAGTTAAGTCGACTATACATGTGAGTTATATGAGTCCTCATTTGATTGCATAAGGCAAAGCACCTTGATCAGTGAAAGTACATTGATAAGTGTGGGTGAGCTGCTCAATAACTTGGAAGCAATGGCAGACCCTTGTCCTACCAAATGGCAAGAAATTAAGATTGAACAAGTTCAATCCACATGAGTTCGGATTTGTCACAAACCTTGTCTTGTGATTACAGTTATGACAAATTCACATGGACAGGAACACATACACCACAAAATTTAAGTGACATAAGGTTTCTCTCCGCTTCATTAATATGATTGTGAGGAAACTCTTTCGCTAAGTGGATTTTAAGGTATTATAAGTTGTGATTGCGTTCTCAAATTCGAGTATGATTATGGCATCCCTCTTCATAGTTCGAATTGTGAGAAATGGAAAATAGTTTGAACATTCGAAATTTATTGTTCTAAGTTCTGAAATAGTTTAGACACACATATGAGCTTTTAATAGAAGGTGTATGAGTTTAGACAAAGACTTATCGAAGCATCTCTTATCAGAAATCTGAACTTTGGAAAGAAAGTTAATTAGTATTGATTTCTAGAAGTCCAGATAATTTATGGGTACATGTCAAAGCTAGTGGGAGCATAAGTGTTATGCTAGTGGGAGCACAATTATTACTTTAAGTGTTGCAAGTTGGCAATGCTATTTATAGGAAAGAAAGTTTGATTTGCAAAGTTGTAGAGTATGAAAAGTTGTTTTGCTATAGTAAGGGAGAGGATAATTATACTTTATTTCGAATCTAAACGTTTAGATTGAAGTATTAATCAGACTTAGTCATGAGTGTATATGAATAACAGGTTGATTGTCAATCATCATAAGTCAGAAATCAGGAAACGTCACATGGATAGAGAGAATGATTATAATCCATGTCTCAGTTCATATGATATCTTCTAGAATGGAGGAATATTTGATAACTTATCTAAAGGACGCGGTTCTGATATGATTAGAGTTCGACAACGACTTTTGAGAGCTACAATTGTTAATTGGATTTTGAAGTTACATTGGCAGTTATAGTTATTAGACTTATCCTAGTGGGAGACTATTGCATTAGGTGTCTAAGCCCATAACTATAATTGGAATGTACTTGACCCGATAGTAGCATGGTCCTTTTGGGTTGCTTTCACCGGAGCAATTTGATAGGATGGAAATTTGAGAAAGAGGTTATTTGTGATTTATTAATATATTATATGAATAATATACTAATTGAGAAATCATATTATTTAATTATTATTGATCAAGAATTAATTTGGAATTAATTTAGTGATCAAAAGAGACTGATTAAATTTATCGGGACTGATAAAGTAAATCAGTAATACTTATAGTTTGGACCAATGATCCATGTTGATTAGTGATGGACTAAATCCATGTGAGAGTCCATGGAGAGTTAGTCCAAAGGGCTTATCATATGGATCATTGGAACACCTAAAGGCTTAGGTAAATTAGGGTTTTATGTATGAAACCCTAAGGATTCCACACTATAGATTGAACCCTTGCACTCCCAAAATCGGCACCTGTACTCCAAGGTGGAATCCTAGCCGTTTTTGGTGCCTCCTAGCCTCACTCTCATAATCCTCCATTTGCTTTTGGTGTTTGTAACTTATTAGAGGTATCACATTTGAGGTACTAATCTCTTGAAAGGCCAAGAATTACAAGCTACAACAAATAGGTATTCATCTAACTAGTTTTTATGTTGTATATCTCCAATTGCATGCTAGCTAGGGTATATGCTTTGGAAGAAATAAAATTACACGTATAACTTGAGAGCTCCTAGGGTTGTATGTGCACCATAGGATTGTTATAGTGCTCAAAACCCATCACTTGGACGCTTTGGTTCCTGTTGGGCCACCTAAGTACAAGTATTTTGGACTAGGAAAAATTGTTGGACTTGAGGGTAAGGCCCATATAGGGATTTGGGACCAATTTGGAAAATTGGGCCATAAACGGACTTTGGATGATTACTTGGTATTGGGCCTTGTAAATGGGGAGGTTGGGCCTTATTCTTTAACCAAACTAGGCAAGGGTTAATACGGTCTTTTTACACCATGTATGGGTTGTTAGACATGGTTTCAGACCCAAATGTTAATTGGATGTTATTTTATATTGATAGCTCGGGGATTCGTCGAACCAACAGTCAGGGATTTTCCTTTGAGATCCAGCAGTCGAGGTGAGTTTCCTCACCATGTATAGCAGGTCGAAGGCACCAATGCCGACCCATGATTTGATATGTTAGAATACTCATTATCTGTGTGACACTAGTATGTGTAGGTGCTTGTATGCTTACTGGGCGGGGCCCATTGATTTTCTTGTATGATATTACTTGTTATGTAGTATGAATTGTATGTGGGAGGGGCCCGTTATGCAAGTTAGGGAAGGTCCTGTTATACTAATTGGGTGGGGCCTATTATGTGAGTTAGGGCGGGGCCCGTTATATTCATTGGGTGTGGCCCGTTATACTCTTTGGGTGGGGTCCGTTATGTGTTTTATGTTTGGTATGCGGTATCTTGGGGAACTCACTAAACTTTGTGCTTACGGTTTTCAGTTTATGTTTCAGGTACATCTGGCTCCTAGGGGAAGAGCTCGGGATGACTGCATTGCATACACCACATGGTTTTCGCTTTTGGGATATTACTTTGATTGATATGATGTTTGATACACTTATTTTCATTTGAGTTGTATGTATAATGTTTTGGAATATTGTTTTATTTAAATTAAAAATGAAATTTTTGGATCATGTTTTTGGGACGTTTCAAGCAACATAAAACCATGGATGTGTACGGTCATGCCCTTGCCTTGCCACGGTCCTCCGAAGTAGGGATGAGATTTAGAACTGGAAAACTGGACCGAAACTGGAATCAGATCGGAACCGGAACCGTTAGAACTAGAATATATAGAACCGGTTCTGGTTCCGGTTTTAAAAATTGGCTTTATCCGGGTTCCGGGTAATCCGGGTTTGGGTCCATTGGGTCTGGGTAAATCGAGTCTAAAAACCGGAACCAGAACCACTTTTAGGGCCAGAACCGGTTTTTGTGAAACGTTTAAAAGATGCTTATCTCATTCGTTTCAATTCCGATTGACATGCGTTTTTTTCCAACATATATTTTAGAGTTTGTACATGATTTTAGACTATAATTTTGCCATTTTTAGTTTTATATTCATTGACTTACAGTCCCCCAAATCGAGATATCAAGCAGGAAGTTTATAGTTTTTCAGTTTTTTGTATTCGGTGAAAGTTTTAAAACATGCATATCTAATTCGTTTGAAATCGGATTGACATGTGGTTTTTTTTCCAAATTGTAGTTTATAGTTTGTACATGAGTTTAGACTATAACTTTTTCATTTTTGGTTTAACATTCAATGTTTTGCAGTCCTCCAAAGTAAGGATATCAAAACTGAAAATTTTCAACTTTTCAGCTATTTGTTTTTGTACTTTGAATTATGTGAAAATATTAACAAATGCATATCTCATTCGTTTAAAGTCGGATTGAGATGCGGTTTTTTCCAAAGTGTATTTTAGAGTTTGTACATGATTTTAGACTATAATTTTGTTAATTTTGGTTTCATATTCAATGAGTTACAGTCCCCCAAAGTCGGGATATCAATATGAAAATTTTCAAAGTTCAACCCAGTAAGTAGCAAGTAATTACCAAAAAATTCCGGTTTTTTTGGGTTTTTCGGTTCTAAACCCACTTTGATGTTTCCGAGTTTTCCGGTTCTAGACCCACTTTACCCGGAACCGTACACGGAACCGAACCGGAACCGGTTCCTATATACCGGTCCGGTTTCTGGTTCTACAAAATCTCGTTAACCGGTTCCGGGTTTTCTGGGTCTGGGTCCATCCGGTTCGAGTTTGGACCCACTTTCATCCCCATTCCGAAGTACCTAAACCAAAACTAAAACTGTAAGTCGACGCTTCCTGAGTTCCCCCAAAGTACCACCATATAAACCTAACAAACAACAATATGCATATAGAGCCTTCAGCATGACTGGACCACCTCACTGGGCCTTCAGCCTATTTGGACCGCCCTCCGGGCCTTCGGCCTAACTAGTCCACCTCGTAGGCCTTCAGTCTATCCGGACCGCCCTGGGTATCTTGTCCTTCAGCATAAAGCAAGACTGCCTCAACCCGGCACACCATCACATATCAACATATACCATAACAGTCACTAGCTAGCATATACAGGTGGTCATACAAATCTAACAGATCACTATAGCATAGAAACATCCTATATACCAGGATATAAATCTAACAAATCACTACATCATAGCAACATCCTATATACCAGGATACAGATCTAATAGATCACTATATCATAAGAACATATGATAAAACGAGGATATCAATCCAATGGGGCGGCCTTGGTGCCTTCGACCTATAAGTACAGTGAGGAAAACTCACCTCACAGTCTGAATGTTGTCTAAATAATCCCAATCTCTGACAACCGGCTCAACCCAATCCTAAATATCCAAACATTCCCTATTAATAATATTTTCCCCAAAATACCCTTGGTCAAAACTGGTCAAAATCAACAAGTCGGCCGAGTCAATCCAGTCAAGTCTACTCAGCCGATTCAGCCCAGGGGTCGTACGCGGGGCGTACTCGAGCTTTGACCGCAAACGGTGTGATTGAACATGTATGCACTTCGTACTCCAGGTTACACAAGACGTACACTTAAACTTCCCAATTTCTCAACAAGATCTTAATGCATTAAGCTCTTACGTCCAACTTTCAGATGCAAGGCCAAAATATCACTAAGAGTCATAAAGTCTCCAACTTTATGACTTAGTGTAACGCCCGTAGATCAGGGCTAGTCAATTTAAGGACAATAAGCGTCAAAAATGACTTTTTGATGGAATATTATTTTGAAGGAATAATCTTAACTAAGTTGTAGTATATGTTACAAGGATTCCGTACATATAAAGAACGCTGAAATCCGAGTTATAGCGAAGAAGTTATGACCTGTCGAAGTTTCGCGACAGAACCGGCACGACACAGTGCGACGTAAAAAGTGAATTTACGTTAGAGCGATATTTAGCCTTAGTAATCTAAATGAAAGTTGTAGAATACGTTAAACCGTGAACGTGCATAAAAAGAACGTCCAAATCTGACTTCGTATGAGGAAGTTATGATTTTTCTAAGTTTCGACTTAGCGGTATGCAGCCCGAATACTCGATTTGAGATCGAGTGGTTTTTAGCCGAAACAATCTAAACGGGAATCTAAGATCTCGTTAATAGTAGTGAAACGATAAAAAGATAGGTGAAAACGGACGTCGGATGAAGAAGTTATGAATTTATAACGAAGTTTTCCTGTCCCGGCCTACTAAAATAATATAATAAAAATAAATTCAAAATTAGCCGAGGGAGTCTAAACGAAAGTTGTAGAGCGTAGTCTCACCTACGCGGGGATATAAAGAACGTCGAAAACGGAGTTCGTATGAGGAAGATATGAATTTTTGAAGTTTATTAAATATTTTCGATATTTAATTTAAATATAAAATAACCGATATTATCCATGGGGGGAGTCAGCGAGCTGATCCACATTACGCCCAACGTAATGTAAGATTACGCCCAGCGTAAATCGAAGTTCCAACCCCCTATAACAGGATGTCAAGGGCAGCTGAGTTCTTTGCTCATTTCTTCCCTTTCTCTCGCGTTTTGCATCGTTTTTCGTGCAAGATTTATCCCGAAGCCCCAATATCATTCCCGAGCCCCGAAGCAAGTCCCGAAGCCCCAAAGATCCCGAGAAGTGCAATTCCCGAGCCGAAGCTCTACCCGCGAGGAGCCCGGTTTTTGTGAAGATCTTCCAGATCTACCGAAGAATACTACTTTTACAAGCCGTAGTGCTGTCCGATCATCTTCTGATCAAGTGAATGTATAGTCACTTTCATCTTACACATAAATATGAAGTATTTTATAAAATACGTGCTATATGTATATATATTGTTGTTTATATGTGTGAGTGTATAGTTACTTTCTTCTAACACATAAATATAAAGTATTAGCTATGAAATACGTGCTATGTGTTATATATTATTGGTCTATTTAAGATGGGCTTGGAATTGATGTTTTTATACGAGTGTTAAATGATTTAAACTGTGTTTGTATTTATATCTACAAAAATGTTGGGTAGAACATGGGTAGAATGGAATAGTTGGTGACGATGCGACTTCGTGCCTATTGAGTAAGCCTTGGTGATGATGCGTCTTCGTGCCTATTTGATAAACCTTGGTGACGATGTGACTTCGTGCTTGTTGTGTAAACCTTGGTGACTATGCGACGTAGTGCCAATTGCATGAAACCTGGTGACTATGTGACGTAGTGCCTGTTGTATAAACCGTGGTAGCAAATGGACTTTGTGCCAGTTCCTTAGGTTAATCCTTAGGAATGAATGAATGAAGGATAGTGGATTCTTAGGGTAAACCCTTGAAAAAATAAGGGAGATATGGGTATGGGTATTTGGGTTGATTGTTTGATAATTGAATATAATAAATGTATTATTGTGGGTTGAAAACCCTATATGCTCACTAGGCTCCCAAGCCTGACCCACTCAGTTTTCTTTACATTACAGGTAATGGCACAAGAGTATAAGTTGGTGGACCTGACGAGATATTTTGGATTATAGATCAGTAGTTATAAATAACTATTGTAAGGTCTATTTTATATTGTTTATGCTTTTGGTCTGTATCGGAACATGACATCCCGAGATTTTGTTATTTAATGAAAATATATTTTTTTAAGAAATTCTTTGATAAATTTTATTTTATCATATTTTATTTTGGGAACAAATTCCGCAACTCTTTTAATCAAAGGATTACTCTGATTTTATAAAAAACAAAGCATAAACAAATCGGTCTTTTTTGGCCGTGAAATTGGGGATGTCACACTTTGCATGTCCATTAAGTGCTTAATACACAAAATCTCAACATCTTAATGCCTTAAGAACTTCTATAGCATGCATGGAGTAAAACTAACCATCAAGACTACATTTTTATGACTTAAGACCCCTCATAAGGTCTGAAAGGACGACTTATATGGTCAAGAGCATGCCATGCTCAAGAATCACCATATTTGGGACCAAAGTTGCCCTAAAGGAAGAAATGGATAGATCTACAAGACAGAGTGGTCAACTTATGAAATTTTTACCTCCCGGAGGTTGCTAACAAGTGGGGACTCCCATATGTAAATTGCTTCCAAGCTTCAAGGTCCTTGCACCAACATCCCCTTCTTCAAGAACACCAAAAAGGCACACAAATGAGCTCAAAACACTATTCTCACTTACGGTTTGCTATAGGGTCAAATTCTCATATGGGGCCGATGAGAGAATGATAAATGAGGCTAAAATGATGCTTATAAATAGACCAAACCCTAAAAATTAAGGTTTGATTTTTCATTACATACGCCAGCGTACGTGGTGTACGCCCAACGTACTAGGGTCCGCCCTAGTACGCTCAGCATACACAACGTACGCGCACCGTACTACTCCTTGTCCAATATTACCAAAATGCCACTATGGGCCATTTTGCACTCTTTCTTATACTCAAGGACCAAAATACAATATTTATTCATACATAGGGTTATAATTGAAAATAACTTAAAATCAGGATGTTACAAAATTAGACGAAATTGTCTACATGAAAGTTATATATCTTGTCAATACCTACGTGTTGATATAAAAAAACGTCAAAAACAAAGCTGTTATGAAGAAGTTACGAAATTTTGAAATTTTCTGACTACACCTCGCGCAAATGAGGCGCGACATGCATCTTTTAGAAGTTGCCACACAGCACCAACCAAAATTCTCCATGTGTCATGCTCTAAGAGAAAGGAGTGCCGACCAAGCATGGGGACGGCGTGTAACGCCCGTAGATCCGGGCTAGTTAATTTAGAGACGATAGGCATCAAAAATAGATTTTTGATGAAAGATTATTTAGAATGAATAATCTTAACTAAGTTATAGTATATGTTACAAGGTTTCCGTGCATATAAAGAACGCCGAAATCCGAGTTATAACGAAGAAGTTATGACCTGTCGAAGTTTTGCGACAGAATCGACACGACACAGCGCGACGTAAATAGTGAATTAACGTTAGAGCGATATTTAGCCTTAACGATCTAAACGAAAGTCATAGAGTTCGTTAAACTGTGAGCGTGCATAAAAAGAACATCCAAATCTGACTTCGTATGAGGAAGTTATGATTTTTCTAAGTTTCAACTTAGCAGTATGCAACCCGAATAATCGATTTGAGATCGAGCGGTTTTTAGCCGAAACAATCTAAACGAGAATCGAAGATCTCATCAATTGTAGTGAAACGATAAAAAGATAGGCGAAAACGGACGTCGGATGAAGAAGTTATGAATTTATAACAGAGTTTTCCTGTCCCGGCCTACTAAAAAATAATATAATAAAAATAAATTCAAAATTAGCCAACGGAGTCTAAATGAAAGTTGTAGAGTATAGTCTGACCTACGCGTGGATATAAAAAACGTCGAAAACGGAGCTCGTATGCGAAAGTTACGCAATTTAGAAGTTGACGAGTCAAATTACGCCGAGCGTAATTTGAGTACGCCCAACGTACTCAGTCGGATGCAACTTGTCTGACCAATACTCGAGTGCCACCAGTCGACGCACGCAGTGACGTCAAAGTACGCCCAACGTAACTCGAGTACGCCCCGCGTACTGAGTACGCCCTGCGTAATTTGAGATTACGCCCCACGTAATCCCAGACCCTCAGCCTATAAATAGAACTCGAAATCAGCCATTTTCTCTTGTTCGAACTCTTTCTTCTCTCTAGTTTTTGCCTCGTTTTGCGTGCCGTTTATACCCCGAAGCCCCGGTAATATTTCCGAGCCCCGAAGCAAGATCCGAAGCCCCGAGGATCCCGAATAGCGTTATTCCCGAGCCGAAGCGCTGCCCGCGAGGAGCCGGTTTTTGTGAAGATCTTCCAGATCTATGGAGAAACACTACTTCTGCAAGCCGTAGTGCTGCCCGATCATCTTCTGATCAAGTGAGTGTATAGTCACTTTCATCTTACACATAAATATGAAGTATTTTATAAAATACGTGCTATGTGTTATATATTAATTATCTATTTGAGATGGATTTGGAATTGATGTTTTTATACGGGTGTTAAATGATTTAAATTGTGTTTGTATTTATATCTACAAAAATGTTGGGTAGAACATGGGTAGATGGAATAGTTGGTGACGATGCGACTTCGTACCTATTGAGTAAGCCTTGGTGACGATGCGACTTCGTGCCTATTTGATAAACCTTGGTGACGATGTGACTTCGTGCCTTTTGGTGTAAACCCAGGTGACTATAAGACGTAGTGCCTATTGTGTAAACCTTGGTGACTATGAGACGTAGTGCCAATTGTATGAACCCTGGTGACTATGAGACGTAGTGCCAATTGTATGAACCCTGGTGACTATGCGACGTAGTGCCTGTTGTATAAGCCGTGGTAGCAAATGGACTGTGTGCCAGTTCCTTAGGTAAACCCTTAGGAATGAATGAAGAAAGTATAATCGATTCTTAGGGTAAAACCTTAATAAATAAAGAAGATAATGGGGATGGGTATTTGGGTTAATTGTTGATAATTGAATATAATAAATGTATTATTGTGGGTTGAAAACCCTATATGCTCACCAGGCTCCCAAGCCTGACCCACTCAGTTTTCTTTGTATCACAGGTATCAATACGAAGACATATTTCACTGAGAGAATAAAGGAGATGTAAATCATTAGTGTAAATAAATGTAAGTTCTGTTTATGCTTATGTGTCTGTATCGGAACATGACATCCCGAGATTTTGTTATATAATGAAAATACTTTTCTTTAAGAAATGCTTTGATAAATTCTTATCATCTTTTTTTTTATTTTGGGGACAAATTCCGCAACAATTTTCTTTAAACGATTACTCTGATTTTAAAAAAACAAAGCATAAACAAATCGGTCTTTTCTGGCCATGAAATTGGGGATGTCACACGACGCGCACTTGGTTGGGCATAACACGAACTTGCCCTATGAATACCCCTATTTGCTTCTTTCGTTTCCCACCACTCTCTCTCTCTCTCTCTCTCTCTCTCTCTCCTTCGATTCTACACCTATTTTTCCTTATTTTTAAGTATTTTAGCGAAGCCCTAAGGTCTTTGAGTGCTCGACAAGTATTAGCGATCAAGTAGAAGCTTTGCCAGCATAATTTCCAAACTTCTACTAAAAGAATCTTCGTAAGTTAAGTTACACTATATTCTTTTTAGTGTAACTTATATTTATAGTCATAAATCATTATTATGAACCTATAAATAAGATTTATCAGTAATCCTAAGTCATTATACCAATTGATGTACTTACGAGTATGATGTCCAGGTTTGATTTAGTGAAGTGTTTAAAATGACATTTCCAAACAATATACCATGTATATCAAATAGGCGCTACCTCCGATATTATCCTACCTGGTTGTTCCTTACTTGATAAATATTTATGTAGACATTGGATTACTGAGTAATCTAGATTATCATTAGTCTCTAAGAATATAAGACTAAAACTTAGCGATATTCGTACCTAAGTCGCAACAGAGGAAAATATAAAGTACTAAAGAGAAGTTTTGCCCAAATTCTGAGGCATCTAATTTTATCAAGTGAGTGCATAGTTACTTTCATCTTACATATAGATATGAAGTATTTTAGATAATTGAATGCTATATGTGCTTATGTGTAAAGATGTTACGTGTTAGATGAAATATTATAAAGATATATTTTATATGATATATACCCTATATGTATTTTATAAATATAATAAATGAGGTAACGAAGGATAATGAAAGATACAATATAATGATGAAATATAAGATGCCAGAGCGTTATGAAAGATGTAGGCAATGATAGGATGCCATGACTTTGGAAATGGTATTAATCTGCCAATGATATAGAAATAGTACTAGTATGCTAACGACGTAGGAATGGTACTAGTGTACCAATGATGTAGAAATCAAACATAGTATAGGTAACGACTACCACACTATTTGATGACAACCCGTGGAACACAAGCATGTTAATAACCTATCGGTGATGAACTTTGTGCCCATTTGATGTACTCTACCTTATTGACATTGTGTTGTGGAAAAGTCCTTGTAACAGTACTGTTAACAATCATGATTAATATGATCGTTATGACAGATCCTTAGGAATAAAAATAAAAAGAAAGCCTACTGACACGTATTGCGGAGAAATCCCTGAAACAATATTGTTAGCAACGATAACTATGATGACCCTTAGGGAAGAATAAAGAAGAAAACGGGGATTGGTAATCGGGTTAATTTTTTGATAATTAAACAAAGTAACTATATTATTGTGGGTTGAAAACCCTATGTCTTCACCAAGTTTTCCAACCTGACCCACTCAACTTCTTTGTACCATAGGTTGCGATACAAAGTTACATGCACGATGAGAGATTCAAAGAGATGTAGACATTTAGTCTAATATAATATAAGGTTCGTATATGCTTATGCTTTGTATCAGTTATGAAATCCAAACTTTTCATAAATCAATGAAAAACATTTATTCGGAAATACTTTTATAGGACCAAATTCCCCATTGATAAATAAACTATAGTTTGAAATAAGAATAAATAAAAAGTTATAAATGGTTGTAAAAATGAGGATGTCACAATTAAGCTGTGAAATTTGTATACTAAATTATGATTTAATTATACTGATGTAACACTTGGGAATGCAGATGTTCCTTTTTGCCCTCCATAAGTGAAAGAATTGTGTTTTGGCCTTTGTAAGTAGTACGCGGGGCATACAACAGGTTTTGCTTGGCGTACTAGTTGATAAGCTAGTATGCGCGGCGTATCTATGATGTACACTTACCGTGCTTGTGGAAGTTGGTCACGGGCCCGTAGCCTCGTATCGTGGACGTAAGAGGAGTACATTGGGCGTCCAAGGGGGAGGTAAGAAAACCCTAATTTTTCAACTTGTACCCTATATAAGCCATATGTTAGCCTCTTTTGATCATTTCCTAGTCAGCCTCCATATCCTAAAAACCCTAATTCATTCCATAGCCCATGTTTAGTAATCTTAAGCTCTTGTGAAGTTTTGGTGGAGGGTTTTGTGTATATAGAAGAAGAAGAAGAAGAAGCATGAAGAATTTTTCTTTGGAGGAGGGCTTTGAGATCCAGCTTTCTCATCCTCTTTTGGTGGCTTGTGAGGTATAAAGTTCAAACCATGCCATTTCATTTCTTAGATCTTCTCCTTAGCATGTTTTTGGTCCTTTTGGTTGGTGGATGGGAATTAAGGACGTTTTTGGAGCTTAGCCTTATAGATATAGACATGTTAAAGGTTCCTTGTGCATAAAGGTGCAAACTTTATGGTGGTTTTGGTCTCATGCATGTATTAAGTCATTTACTAAGCTCCTTTGGGCTCTAGAGCCCCATTAAGCCATGCATGCACATAAAGTTGGCAACTTTTGTGATTAACCACCTTGGAGAAGTCAGATCTGTTTTTGGATCAATGTCTCAATGGATTAAGAGCTGATTTGGAAAGTTGGCCATGATTGGTGAGTACGTTGGGCGTACAAGTTTTTACGGTGCACATACACAACCTTTCATGCAATACGCTGAGCGTACAGCTGAGTACGCCCCGTGTACTCAACAAGCTTAGGTTTCTTTGTTTGGGCTTCGGCTTTGGGATAGGATGGGATTGGTTGTCTTGGGCCATGTTGGGCTATCTGGATTTTATGGTTGGGCTATTGAGAATTTATTAGACTCTCTTGGGTGAAGGCCCATGAAAGGGATTGAGCCAAATTTGAAAAATTGGGTCATATTTTGGCCTTGAGTGCTTGTGGTAGATTTTGGGCTTTTAGGTCATATAGATTGGGCCTTGGCCTTGGTCCAAGTTAGAGGAAGGGTAAAAAGATCTTTTACCCAGATTTGGACTCTTATTGTGAGTCAGGATCTAGTTATTGATGGGTTGTCATTTTGGTATTTGATAGCGTGTGGATTTTGGTGGATATGCAGTCAGATTTTTATCTGTGGGTTTCAACTGTCTGAGGTGAGTCTCCTCGATATACTATGGGTTGAAGGCACCAATGCCGACCCATTTGGTTTATGCTATTGGAAGACAAGGGGTGGCCCTTGGCATTTATATGAAAGACCTGGAGGTGGCTCCTGGAAAAAGTATAGGCACGACCAGGGTTCGGACTCGGTCAATTAAATAGACCGTTAGTTGTAGATTGTATGGTAGTGGTATTTGTGATGCTTGCACGGAAGACTAGGAGGTGGCTCCTGGAACTTGTCTGTGAGACCCAAGGTTTTGGCCCCCGGCCTGGCAAGTAAAGACCATGATACGACTTGTGGCATAATGACAAGACTATAATTGGCACATAGCACCTCGTATTGAATGTTGGATATGTATGATATGTATAAATCATATGCTATGTATGGTATGTGGTATTTGGGGAACTCACTAAGCTTTATGCTTAAAGTTGTTGTTTATGGTTTCAGGTACTTCCGGTTCGAGAGGGAATGACTCGACTTGATCATAGAGTATACGCCTATATTTTCCGCAACCTTGAGATTTTGGGATTGTACTCTGATAACTGTTTTTATTAATAAAATACCTTTAAGTGTCTAGGTAAATGATACATGGGTGTTTTTTGTTTTAACAATGGAAATTTTACCTTCATATTTTGGGATGTTACAAGTTGGTATCAGAGCCTTGGTTTGAGGGATTCAGGCTTATTCTTGGGAGTACCTAAACTCAAACTAAGGGTTTGGTGAAAATTTTCATAAAATCAATGTTTAAAAAAAGGGTTTCTAATCAAAGAAAGGGGTGTGATGTGTGCAATCACCCAAGCTCAAGTAAGTGGTTCCCAAAATACCAATACATGTTTATTATGATATATGATATGATTATGAGAATTTCATGCTAGATTAGGGCTAAGGATCGGTTCATGATTTTATGATATGAGAGATGCCTTAATATGTCTGATTGTATGAGCTATTAGGATTGCATGCTAGTATGGTTTTCAGATAAGTGGATGGAATGGCTTGATTAGTGTATGCTGGTTAGATTTTATGTTGCCTGAATGCTGCTTGCTTTGTGCTTTGTGGGGCTCTTAGCGATGTGGATCGATTGCTAAGTGAAAATGCTAAGTTGCATGTGGCACAGATTAAATAATCTCATAGTGATAGATCGAACCCTATTGCGAAGCTCTTGTTTGAGTCCAACCGTTCTAGGGTTGAGTCTTTACTGGAAGGATTATCTAATCTCTGTTGCATGTGACTATATTCATGAGGTAGTTAGTTGAAATTGGTGAGAGCCTTTCAGCAGCTAAGGGCAAGGTGAGGTTGGGAACCTAGGAGAGCCAAGGAAATGCTTCAGTGGGTTTAGTTGTGTTGGTTAGCGGTCAAAGGGTGCATCAGTTTGATAGGGTGACTTAGAGGAATCGGGATGATTCCTGAGGAAAGTATGGATAGGTGTGGAAGGTAGTATTGGGCCCGTACTACTGAAAGAACGTGATCCATACTCGAATTATGGAGAACCTTGAAGAATCTAGGAAGCTTGTGGAATGAGGCTTCTTGAGTATGATTTGATTATTTTCATGATTGTATTTCAGTTTGGTGATGAGCACTCAGGGAGGAGGTTTAGGTTCTGGTTCTGGCTTAGGTGCAGACACTAAGCCGATTAGCGAGCAGATGCGGGAGTTCATCTCGTTGAAGATTAGCCGCGATATTTTGGATCAGACTCCTGTGATCTTTCGTATAGTGAAGGATGGGATTCTGGAGATTTTGGATAAGCGATTGGGCCCGTTCCATGTTGAGGTTATGGCTATCGTTGGAGCTCGAACTCTTTCTTTCCGTGAGTTCCCTGCGTGTGGAGCTCTCATGTTCTCTAGTGAGAAGGACCCCATTGCTAGTAGGAGATGGTTAGCAGATATGGCTAACATGTTCAGGACGAGTTTCTGCCCCGAGGAGTCAAATGTCATATTTGCTTCCTACATTTTGAAGGACATGACACGAGACTAGTGAGAGTAGGTATGACGTGAGGTGGGTGATAATGCTTTTGATGCTATGACGTTGGATGATTTTTCGACCCAGTTCCGGGTTGAGTTTGCACCAGTGATTGAGGTGCAACAGTTGGCTCGAGAGTTTTAGGATCTTTTCCAGACCACTGAGACTATGACAGAAATCACTGTCAAGTTCCAGGAGAGGAATTTATTGGTTCCGTGGTATGCAACGGATGAGTAAATGAAGAAGGTAAGGTATATTGATATGATGAGGGATGACATCATAAAGTTTGTGAGTATATCAGGGTGCAAGACCGTGAATGATATGATTTCTAGAGCCCGAGAGTAGGAGATTGATTTGGAGCACTTGGGGAAAAGGGGGCCAGATCAGGTGCAAACAGTGGAGGGTCCTGGGAAGAGACCCAAGACTTCAAATCAGCGATTGAGGGACCAACAGGGACGGGACAGGAGCCCTAGCAGAGAGGAGCCGAGCATTGCAGTGTCAGATAGGGGAGGCCATGACTCCAACAAGCGATGTTGCGGGTATGTTTCCTTTTTCCTTCTCTTTGGTTATTATCAATATTTATATTGCTTGGGATTTTTTATCAGTTTGGGTAAGCGTTATCTTTGGTTTTATTCTATATTATTGTTTGAGTTGTATCATGAAGAATTATTTTATGCCATTTGCATGCAATGAATCATTATTGGGTCAGTAATGGGTTGTATCTTGTTGAGCGGGTTTCAATGTTTTCGGTTGTTGTTCCAGTTCTTTGTCAGGATCAATCCAGGGGTATCGTTGGAAGTTCTATGGTCATGATCAACGGGTTAGTTCTTTAGTATAGTCAGAGTCCAATGGTTTTAGCATTTGATCTGGTGGGATCGGCAGTCTTTCGTGGAAGAACTTTGGGTTCAATCACTACCGTTTTTAGGGAAGGAGTAGTAGCAAGAAGGCAGTGATGGCAGTCGCATGATCTTGATTGGCCACTGAGAGTGCCAAGGAAAGTGATCTATTGTTAGGGTTTTGGTCTTTGTCACCAGTATAAAGGAATTCAGGATTTGGGTGTTGTATCATTGAAAGCGTTTAGGGTTGTTAGATTTGCTGAGTTTTTGGGGAGTGTTTATATGGATTTTAAGAGTTGCGGGGCATTGGTATGGGCTATTAATGGAACACTAGTTTTGGTAAGTGTAGGTTGTCGGCGGTTCGACCATGAGGAGGAAAGATGGATTGGGAATTCATCAAAACTTGTGGGCTAGGGGAACTTCATCGAATCAAAGTGGGGGAAAACCATTCATATCTCAGGGAGCGGAATCAGGCGTGGAACTAGGATGAGTTTCACATCCTAGTCGGGGAGGAAGGCGACCCAAGTGGCCGTCTAGATTGAGGATTGTGTGAGTTGGGAGTTCATGAAACTTCCCAACAGTTGGTTAGCGCCTTCTTGGTGATGGATAGCAGGATTTTGATGGACCCAGGTTGGCGTTCTAAGCATGACCCGAGCCCCGGTTTGGGCGCATAGTCTGGTGCGTGTTCGACTCAGGATGAGTCTGGATGGATTGATAGATGAGCGGTAAGACCATGGGCAGTAACCATGGGACGATAGGAGTATTGTAAGAGTGTGGGGTGGCCCGTAGCATTCACTAGGTTGGCATATAATGTAGGAGTGTTGTAAGATTGTGGGGTGACCCATATCATTCATCGGTCCTTGTGCAGGGATGAGGGCGTGGCAAATACATGATTGGTTATGGATTTCTTCGGATGGATTAGACAAGAGTTGTTCGTTTTGTAAAATTATGGGAAGGCCACATCATTCATGGAATTAGGAAGGTGGTAGGTCATTGGAGACCGGTTGTGTTATAAGACTACATTTGGTCATGTAGCTTTCACTCTTAGCATGGGATTTGGTGGCACCAGTTGGATCGGGCTGTTATGATCGGTTGGATCAGAAAGATTGTTGGAGCCATAAGCGACGAGATAGCTAGGGCAATTATTGCTAGATGAAGCTTTCATTCGGAAGTTGCGTGGGGCGACTGTGTGTCTATTTAACTCAGCAATGGGGCGGGAATCTGGTGAACCGGTTAGTTGGCAGGTAAGTTGGGACCAGGGAGGTCTCGGCTTCCTTTGGGAAGCAGCTAGGGGGCTTCAAGATGAGTCGAGACAATATTAGTGATTTGGAATTCGTGTTTGGAGTCACTTGTTATTCAGGGAATATGTTAGTCACTTGCAACTTGGATTATATAATCTTAGAGTAATTGATTTGACTTAGTTTCACAACTCTCGTCTGAGTCTAACCGTTGCAGAGATGAGTCTTCTACTCAAAGGATTACCTGAGCCTCCTATCAAACTATAAGTGTTCCGCAACGATAAATGGTTAGTGATTTTGTTCCCAATATAAGCATCAAGTCAATCAAGGGTTAGAAGCATTTTGTTTAAGTTGGACTTCAATGAGGATTTGGCCTGGTAATAATTCAGTATGGGCGGTCTGTCGGGGAGTAAGACTAATTCGAGATTTCAGGTTTCAGGAAAGTAGAGGTGGTTTTCTGCATGATATTAAGGATTCATTCTTCAACAGGTTGGAGAGTTTCTGCTAAGGTTGGGTTCGGTCGCCTTTAGGAACGTTACAATACGCGTGGGGTAGTGATTGTACTGTTCAAGTTGTATGGTGTGTCGGGAATGATAAAGAATGATTTTGAAGACAAAATCTAATTTAAGCGGGGGAGAGTTGTAACGCTTGGAAATGGAGATGTTCCTTGTTGACCTTCGGAATTGAAAGAATTGTGTTTTGGCCCTTGTAAGTAGTATGTGGAGCATATAACAGGTTATGCTTGGCGTACTAGCTGAGAAGCTAGTACGCGGGGCGTACCTCTGATGTACGCTTAGCGTACTATTGGATTTTGGTCGGGTGTCCGTAGCCTCGTACGTTAGGCGTACGAGGGGGAGGTAAGAAATCCCTAATTTTTCAAGTTGTACCTTATATAAGCCACATGTTATCCTCTTTTGAGCATTTCCTAGCCACCCTCCATATCCTAAAAACCCTAATTCGTTCCATAGCCCATGTTTGGTAATCTTGAGCTCTTGTGAAGTTTTTGTGGAGGGTTTTGTGTATCTAAAAGAAGAAGAAGAAGAAGCGTGAAGACTTGTTCTTTGGAGGAGCGCTTTGAGATCCAACTTTCTCATCCTCTTTTGGTGGCTTGTGAGGTATAAAGTTCAAACCTTGCCATTTCATTTCTTAGATCTTCTCCTTGGCATGTTTTTGGTCATTTTGGTCCTTTTGGTTGGTGATTGGGAATTAAGGTTGTTTTTTGAGCTTAGCCTTATAGATCTGGACATGTTAAGTGTTCCTTGTGCATAAAGGTGCAAACTTTATGGTGGTTTTGGTCTCATGCATGTATTAAGTCATTTATTAAGCTCCTTTGAGCTCTAGAGCCCCACTAAGCCATGCAGGCACAAAAGTTGGCAAGTTTATGTGATTAACCACCTTAGGGAAGTCAGATATGAGTTTGGATCAAAGTCTTAATGGATTAAGAGCTGATTTGGAAAGTTGGCCATGATTGGTGAGTACGTTGGGGGTATAAGTTTGCATGCAACACGTACAAG